>NC_139720.1:146125816-146623316 GCF_964211835.1 Anser anser
TTTGGGGCTGTTTCAGCTTGGAAATCTTCGGCAGGGCCCTCTCCTCTGTCTCTGCACCCTTTAGGGTGTCCACACTTGTCCTGTGTTGCCAGCATAGCTCTCACCTAGCACTTGAGAGGTCAGTGAGATGATGGCAGTGGAAACCCTGCCATGGTTCCTGGTGGTGCTCCTTAGGGAGAAGGAGGGACAAGGGCAGAGCTTGCTCTTCTTTCACATGAGTTGGTGTAGCACTTAGGCGTGCAAGTCGGGAATGTAATGGGTGACAGCATTTTGGGGGAGAGGGAGGAACAGGAACAGCCCGAAGCAGGTAGAGGGTGGGCTTAGGTTTGCCAGTGCTCCGGAGATGGCTGACAGTGCTCTGAGATGATCTGTATCACCGTGAGGAAACAGTGACTGGAGAAGAAGGGCAGAAAGGTTATCTTCTTCCGACTGGTTTAATGCACCCTTGAACAAGATGCATGTGGAGGTGTGGCCAGGCAACGTGTTTTTCTGAGCAGGTTCCCTGTGGGTAAATGCAGGCATTGTTGGTAGACCTGCATCACTTCGTGTTTGTTCTGTGTCCCGTTTAGCTAAGCCAGTGTTTCTTGGAAATGATTTCGGGAAGTCAAATATTCTCCCCCTGCCTATCACGAGCGTTGCAGAGTTCCCCCAGTTAGTCATTAAGCTGCTTATCACATCTGCACTCAAACGCTGCCATGTGATAAGCTTTCGTGCTGGGTGCTCCACCGTGGTGGGGTGGAACTGGTCGGGCTGCACTGGAAGAAATGCAGGTGTAGGTAGGTCTGCTGCGCTGCAGGACGCGTCTGCAGTCTGCGTTCCCTACAGCCGCTGCCACGCAGTTTTGTAACCCAGCAGAGCGTGCGGTCCTGTACTTACAGCAGAACAGCCTGCTTGCATGGGCAGCTTTGGTGGCACCGTGCCCAGAGGGACAGGTTGTCCCTCTTCGCCTTGTAATTACTCAGTGGCTTTTTCTCAAGACCGTGTTATTCCTGGGTTCAGCAATTGTCCTTCCCTAGAGGTCTGTCCCACCGGGGACCGCGGGCACTTCACCTTCAGACAGCAGAAGTCAGGAGAGATGAAGCCTACCTGGAGTGCAGCTGTTTGTTTAAAGCCCTTTTGGGGCAGTAAGAGCCTCTTTCTATGCCCTTCCAGAAAAAGGCCAGCCTGCTCTGTGCTGAGGGGCGGGGAGATGAAAGGGTTTAGAGAGGTGCAGCCCACGGGGGAAGAAATACAGCAAAATCCTAATGAAGGACTCCCAAGAGTACTCCTATAATTGGGGAATCTGTATTGCTTTGTTATTGTAATTATCACTGAAATAGAAAGATGCATGACTTTTGCTTTATGAGGCCTAAATGAGAGGAGAGTTCCTTTTAGTTTTTGTTTATTTTTTTAAGTAGTTTCTAACTACCTATAGCGAGATAAAAGGAAAGTGCAGCTGCAGTGAGCTTCTCAGATTTATTTCTATTCCATTTGCACCTGGAGTGTGTTCTTAAATTGGGCTCTACCAAAAACTACCTTAGAGGAAGTGTCTTTAAAGAAGCAGGTTTTAGGCATGTCTTCCCATGTCCTAGGTTAGTAAAGATGCGGAGATCAGCTGGAGATAATGTTGTGGTGAAATGTTCTGAAATGAAACGCAGAGCTATGCAACTAACCCATGGACCTCCACCAGTTCAATGACCTTGCTTTTAAAATACATGCTGTGGGACTTGTTACGGAAGCTTAAGGCTTTCTCTAGGGGGGGAGCTGCTGGGTCATCCACAAATGCAGCACAAACGAGCCAAGAAGGTTGAAAATACAAACAACACGGAATAGTAACCAACCTGCCCAACACAAACCTGTTTGGTCTGCCCAGATCAACATGTGGTGGCTCTGAAATCCAAGCAGACCCGTGCATCTTCCATTGTACCAACTGTTTACACAAAGCTGGAAGCTTTCTGCTTTTCTTCAGTTTAAAAAGGATTATATTTGGCAGGAAGCAAGCACAATTCTGAACTAACCAATAATTTCCATTAATTTTCATTAGTCAGTCCCCTGTCTCTCAATTTAAAAACAACTACAACAACAACAAACTCCAATTAGAAGTTCATCTGTTTTAGAGTATTACATTGAAAAAAGCCTCGATAAATTGCTAGGATAGACTTCTGGAAGAGTCTGTATATATCTCATATGTCTTTCTGATCCTTGTAGGTGCAGTTCAGGTTGGGCACAGGAATTAAGTTTCTGCTCTCAAGTTTCCAGTGACTTCTAGACTATTTCATTAAATCACAACCCTGCCAATGGCTCTGTATATTGCACAAGTAATTACTATATCGTATTTGATCCTTGAAATTTCATAGTGTAAAAGGTTATTGCTGTATTTGCTATCCATGCACCAAAACTTAATTTGTGGGTAGCATTTTATGCTATTTGCTTTGTTTTGTGTTAGACTCAGTACAAAGAAGGAACTGGGGTTTTCCTGCTATCCCTCTTTCCAGTGTTTTAAACTGAGACATTGAAATCCAAACATACCTAATATTGTCTGTCTGGTTTTAACATGCTAGTTGGCATTTGTGTCTACTAATGATGTGCCTGAAGGTATCTAAACATTTCCCTTCACTTCAGGACATACTCGTCTACATGTTTTTACATATTTCTTGGTTAGGTTGCTAATGCAGTGCTGTAGAATTTTTTTTCCATAGTTTTTTTCTCTGTGAGCTTGAACTACAACTGAACTTCTTTAAGCTTTGAAAAAATTCAGCTCCAAATCCCTTTAGATCAGCTCCCAATTTCATCTAGTCAATTTAGAGAGTTTTGTTTCTTAAAATTCCCTCAAACAACCATTGTGAAGGAAAAGCATTATTTCTCTGTATGTTTGGCTGTACTGCTCCATAAATGTCTGAAGGTGAGGATTTCTGTCCCTGGGGGTTCTTCCTCCCCCCAGACTTACTTCCTCCAGTGTGCTGGGCCATTCTTACAGGAAATGCAGAGTGGGGAAGGGATCAAATGGGTTCAGAGAAAATGCTTCCCCCCAGGAAAGGTTTTCGAAAGCTAATTTCCTGCCCAGAATCCTATCGGTTGCATCAGATTGTTGTCAGTCTGTCAAAATTCAGGCATCTGTTGTGAGGTAAAGGGGTGACAGAAAAATGCCACATGCTCTAAACAGTATTAAAGGATTAGTGTTTTATTAATGCCATGTGCTGACTAGTAGCTGACTTAAGGTGGGTGAATTTGGTGCCCGTTTCTCTAGCAGATGGTCAGGTTTGTTTTTTTGTGCAACTCCTCATCTTCTGCTACCCAGTTGCATCTGGAAACATCCTGGTATGTTACAGTATTTATGTCAAGGGCATGCTCCTAATCCCTCTAACTCTCGGCTTGTTTTCCATTTGCAGTTTGAAGGGAGGAAGTACTGTGAACATGATTTTCAAATGCTTTTCGCCCCTTGCTGCCATCAGTGTGGTAAGTTTTACGTTGAGGCAAAGTGCTTCCCACTGATCACAAATGGGAAGTCAGCGTATTGCTGGGGGAAGATGTGCAACCCTTCTGTATCTCCTCTGGGAGGTGGCCCCACACATCTGAACTTCCAGAATGAACTAGGCTTCAGAGAACCTGGGGAGCTGCTTTTCCTACAGGTCATCAATCAGTAGGTTTTTTAAAAAAGGTTTGCGTTATTTGAGTGAACAGCTAAGCTGTTGGTCCAGTGACCCAATGAACAGACCATTTCATGGTTATCTGTACCTACATGCATGTGCTTATATTCAGCCCTTCTCATGCAGCTGAAACCCTCCAGCGAGTCTGTCATCCCTTTTGACAGTTATAACCCATCCGTGTTGTCCTCCTCCATGGAAGCAGGGACAGTCTTCATCATCTACTCTTACCATCAGCTGATGAGTCAGCTGGTCCCCTTTCATATTTCTGAAACAAATTCCTTCAGCATCTGATGTCTAACCTGTGTAACGCTGAAGGCTGCCTTTTGTCAATTTGTCTGATGATGTAAATGCTTGCGTATCTGCTACGCTGTAATCAATTGCCAGGTTTTTTACCCTCTGTGTTCTCTGTGTGTGACACATTTGCTTGGGCAGGGCTGAGAAGTCATTACTGTACCATTGCTTGAGCTGGTCGGGAAGCTCTTGTTTTTCCGCGGTGCCTTGGCAAGCCGCTACAACTTCTGCTTATCTTAGTAAGGCCTTTCCCTTGTGCAGAGGGAGGGGCTGGGTGCTGGGAAAGGGGGAAGCAGATGTTCTGGAGCTTTGAATTTAAAGCTGCAGATTTGAACAAGGAGGGGAAAGGGAAGAGGAAGAAGGGGCTTAATGGTGATATCTGAGCAAACCTGAAGTATGCGGCAAACCAGAAAGTGTCTCACTTCATTCCGTCTGCAGGCAGGCCAGTCACTTCCCAAGCATGAGGACCTGTTGTATTCCTCCAGTCACTCTGCAGCCCCCTTCCTTTGTCCCCTTCCTGCTCCTCTGTGCCAGGGCTTCCCCGTCTGCATCCCTGCTTCTGGCCTGCAAAGGATTTTCGCAAACCCTCCTCTCTAACCTCTTCAAACAGAAAGTGCTGCTCTTCCTGCACGCCAGCATTGTTCACACACGGCTCCTCTCTGTTAGCACTGTTACTCGCCTTTGGTGGGCTGGGCAGAGGAGGCTTTACCTCTTCAGCACCCAGGAGCCTTTTGCAGGATACCAGAAGCTGTTCTGGTCCCAGGCAGAGGGGTATGGAGGAGCTACACCATGTATCTCCAGGGTTTCTCCTGCCCAGCTCCACATCTAAAACAGCTTCAGCTGCTCCTACCCTGGCTCCTCATAGCACCGGCTCTGTTAAAAGCTCATCAGTTTTACGGACTGACTTGTTCTGACAGATGGGTTAAAAGTAAGTGACTTTGCTGGAGGGTGTGACTGGCTGGCTGGGCTGCCTCCCAGGTCACTCTGCTCTCTTACCTACAGCGCCTTATGGGTCCTAACTGAAACTGGGCTTTTCCAGTGTTTGGATTTACTAAGGGTGGCCAAAATCAACAGGGCTGTTGTCAGCAGTGATGCCTCAAGCTTTCCTGACGTTTTTAGAGTCCATCAGGTTTTATTCTTGAAAAGCTATGACTTCATGGGAATGCCACAGAGTTGCATGCTAGACTTCCTTTCATCCACATCTGTTATCTGATGGATCGCTCCTCTTTGACAGCTGTTTGATTTGTAGGCTCTTTGGAGCCACGATTCAGCCTTCCTCAGCACCAGGAAGCTGAGCTCCCAGCACGTTTTAGGCAGAGTGCTCTGGGGCACTGCTCAGGGGCCTTGGCTACAACGTCCATGTAGGGAACAACTAAACACGTGTCCCGTGTGTGGTGGACATGGCTCCACTGCCTGTGCAGTGGAGTCACACAGTGCATGCACAACGGTAATTTTAACACTTTTTCAATGCCTTGCAGGACAGGACTCCTTGTGGTAGGTTAGAAGTTGTTGTGTGTGTTGGATTTACTGTTTAGTAAGTGCATTCTCCCACTGCATCTTTGCACTTTGACTTCATAGTTGTTGTTGTTTTTTTTTTTTCTTTTCTGTTTTTTCCAGTAGGTCCAACGCCACCCAAGCTCAGTTCGGTTGTGCTTAGAGTATAGAGCCCCTTCAAGGCTAGATTACAGACCTAGTGGAGTAGAAGCCACTACTGTGTAAATGACAATTTAAAATTGTCCTCTTCTATAAGAGGAGAAAGGCAAAGATGATAAGGAGACAAGAATGCCATATTATATAAAGAACTCTGTATATTTTGCAAGAGTTTGAGATCAGATGAGAAAAAAAACAGATAAAGGACTGGAAAAGGATAATTGCAGAGAGAAGGTGGAAAAAGGCTTATATATAAAGAACAGAAGGTTGTCCATCAGCAAGGACATCTGCTTCTGACCCACAGCACAAAAAAAAAAAAAAAGCAAACAAAAACAACCCAAATTACAGAGTTTAGAACCAGAACTGCAACACTGAAATTATTAATATATTCTACCAGATTTGGGGGGAGGTGGGCAGTATATGAGGAGAGGATGATGATGCAATTGTAGTGATTCACTTGTGGGTTTCTTTTAACTTTGTCTAGCGTGGTATTGTAAATTCTTGTCATTGTGTTTCTTACAGGTGAGTTCATTATTGGTCGTGTTATTAAGGCTATCAACAATAGTTGGCATCCAGAATGCTTCTGCTGTGACATCTGCCAACAAGTATTGGCAGATATTGGATTTGTCAAGAATGCTGGGAGGTAGGTCTTCATCCTTCTGTTACTGCTCATGAATAAAATGAAATGAGAGGTGGGACTTAGAAGTTATGGCCCTTAAAACTTTCCAGTTGAGATGGAGTAACTGAAGTGGCTTTTATGAGAAAAAGGTCTAAGGGTGCATCACAAAATTAAGAATGAATAGCTTAAAATATGCACATAAAATCTTAACCATTTATCTACCTCAACACCAGATTACTTGTCAACACCAGGTCTCATCTGTACCCGGTGACATTTCAGGATTGGTAGGGTACATTCTGATCAGAGAGACAACATTCAGATGTAGAAGTATTGTATTTTTTTAAATCAATTTTTGTTTTTCCAACATTGGCTTCCAATTTGGGTCCAGTTCAGCACCTTATTCATTAATAAATGTTTTCAGCTCATCGGGATCCTTCACTTTTTTACCAGCTGTGATCACAAGGATGTTTTGCAAGTGGATTATATGGCCATGGACTTCATAAGTTTAATATGACATACATGGTTGTTTTTATAGAATTAGGACCTGTGTGGCCATCCAGCTTCCAAGCTAAATTTTTAAGAGTTTGAGAGTAAAATATTCAGCAGTGAGAATCTGTAGTGAACATTGTTTTCTGTGTTTTGACACAGCTTAAATTCAAACAAGTTGAAGAAATGATAGTTCTGTGGTGATTGGAAATACAGTGATAGCCCTCCTTCTTCTGCACTTGGTTTACCTACCAAAGAAATTGTTTTAAAGACTTTTTCTTCCAAAAAAGGCTGATTGAAATGAAGTTCTAATAGATGTTTGATTTATATTTTTCACGGTACTAACTGGTGCTGGTACTTACCTATGTTTTTTATGTTGTTTCAGACATCTCTGCCGTCCTTGCCATAACAGGGAAAAGGCCAGAGGCTTGGGAAAGTACATTTGCCAGAAGTGTCATGCCATTATTGACGAACAGCCTCTCATATTCAAAAATGATCCTTATCACCCTGATCACTTCAACTGTGCAAACTGCGGGTAACTTGAGTTCTGCAAAGGAAGACAAGAAAATGCTGTTTTTATTTGCTTCTTCCGTTTACATTTTAAAGTGAAATCCAGTACTGTTAAACAGTCAAAAGGGAGAGCTTTGGGTTGCATTGTAGCCAGATGTGTGTCTGGTTATCGCTTTTGGGACGGTGGAGTTAGATATTTAGTTCAAACAACAGCTGATATGTTAGGCAGTAATGAAAGATTGTAATCTGCAGCATTTTCTTAGGAAATACGAAGTCTGGGCACAGGTAAATGGTTTTGTAGCAGCAAAATGATTGATAGCTTCTTTTTCTGCAACAAAGGGTAGGAAAGTGATCCTCCTTAGCTGCTTGAGTTACTATCTTGCCCATGTTATTTCTTTTTAGCTGAGTTGCATGAAAAATTTTGTTCTTTCCTTTTAAAGACATTTTCTTAGAAGCTTTCCCTTACCTCATTTTATCAGCTTCTGCAACTGTAGTCTACATAGCTTCATGTTTCTACATCCTCCCCAGATGCACAGATCAGGGGACATTGTAGGATATAGCACACATTATTAGTTGTTTATTTTTGGTACAAAGGAAGCTATCGTTTCAGTGCTGTAGCAAAGGCTGATTTGAAAATCAACCTGTAGTATTGCGTCAGTGCCAGTGTCAGCTCATATTTTTCTTTCTCTGATGTTTTATACCACAGGGAAAATGTAAAGAATTGCATTTTCCTTTCAGTTTATGTAAAGCTAAAATAAACAGGTGATAAGAGGACCAGAATAGAAGCCAAGCATGACTACAGCTTTCAAACACGTTTGAAAACAGCTCAGTAGCTATTTTCAGAGAGACTTAATGCATTGTACTTAGCAGGGTTTTCTCAGTTTACTATGGAATCAGTCTTGTTTCAAAAAAAAAAAAAAATGAATTGCCATATTTGATGCTGCTAGATCCATTATTGTAGTATAAATCCAATTTCTAAAACAAATGCTAAAAATTAGATTATCTCCAGAAACTCTCAAGAGTTGAAATCATTCAGTTCCTTTATTCATGCTCTCAATTAATTAACTTTTGAACAGGAAGGAGCTTACTGCTGATGCTCGTGAGTTGAAGGGAGAATTATATTGTTTACCCTGCCATGACAAAATGGGTGTCCCCATCTGTGGAGCATGTAGAAGACCAATTGAAGGACGAGTGGTGAATGCTATGGGCAAACAGTGGCATGTGGAGGTAAACAATAGCTGATACATTGTCTTTCACAAATGTAAATATTAACATACCTGGAATATTGCTGATCAGTCTACATGAAAGGATTAGAAAAGTATGCAGGAATAATGAGTATATACATTCTCCTAATCCTATTTTCAACCTTCTCATGTCTGGTCTTTCACTGTGAAATGAGAGTAATTTCCAACCTTGCAGAGACCTTTGACTGTGAAGCTAAAATCATTAATCAGAGGAAGCACTGCCAGGCCCTTATAGAAGAAAATTTCACAAAGTGAAGAGCGGGATATATGGAAAGGCAGTAAAGTTCTGTGATAACTGTAATATTACTGGGCACCATAATATTCTTAAGTCTTTCACAGTTAACCTGCTACAGGTAAAGCACTTCATGGGAGGGTTTCATATTTCAAGGGCATGTACAAGACTTAGTTCCATATCTTCGTTTTAAATTAGGAAGATAAGTGGTCTATTCCTTTTGTTTAGAAAATCTCCTCCAGCAAGAGCTTTCTTCACAAGAGTGTAATGATGGTGCTTATTATTTAATCTCTCTTCATTCTGTTCGTTGATAACACATCACTTTGCTTCCTTTTTTTGTAACTTTTGGATTGAAATGTTGAAGACAAGTTTTAATTCTCCTTTTCAAGAGAATCAGTGGCTCAGTAGACGTGACATTCACATTGTTTGATTTGCTTTCCAGAAAAAATACAGTTACTTCCAAGTAATCCAAAAATGTATATAATTTTCTTCATAGCATTTTGTTTGTGCGAAATGTGAAAAGCCATTCCTGGGTCATCGTCATTATGAGAGAAAAGGCCTGGCATATTGTGAAACCCACTACAATCAGGTAAGGTTGCATATTTTTAGAAATTGTGTTGTTAAACTCATGTATTGATTTTATTAAAGGAGATGGAAGACCATAGATATTCTTCTGATTTCTCATAATCACCTGTGGTTATAAAGCTAATTAGCAGATGTTCTGTTGCAGTTAATTTATATCGGTTTCTCTAATTATAAATCTGGCATTGAAAAACATAACTGCAGGGATTTCACAAAGACTAGATGGGCTAATCAGTATCGAGTTGTTCTTCAAGCTTAGTGGC
Organism: Anser anser; assembly: GCF_964211835.1. NCBI lineage: Eukaryota > Metazoa > Chordata > Aves > Anseriformes > Anatidae > Anser > Anser anser. The sequence goes on from NC_139720.1 coordinate 146,135,320, forward strand.
GCTTATGTAGAGCTGTTTCAAGCTTTTGCATATCTGCGAGATGAGAGCAGCTAATAACACCGAATCTTTCCCAAGAAATATAAGAAGATTTGCCATTCAGGAGCTGTGGTTTGACACGAAGCCTTTGTGAGTAGCGTGTTTTTTTTCTGCTACTCTAAGATGATCCTATGTTAGGATACACAGCATCACCCAGCTCATTCGTTCAGCTGCCTAAGACTACAAAGACTTAATTTGTCAGAGGACACCACCTAGTGACCACTTGCATTTAAATAAGAGCTATATACAGTTCCCTGCAGACGCCCTTAATTGTGCAGTGCAGCACTGTAAGGTATAAACCATTATTATTTGGAAGCCAACCACAAGGTGTCACGTACACACCTTTGCTTGGCTGAAGTAGGCATTATCTCTGGGAGTTGTAAGGCATCTGCTAATTACAGATGGATTCTTAATTTGTCAGCGATGAAGGGCAGATGATTGAAATGTTGCTGGCACACTTGTAGGCAATAAATGCCGTGACATTAGTAGAAATAGCTGCATCCATGACAGGGCAAGAACGTACACCAGGCAAGAGTTGTATGTTGAAGGAATGTCATTCGCTACATCAGCTCCTACAGTTAGAAAAAAAATACATGAAATTTTGGGCATACAAAACCATTCATAGATAGTTACATTGTGGACAGATGTTAAGTATGGAAATGGAATGAAGGATTTCTGGCCTTTTATTTATTGATTGATTGATTTTAAGAAAAATAAATTAAGCATAGCATTTCCTTACAGCTTTTGCCAGAAAAAGTAGCATGTTGTTCTAGTCTTGCTTTTAAGTCCAAATGTTAAATTGGATGATTACTAAAGATCTGTATGTGACTTTGCTGTATTTTAAATGTTCAGGATTAGAGAAATAGTAAAACAAAACAACACAACATTTTTAGAGTGTCAAGCAGATGTAAACAGATGTTTTCATCTTCAACATTACAGAGACTTTTTCTGATAAGATGATGCAAAACTTAATTGGAAAACAAAAGCAGACCTGCTAATTTTCTCTTTTTTTTTACTGAAATAAACAGTAAAGCTACTGTGCCCATCAGCCAAAATAGAGTGTTTTGTTATTTTGAGAAGCTACTCTTGATAAAATCATTCAATTAAAAATTCATTACTTCTCCTTCCTCTTCAGCTGTTCGGTGATGTTTGTTTCCATTGCAATCGTGTGATTGAAGGAGATGGTAAGCACTTTTCTGACTGTTTTCTTAACGTTACATTTTGATGGAAGTTCTTTCTTAACAGCAGAAGTAAGGCCGTTGTTGAATCCCTGGCTGTTCTCATTAAACCAAAACAGGCCATTATCTTGATCAGAAATTAGGATAGATCTGATTAGTCAGAGGCCAAATAGTAGGAAGACCTTGTAGTGAATGTTTTGTGATAGTGGAAGATCACCCAGCGTCTAAAGAGAGCTGTGGTCAGCTGGAAACCCTTTAGTAACAAGGAAAGGCCAGGGATGCTGGGAGATGCACTGGTGGCTTCCTGCCCCACCTACCTTAAAAATGAACACATGCAACTGTGAGAATGACTACACTGGCATCTTCTCAAATGAATTTAGGGATCATGATCCGGATTTGAAAAAGAATTTAGATATTTAAAGATTTAGGTGGGCTTTCTAATGGTTTTTTTTAAGTGCCTAACTTTCATTATTTCAATCCACTTCCTGGAGGTATTTGCCTATCTATCTCAGGCACCTGTCTTTTGAAAATCTAGGCTGATGATAATTTCACAAAACCAGGAAGGAATTGTAAAGATCTGTCCTGTGAAGGCATAAGCGGAAATGAGTGCTTTAATTTTGGGGGGCAGGGGGAGGGATTATTTTGGATGCTTTTTGGCATTTTATCATAGCTGGTTGTCCAAAGGCAAATCATTCTACCTGCAATAATGCCACATTACTTTGTTCCTGGTTACACCTGCCTGAAGTAAACACTGTAATACCAATGTTAGCCTCACCTAAACCAAAGCTATTAGCAAAGTGGGCGGAAGCCTCTAGCTTTTAAAAGGAGCCATAAGGTAGTTCATAGTCATGTAAATATAGGGTGAGACCCACATTCTGGGAATGTGCTTTCCCCACATTTTTGGGACTGGACTGTACCTGCAGAACAACAATCCAGAAGGCTTTGGAGGAAGCTGTATCTTCCCCTTCGCTGAAATCCTGAATGAAGAGAACTGGGGCTTGAAGCGAATGAATAACTCAGCCTTGCCTGATCACCACATCTCTGTGTGTTTCTTACGTTACATCGTGTAATCTGACTCCCATATTGTATGTGTCAGCCACTGAACTGAACAGATTGAAATGTCGTCATTTCTTTATTTTCATGGTGTGTCTTCAATTATTCTACATTTCTTCTTTCACTCCTGCACAGAAATTTGACACTGCTGTCACAAATGATGAGTATCCAGTACTTTATTTTCTCTCTCTCTGGTGAAACAGACATCTGTGGCAACAGTTTTTCAAGAGAGTGTCTATGACTGTATTGGAGAGGTTGCTTATAAGCGAAGACTTTCATCTGCTTAGTATTATTTTGGCAAGCGGGTGAATAACTGTATGCTTCTGTGGATGTGCTTGGCCCAATAGTGTAGGAAAAAAAAGTTTTGCATGACAATGTGCTGGTTCTGTTTGCTGCTGACAAAATGTTGCATTTTAGGAGAAAAGCATTGCATTGCCCTGGATCCTCTACATTTGGTTAAAAAGAGAAGCAAGTTTTGGCAAGGAACATTGGGAAGGTATACTGTGAAAGAGAGGAGGAACAGAAAAGAGAGATAAAGAACAAAGAGAAAAAGCTTTCTCTCCAAAACAAAGAGTAAAAATATATTCATGTTTATCATGATAAAGTGATTTATCTCGTTAGTCCATAACTTTTTTTCACTTTGGTACCTCTGATTTACCAGCAGTGTCCTGATTCCTAGCTTCAAGTTAGTTTCTTCAGCCAGGCAAGTGCTATAGTTGATGGCACTGCGGTCTGAGCAGGGTCTGGGGAATGAAACAGAATAAAAACATAAACACCCTTTTGCTGGATTGCTTTTCAGCTGAAAAAGTCTCCTGGTCATGTTTGAAACATGGCCTCATAAAACAGTTGCCTGAGGTCAGCATGCTATGAGATGAGGTAGAAGCAAGCAACGCGAGTCAGAAATTTGTTAAAATGGTCTTGCTGGTGACCATAGCATTGTATGTACCCTCAGAGACAGCTTTATCAACACTTCATGGTCCCACTGCACAGCATTCACATGTACCTATGTGCCTTCCTAGTCTTGCCATGTTATTGTTATGGTCCTCAATACTTGATATAAGAATCAAATGATTGTTCTTCATGTCTCGTGAACATTACAGCTTTTTCTTTATATGTATATTTTTTGTAATGCTAATGATTTCCTTTTTCTTTTCACTTGCTCTAGTTGTGTCTGCTCTGAATAAGGCATGGTGTGTGAACTGTTTCGCTTGTTCAACCTGCAACACTAAGTTAACACTCAAGTAAGTTTATTGATAGGTGTGATGCCTTCAAAATGGATCGGTGGTTATCTTTACAGTGGAAATGTTGCTGTAGTTTAACTGTTACGGTACAAAAACCATACAATCAGCACTGAGAAAATTGCGCCTGTTTCTTCCTCTTGCTCTATTTACTAATCTACATCTTTTTCAGCTGTCTGTTCAGTTCTTCCTTCAGTTAAGTCTTCTTAACTCTCCTCCTTTTCTGTCCCTTTATTTTTTCTGTTTAACTCTAAAGGGATAAGTTTGTCGAAATTGATCTAAAACCTGTCTGCAAACATTGTTATGAGAAAATGCCAGATGAATTTAAGCGACGCCTTGCCAAACGGGAACGTGAAGCGAAGGATAAAGAGAAGCAGAAAAAGAAAAAGCCAATCTGTCTGTAAACTTTTTTTCCTTCTCACCACCACCTCTGCTCCTTTCTTCTTTGGTTAGTGCTAAGGGTGCTTTTATTTAAAATTTTTGCATGCATTCATGGCAATCAAAACCAAAATATTTTTCACACAACTGCAAACTCGGAATAATGTTATTTCATTATCTTATGTTTAGTCTGCCTTGCTCTGCAATGAGATTTGAAAGGCCTTTTAAGTGACACAGCTAATAAATATGGACACTTGGGAGAAGACTGCATAACTCGCATGCAGTACTGTAATTACTGTCTACAATGTATATAACCTTGTGGCAGTAACTTCATAGACATGTATAAATTGGAGCTGTATTTTTTTGTCTGTGCACATATGCTATGATACTTACTTTTTTCAATATCCTTGCCATTAAAAATGGGACTTTTTTTTTCTTTGCCTTGTCATTTTAGGAATAAATTTGTTGAATTTGATATGAAGCCTGTCTGCAAAAAGTGCTATGAAAAGTTTCCTCTAGAGCTGAAGAAAAGACTGAAGAAACTAGCTGAAACTTTGGGAAGGAAGTGAAGACTTATCTGCTCTCCCTGTTCTTTATGAAAATGTTATACGTATTACTCGTGGGGGGGGGGGGGGGACTTTGAGGCTGCAATCAGAGAACAGATTGTGATGCATGCCTTTCAATCAAATCGAGATATTTTGAAATTTTCCATTCTCTATACATGTACATGTATACTTATTTGTTGATAAATAGGCCACACTTACAGACTAAATTAAATATCAACTCACCTGAAAGGTTTCTGACCCTGATAATGCAGTTGAACTGGTACAAGTGCACCATTGTGCACAGTAATCTCTGTGGAATTTTAGATAGAAAATACTCTTGTGAATACCTGCAAAGACACACTTTGCAAATGTGTCCAACGTTACGGACACGTAGTGTCATTTATATTACTGAAAGTATCGATGTGCAAATTAAGCATGAGGATAAAACTTTAAGTGTCTAGGGCAAGAAACCAAACATACCTCACTTCGTGGAAAAAAAACATGCCTAGATTTCAGGTCAAATAGTCTCATTAAGGAGCCTGGTTTCAGATGATTTGAAAAGTATCGTGTTTCTAAATACAGTCACTGTACAAATGACCTGCTTCTGATAGTTTGTGCTTACATGATGAATCTTTGTACATCAGACTTAGCATGAAATATCTATATGAAGTCTATATTCCTACTGCAAGAAATGAGCATACTCAGAACTACTTGAATTTTGCTATATTCCATTCAGAGTAACACATTAACTTTTATATATGCTTTTGCATTGTATTTACTTTTTGTGCCTTATTCTGCTGGACCATACATAACAGTGTTCCATTAAATATATATATATAGTTTTATTTTTATTTCATATTTTTATGCAGAAACTATATACAAGGTATTTTCAAAAGATAACATACTTTGCCTTAATTATTCAGGATGCAAGAGGAATTTTGTTACAAATGTGAACACCTGAGGTTTAAATTTAGCTTCTTGGCTTCTTTAACTTCTACAACAGTAATGGAAATGCATATTTCAATTAACTGGCAATATTACTTTTACACTGTGAGTGTAAATATATGTGGTTTGATCCTGCTAGGATCTATTTCTTTAGTCATCCTCAAGAACTGAGCTCACAAGGCATCAGAATTCCTTATAACATACACCTGATTGTTTTATACCGTTGACTTCTATTCATGCACACCTGTTATATTTTTCCTTTTTCTATTGAAAATACAGTTACTTAGGAATTCTTGATGGTACTGTGTTATCAAGTACACGTGTTTTTTTTTTCTTTTTCACACTAGTGACTTACACGGATTTTGTGTAATTGCATCATAGCAAGCAAAATTTCCTTTCCTGTTTATGGAAAACTAGTTGCTTCAAAACATCTTTCCAGTGTCATCAATAAAGGCTATGTTATTAAAACTTGTATCACGTCTCTTAAATGAGTGTTTGAGATGGGTGGAAAAGCGGCGAGGCAGCCTTTCTTCCCTATGCTTCTACCTGTGACTATGTAAATACTTCCTTATCCTGATTTAAAGGAGACATACGCCTAACCTACGTATGCACTTTAGTTTTTAGGTTTAAGAAAGAAACTGCAGTTTGTTTCATAACGAACAACTTGGTTCTTCTGGCTGTTTTCTGAATCGGCACAGTCACTAGGTTTTCCTAAAGAAAATACCTTGTCTGAGTTTAAAATGCATACCTTCCTACCACATTTTTCTCTCCTGTTTTCAATGTAATGCGGCTTTCACCTCAAACCTACAGTTTAGTGCTAGGTAAGGTATTTTTTATTGTTATTATTGTATATATTTATTCAGTACAGTAACAGTTCAGTAGCTGAATGCAGTCCTTATTGTGTTCATGACAAGAAGTCCTCTCCCCCCCCAAAAAAAAAGTTTATATAACTAGCCTGATAACACCGTTGGGATTTTGGACTATGCAATGGATCCAGGAGACCACTCTCAGCAATACGTCCTTTAAATTGTAATTCAGTTCTTCTAGTTTTCTCACGCTCCACTGAGAGCATGCACAGCCCTACTGCTCAAAGAGTGGGGTGGAAACAGTCCCTGACCCCGAGAGGCATGGCCTGCCTTGCGTGGTTATATCCACCCAGCACACGGCAGCCTCGTTTGCACCTCCTGCAGGCTCTGCGGTAACCCTGTGACCTGAAGTCAATGTTTTTTGCTGTTTCCAAGTTCTTGATCATGAAGACTGCGCTCTGGTGCAGTAGCACCAAGGTCGTGGCCTCTGTGTCATTAACACCAGTGTATGTGTTTCAGACCCCACTGTGTAGCACTAAGAGCATGCAAGGGTTCAGGGGTTCAAAGCCTGCTGCGTCACAGAAATATTTCTGAAGGATGGGGCCGCTAGAGGCCAGGTAGTCCAAACCTCTGCTCAAAGCAGGTCTAACTTAAAAGCTGCACCAACACCGAAAGTCTTACCCAGCCAAGTTTTGAGTATCTCCAAGGAAGATCTCACAAGCCTCTGTAGGCAGTATGTCACAGTGTTTAATCACCCTCCAGGTGTTTTTTTTTTTTTTCTTCTATTCTTATTATTGGAGCCCTCTCTCCAGTGGAGGGTTGCCCAAATTCACACTGCTCCCTTGGGAGCTGTCTTTGGAGTGAACTATCATTGAAAGAATACCCATGGATTTTGTCATCAAGAGCATTATTAAAAGCAGTGCAAAACAGGGAGGGAGCTAGCAATTAGACAATTAACCTGGACAATTACAGGTCTAGTGCTGAAGCTTACTTCCTGGTCTGTCAGTATTATAAATATTTCACATAGCTGGACGTGCTTTCTTTAAAGAGGCTGAGTTTATTACTGTTTTTTTGAACCTTGACCCCTACTAGGTCTCTCAAAGGAGGCTGTGGGCCTGGGATTTAGGAACGGATGCCTCAGCTTTGCCCCCTTTTTACTGCATGGGATCAATCATGCATGAGCAAGAGAGATTCCTTTTGAAGCTCCTGCTTAGAATAACAGTAGGGAGCGCTTCAGAAAGCCCAATGGATGTAGCTGTAGGGGGAAGGAGCTGAGCCTAAAGCCTTTCTGCCTCCAGCAGTGGCAAATCCTGAGCTCAGTTCCTACCAAGGTATCAAGATGTGTAGTGAGCCAAGCTGAGTATGGTCTGGTTGCAAGGTTAGCACTAGAGCCGGTCAACTGCTGGCCTGTCTGGTGGGCTACCTTCCTGGTGTTGCAACCACTGGGGACAACGTGGTGCTAATTCCACAGAGATGCCGACCAGCGTCAAGGCACTCGACCTTGTCTGTATGAAGGCAATTTCACACGCCTCCCCATGATGAAAAGCAAAAATTTCCTCCAGTGACTCCCAAGCCAGCTCTCGGATTCTCCTCTGCACCAGCGCTAAGACTTCTAATCCTCAGCCTGGCAGGTGTTGACAAACTGCTTGTAACCCCAGTCATTTAAAAAGCAGAGGGAAAAAAAAACCACGCTAATTCTTCTTATGGAATTAGAGCCAATGTGTAAAGAAATCACCATTAATAGAGCAAATAATAAAAGAGAGGGTTAACTCTGGTTAACTAGGGTTAGGGTGTTAGGTGGCTGCTGCTGATCTCCTTACAGAAACAAGGTGGATACTTGATTTTTCCTGCAAAGATGGTAGGAGTTGTGGAGATGTCGGTAGTGCTTAGGTGTAGCAGGAAACTTGTGTATGTCAATGGGTTGCTAGAGACTGAGAAGGGGATGAATTTTTAATGAAGAGATATTCACAGAGGTATCACACGACTCAGGGACAGCCCAGTGGCCACATTTTGACCAAAGTGACTGGAACTTGCAGAAAAGTGAGCTGGGCACCTCCAGCAAGCGGGCTCCTGCTGGGAATTAAGCCATGGGGCAACTGCCTTACGGCTTAAAAAAAAATAATAATAAAAATAGTTTAAACCTCCTGTCTCAAGCTTTGCAGCCTGCTCATCTTAACAGCTGCTCCCAGCTGATTTCTGAAGGGCCATTTCCAAACTCATTTCCTAACGCCCCGTCACGGAACCCCAACGACCGCCCCCAACGGCCGGCCGCCAGCCCCGCGCATGCGCTGCAGGCGGGGTGGCCCCACCCAGCGCCCCGCCCCTCACTGTGGCGACAGCTTCTGCGCGTTCACGGGGGGCGGGCGCCGTGGGGCGCGCGGGGGGGGCGCGCGGGGGGAAGTTTGCGTAACGCGCGGCGGCTCCTGCGCACCCTCCGCAGGGCGGGCGCCGCAGGGGCGCGCGGGAACGTATGTAGCGTGCGCAGCGTGCGCAGCGTGCCCAAGGTGGGGCGTACGCGCTACGCGGCGGGTGCCCCCGCCGGGAGCGGCGCGGCGCGGAGCAGAGCCCGGCCGGGCTCGGCGCCGCCGCGGCCGCCATGTTGAGGCGCAGCAAGGCCGAGGTGGAGCGCTATGTCGCCACCTTGCAGGCCGCTGCGCCTTCGCTGAGAGAGGTGAGTGAGGCGTCGCCGTTTCCCTTGGCCCGGGGGGGAGAGGCGGCCGGGGCCCCGGTTGGCTTGGCTGAGGGTTGGGGTTGGGGTGGCCGGCTTCGGGGGGGGGGGGGGTTGGGGCTACCCCTGCCCCGCGGCGCTTCACGGACGGGAGGGGGTTTTTAGCAGGGTTTTCCTCGAGGCCGGTGCGAGGGAAAAGGGGTTTCCTCACGGGAAACGTCGCGGGTCTTTCCTCCGGCCGGTGAGCCCTGGGTTTGCTGTAGGAGGAGCCCGCCGGGAGTTACAGAGCCGTTCGGGTTTGTGGGCCCCTGGTTCCTAACTTCCCGGCGTTACTTCCCTTCAGAAACTGAACTCACAGATAGGCAGCACGCCGCCTTAAACTTTCAGTTTCCTTTACGTGCGGCGCGGTTAATATTTCTGGGCGGCCGCTTCGTGAAGCGGCAGCGTCGAGGGAGGGAGAGCCGGGAGAAAACGGCTCTGCTCTCTGTCACTAGCCGGGCACAGGGGTGAAAAACTCCAAGCGTTCCTATTATAGCTGGAAAATGCTACGCAGGTCTCAGCCGACTGATGCAATTCATGGGGCCCTAATCCTGAAAGATGCCGTTCTGCTGCTCTGAATTGGTTTTATCGCAGAGGCAGAATATTTAGCAGCCTGAATGTGCCCGAGCTAACCATTATACGTTAGGGACTGCATGCAGGGCCTGTGTACACCATCGTTTGTGCCTTTCCCAACAGCAACAAAATTGTCCTGTGACTTTGTTTATTCGACTTGGGTGCTGTTTAGATTAGACGGTGTCAAGTGCATCGCTGCCAGACTCACAGATACTTTTCCACAGTTTTGATATTTCTGGTGGACTCAACAAAAAACATTTCCTCTCCTTTTCTTGTGCTCAAGGCCACTGGATGCATTTAGTTTTGACTTTTGAGCGATGTTTACAACTGACTGTGTCGCACAGTCCACGGTGGAAATAGTTACTGGTTTCCTTGTTGTGTTGATTTCAGAGGGAAGGGTCTTACAAGGCTGCAAGCGTTTATTTTGAGGTTTCTTTTCATCCCTGTATACAAGGTGTCAAGTTTGACTCCACTCTGGCATGTCAGTGCGTCTTTGTGATACCTGAAAATATGGACTGAAGACTAGGAGGCCTGCTTTCATTTAAATTCACTTTTTAAAGTTTTACGTAGATAACTTCAGGGTGGGAGAGGGGTGAAGACTGGCAGTTTGAGTGTGTTTAGAATGTAGACAGTTGTTTAACGTTTTGCACCGTAGACCTAACTACCTCCAGTATTTTGGAGTTCACAAACAAAACCTGCTTTTGATCTGATGTTGGGAGCTCAGATTTTAAATACATGTTATCTAGCTTCTACCTTGAAGTTTTTGCTTGTGACTTTGTAGTTTCATAGCTCATTCCTTTGACTCATTTCCTCCTGCCCGTGCTTCTGCCATCTTGCCCTCTTGCTTGCTCAGTCTTCTGTTTTGCCTTTTTTTTCCACTTTCGTTTCCCTGTTTTATTCCTCCATAAATACCTTTCACCTTTCATCCCCAGAACAAGTGTGTTCAAGTTATCTCAGACTGGTAACATCAGAAATAAATTAATGCATCAATGCATTTTGTATATAAACTGAGAGTAAGTGGGATTTCTTAGTTGAGGAGAAAGCATTGTCTACCTATATTTAAACAGTTGTATGTGACATGTACTAGAGCAGGACTAAATAGCATCTTCTTGTTTAGTCTATCAGATTTAGGGATTCGTTTTGCAACCTTGTTACATTGGGGAAAAAAAAACTGTACGTTAAATGTAGCTGACTCCATTCTTCTACACTCTTTAGTCAGAAGTGTTTATGAGCTGTTACAAGTATTAAGGCTTGTTGCTTGCTTCACCAGTAACCTCAATTTCACGTTAGTAGCCTTCGCCGGTTACTGGAAAAACATTGTTTTCCAAATCCCACATCTTTCAAAAACAAAGCTTTGGATATGAGGAACGGACTGGAGCTGATAACTAGTTATCAAATTCAGTCTCTCAAAAGTATTAGAAGGGTCTTCCTATTCAATTACTTTAAAAGTGTTGTACGTCTAAAATGTGCTTGTCGTGTGTTTTCCCCTTCAGAAATCGTTGAAAGGATTCCTTTTTGCTAAGCTGTATTTTGACGTCAAAGAGTATGATCTTGCTAAAAGGTAACACACGTTGATGTATGCTGTTATTCTGTTCTCTAAAGCATAATAGAAAAGCTAAATGAATATGAAGTAGACTGGAGAAATCAAGATCACTATCATGCTGCTTTAAGGTAGCAGTAGACATGGGTATCAGATGCTGTTTAAATCTTTATAAAACAGCAACTTAGATAAATATCTATGTGATATTGAAAAACTTACCGTTTGAAATGGCTTTTATTCCACTGTATTATGAAGTTATTACAGTTTCTGTGAAGTTATTACAGTTAGAGTTTCTTTTTTTAATAAACACCAATACTTGCTGGCAAATAAGTAGCATCTGTACATGTAAAAATAATGTTGTTCTGTACTTTAAGGTCCAGACCAGGTATCTAGAACCAACCATGACTGCATTTCCTGTGTCACATGTTAAATTCCTGCTTCAGTTCTATGGAGGCTGGGGGGGAGGACAGAGAGACTCATATTATTGAGGAATATTGATCCTTTTTTTTTTCCTGTTCTGTAGGTACATGTATACATACCTCAGTGTGCAAGAGAGAGATCCGAAAGCACACAGATTTCTTGGACAAATTTATGAAGCTGAGGGCAACACTGAAAAGGCTTTTGGATGTTACAAGGTAAACACTCCACTGACCTCCAATGTCCTGCTTTAATCCATTGCAAAGGGACTTTTAAAATCATGCAGTTCTGGACATTTCTTAAATGCATAAAAGAAAACATATTTGTGGAAAAAGTGTAATATGTATGCTTTCCGTTGCCAAATGCGTATATGATGTACTGCAGAGGGGATTCTTCATTTGACATGATTTGCTTCAGCAGTATTTTTTTTAAGTTGATTCTTTTGTGACCTAGACTGGGTCTTCGTGCTACCTGCTATTAAATTCTTTCCATATCGTACGTTGCCCTTTGGACTAAGGATCTGTGACTGCTGTCGAATTCCCTAGCAGGGGCTCTGATGACAGCAGTAATCTAGTTGCTACTGGAAGACTAGACCTAGGGTGTTTTCTAGTTGTTTGTATTTATTGCTTTTTTTTGGGTTTTGTTTGGGTTTGGGGGCGGGGGGGGGAGTGAGATGGGGCAGGGCAAACATAATTTACATTTATATGCTTGCCCAATGAGAAATTCACCATCAGAATGCCTTTGTTCAGGTTTTAGGGAGGGAGAGGATGTGCTCAACAGTTTTGCTGCCAATACATCCCAGCTTGTCTTAGTGTGTGACTTAATTATATCTTTCTTCAAAAGTGTCCATATGGAGTTAGACTAAAGGTACTTAAGAGTCCAGCTGCCTGCGTATAGCTGGTGGTAGGGGCAGAATAGCTGGCTTTTGCATTTTTGCTCTTCTAAATCTTTTCTTTTCTGAATTTTTGCTCTTTTGAGTTGCAGCAGATGTATCTGGGTGCTGTAAACTAGTGATAAGTTTAGAAACTGAGGTCTTTCTTAATGTATTCAGAAAGTATTTACTAATAGATCTGTCTAATTTGAATACCTGTGTCTTTTCAACGAGTGGTGTAATTCTTTCCTGTTCTGTGTGGATTGCAAGATCAAGTTACCTTTTTTTCCTGACTTTTTTTCCGTGTGTGTGCATGGGGAAAACTAGCGCTCTGTGGATTTGAACCCAGCACAGAAAGATCTAGTGCTGAAGATAGCGGAGTTACTGTGCAATAATGACATCACTGATGAAAGAACAAAATACTGGGTTGAAAAAGCTGCTAAGGTGTTTCCTGGAAGCCCTGCTGTTTACAAGTTGAAGGTAAATGCCAATTTCCAACCTCTGTTCTGTGACTTAAAGAAGCTTCTAGTATCTGACTGGAGCACTTTTCCCGTGTCATCTCATGTAAAACTTCCTGGCTAAATTATTTTAGAATCTTGAGTATTAAATCTAATGGAATTAATATTCTTTAGATTTAATTCTTCTAGAATTTATTCTTCTATTTAAAGAAATGTTAATTTCTTTGCTGTTTGACACTTCTGTCTAGCTTTCAAGAAAACTGCAGCTGCAGGCTCTCATACGCTTCTCAAGGTTTCAGGGTTGACAGTCTTCAAAAATGCAGGGAAATCATGTTAGTAGTCACATCCAAAAAGTTAAGACTAGGTAGGCAGTTCTCTATTTATTGTGTGACTGGCAGGAAGGTGGCAGGCCTGAGAACTCAGACTTCCTTGCTCTCTACGCTGCTTTTTTGTTTTTTTAATTTGGATTAAAAACAGCATAAAGTAAGGAACGCTCTAATTCTCAATTACTGTGTAAATGCCTTCAGTCACACAATCTCACTTTTGCACAGGTATTAGTTTTGTGTAGCACAGCAGCAATGACACCTAGTCTTAAGATGCTTGTTTCAGACAGGCTATTCTGTGTCAGGGTATGCTGTCTTTGAAGCAAATGGTTTCACAAGCTGAACATACCATCCATAAGAGGCAAATTGTTGTGTTTTTTTTGTATTTTAAATGTTTGAGTATTTCTTCAAACTTTGTAATAACTGGAAGCTTTTCAGCTTTAATAGTTTAAGTAATGTAGTCTGTGTGGTGGAGGCAAGAGAATTGTCTCTTAATGCAGTTGTTGAAAAGGCCCACATGCAAGACGAAATATTAACGTGTTGCCTTCATGTTCAATAGGAGCAGTTGCTGGATTGTAAAGGTGAAGATGGATGGAATCAACTTTTTGACCTTATTCAAGCAGAACTCTATGCAAGACCAGATGATATCTACGTTAACATCAGACTTGTTGCACTGTACCGCTCAAATAATAGGCTGAGAGACGCTGTTTTCCATTGTCAGGAGGCAAAGAAGAAAATACCTTTGCAGTCGAGCTTGGAATGGTGCTCCTGTGTCATAGAGACATTTGAGGTGTGTAATCATATTTTGATATTGTGATAATCTTCCATATCATTTAAACTAGCTTGTGTCTCTTAGTTCATTACACTGACAGCTATTTCTCAAGTGATTTAACTCCTTCAAATGCAAATTAGTGAAACCACTCAAATTACAAAGTACTTCCTTGGAGTTTCCTTCCTAGAGTTAAATGTTACAGAGTTGTTTAGTTTCTAATTTCAGGGACCAAACTGTTCAGGCAAATAGTTCCCTGGAATTTTGCTGTTGGTGAATGTCTCAGTAGTGGAAATAGATTATGCAGTAAATGATAGTGATTTGTTTTGGAGAAGTACTGTCTTTGCCTTTATGGAAGGATGACTGTTCCTTATCCTCTGAACCTTCTTCTTTAGGAATATCTGGAATCTGTACAAGACTTGGAGTCTGATAAAAGTAATTGGAGAACTATCAAGAAAGACTATCTGCTGGCCTATTGCAGCTTTCTTAAAATGATGCTATCTTCTAGAGATGTTCAAGAATGCAGAGGCGCACTCAAAAGGTATTGTTTTACCTTTTCTGTATTTAAAGCAAAACAAAAAAACCTCTATGAATTGCATGTATTTTTCTAGGTCACAGAACATCTACCAGGCTTCAATTTCACTGTGTAACCAGTTTGTGGATGGGAGAGGAGACTCTCTGTTTTAGAATAAAGAAAGGTTCCTAATAGGCTTGAGCCCCAAGCTATAAGCCTTGTTTGAGTAGTCAGCACATAACCATGGGGAAGACCCAATATTATCTTGGGTCAATTACCTTTTTGCCATTCAGTAAGAGAATGTTCTGTACCTCAGCAACTATCTCATTAAAATTTCCCAGATGCTTGTGTATCAGCTTTGTCCTGGTCAAGTTAACACAACACATGTTGAAATAATGAAGAATTTTAGGCATATAATATAATTGGAAGGGAGGAAGCTGCCTGCAGTAAGAACATTCACCTTCAGAGAAAACTGGATAGTGTTTCAGGGCTAGCTGGTTTCAAGGCGTACCATCTGTGTCACAGCTGAAGTAGTACAAAACAATGTTTGTAGCCAATTTGTTGGTGAAGAGCTATGTTCCCTTAGATCTACCTTCTCTTCTTTCTTTTACCTTCTCTGGAGATATTCAAGACCCATCTGGACGCCTACCTGTGCAATTTGCTTGAGGGAACCTGCTTTGGCAGGGGGGTTGGGCTCAATGATCTCTCGGGGTCCCTTCCAACCCCTACAATTCTGTGATTCCCTTTGTCAGTAACTTCTATTGACATAGCTTTGTTTCTCGCTTAAGTGATGATTGTTACCTTTTTTAAAACAATGTTCTTCAGTCTGCTCTTCTTGAATGAGTATATGAAGCAATACAGGCAATGGTTGAGGAATAGGTAATGTCCAAATATGTCCCCCCCCGAACATTGACCATAAACGTGTGGTTGTTCTTCTAACATTTCGTTAGAGTCCTTCAGGGTACCTAGATCTGAAGCACTTCTAGATCATGGCAACGCTAACAGCTATTATAGTTTTGTCAGGTTACTGAAAGTGTTGACTGTTTATTGGAAAGCCACTCCTGAGTGGAGACTATTTACTGGCCTGCAGCTATTCAGATTGCTGCGGTACCTCTTATTTGGAAGAACCAGTCTAACTGTATTTTGGTCTGTCCTTTTGGTAAGTGAAGTGAATTTTACTTCAATAAACAAAGTTGAGAGCTTTGGGAGTTTGAGACGGTTATTCTGCCTTCTAGTTGACTCATCAAGTTACTTGATTCACAGTTAAATAACGTTGTCCCCAAACGTGCTATAGCTTTTACCAGGACTTTGCTCAGAATGAGTCTTTTCTACATTTTAGTCTTGATGGTGTGCTTCACTCAGTGAAAACCTATGTGAGTGGGACTGACGAGTTGTCTCATACCTTCATCGAAGTGAAAGGACAGTTATACATGCATGCTGGAACTTTGCTACTGAAAATGGCTCAGCACAGTGAGGCACAGTGGAAAGAGGCGTGTGAACTGGCAGCACTGTGTTACATGATAAGTTTCCAGGTAAGTTGTTTTTCAGTGTATGCCTTTAGTTGATGCAGTTCTTGGAATGCTCTGTTAAACATTTGTATTCTGAAAATTAACTAGTGTTTGTAAGACTCCCTCCTCACCAAATCTTATTATTCCACAATTCTTTAAAAGATTTCAAATGGCATCACTAGAATAAAAGTGTATCATCAACTGCTTTTCTTGTCAAAAGTAAATTGACTCTTAAAGGCTAATGAGTGTATTTCCCACAGTCTGTTCTTTTCTGCAATACAGCTGAAAACATAATGAATAGTAAATTTATTGGTGTAGGGAGGGAAGAGGATGAACTGAGTAACTCCCTTATTCTTGCGTAGACAGCAGAACTAAAAAGGTGTGCTATTGTGTGCTATTTGCAAAAGATACAGTTGCCCACCTCATATTTTTCAAGGGATGTGTTATATAGTACCTTCAGAATTGATGCTCTTTTTCTTAAGTTTTCTTGTGCTTGTTTCCTAATTTTTGAGACTAATTTAAGTGATCTGCTTTGTATAGTAAAGAAGCTATAACAATTCTTCACCAGGTTCCTAAACCAAAGTCAAACCTAATAAAAGAGGAGCATACTGGACAAGATACCCTGGAAATGTTGGCCTGTGATCGGAAAAGCCAGTCTGGTAATGAAAAATAATTAAAATCCCTTAGTTACGTTTCAGTCTTATGAATAGCTACTTTAAGAATCAAGTAACTCTTGTTAAAGAATACACTTTGTGTCTTGAAATGCAATAATACTCTCTGGATTCTGACTCCATATGAAATGCAAAACAGTAGTTTGATCCTGACATCTAATGTTTTCTTCCTCCTCTTCAGCATGGTGGTAGACTTCATTCTTTCTTTTCAAGTGAGCTTTTTCTTCTTTTTATCTCAAGGACACTGAGGTAGAATTGAACTTTTTAGCATTTCCTAATCTGAAAATGCTTTCTGCCTGCTGATTCTATTTTACAAGTTTACAAGTATTGTTAGCCCAAGCATAAAATACTATTGTTGCTCCATCCTTTCCATTCCCTTATTTGTTCATCAGGTTTGCTGTTTCTGTTGCTAAGCTTAGGCAGGCTTTCAATCTACATGCTCTATAGCCCCTAGATGAAAACAAACAAGAAAAAACAACAGAACAGTAAACATCAGGTTGAATTGTTCCAGAATGGATTTTGATAAGATCAACTCCAACTTGTATTACAGCTGCTTATTTTTGAATACAGTTGCAATGCCCCTAGAACAATAATTTAAAAAAAAAAAGTCTTTGTAAATCCAGTTGTCCAGGAAAACAAATGCCTTGGGACTGGTGTCACTAAAGGCTTGGAAAGCCTATGTGCTGAAACACTGACCTAATTACAGGGAGAATATAACTTACCAATTTGTGGGTTTCATAAGGGGAAATCTTGATTCTCAGCCTTCCGTAGCAAGAACAGCCCACTGTATCAAATACTACTTTCCTTGATTAAGTTCACTGTTTATCTATGTGAAGTGATATTTTTGTCTTCTAGGTCATATGCTGCTGAAATTGAGCCATGGCAAAGAAGACTTCCTGAAAGAGGTTGTGGAATCTTTTGCAAACAAAAGCGGTTCATCTGTGCTGTTTGGTTGTCTCTTTGAGAATGGAGCTTCCAGAGAGAGGTCTTTCCTTGGTACGGATGATATTGGAAATGTCAGTATGCAAGCACCAGTGCAAGAGGAACTTCATAAATACGATCTTGGTAAGAGGTGTTACTTTCTGAAACTCAGCATAAACATGACTGTCTGTACCAGAGAGTCTTCTAGAAATACTTCATATTGCAGTAAGAGACAGCCATACTAGCTGTTCAGTGTTGCCCTAATTACTCCAAAAGAGTGATACGTAAGGAGTTTCAATTTATGCTGTAACATGTTGCTGAGAAGCAGTATTGTTATGCCTGGTTCTTAAGAATTTGTCACATACTTCCCTACTTCTATCCTTTCTGTGTTTTCTAGTCTGTTCTGATCCATTTTCATTTGCTGCTGCCTGTTTAGTTCTTTGTGTTTGTACATCGATAAGTGTCAATGGGAAGGCAGGTCTCTCTTCCTATGTAACCTATGAATACAGGTTACGGGCACAAAAATAAGGTAACTTTAGGAAGAATTGCAAACTAGTAAAAACTTCTTATTTTTGAACTTGACTTGATGATGAAGTCTGGCTTTGAATTTTGGTGTAACAAGGTTAGAGTACTAGTAGTTTTTTTACCTAGCTGATAATTTTTAGAAACTTTTAGGCTGTTAAATCTTTTCTGTGTACTACCTAACTCTCTGTTAAGTAATTTTAGACAATAAGGCTTACAGTCCTTTATCTTAAATAGCTAAAATAAAGCTTATACTACCACAACCTCTCATAAGCAGTTTATTTGTAGTGTTTTTTGTTATGTATTTTAAAACAACGAAGGTCTGTGCATGTTGCATGCAGGCTAAAGATTTTCCCTGTTAAAGAAATAAGTGCAAAAACATAATTGCAAAAAAAAGTCTGGCTTTAAGTTAGAAATTAAGTGTTCAAGCTATTTTAACATTTAACATTGCTGAAGATAGAGATTTCACGAGCATTACAGAACTAGAAAAGCTGCAGTACTTCTGTTTAATGCATTAGTTTAACCTGCTGCCTCAAAATGAAGAGTTTAAAATTTAAAATTCTTATGTACTTCAGTGGAAATGTTATCTCCATTCTTTGCTTTGACAGAAAAGCTAAAGTATTAATACATTTGGCTTGTGCACTCCTATGAAGTAGATGCTGCTTCTTCGAAAGCTATTTATATAATATAAATAGATGCCAAAATCACTTCAAGAATGCTACATCTTACTTTTAAAATGCTTATTTCCAACTTAGATGGAGGCAAAAAGATGGGAAGAGATTGCTAGGAAGCTCCTTCAGTGTGATATATATACTAAAACTCTACTTTTCATATAACGAAACCCGGCTTCGATCAGATGTTAGTCTTCCTAACTAGGATGCAGATATTAACTTCCTACAACTTTGTTTTTGCATAGGTGCTGTTCGAATGCACCGTGGTAGTCTCCAGCACCTCGTGTGGCTTTGTTTGCAGTGGATCTTAATGTCAGTGTTACCCCCAGTGCGCAGATGGCTAAAACAACTTTTTCACTTGCCCCAAGAAACATCAAGACTAGAGACAGATGCTCCTGAATCCATTTGCCTGTTAGACCTTGAAGTAAGTAAATTTTCCATGTTCTTAAATGTACTATACAATTTAAGAGTTTTGGTATCTAATACTTTTTATTTATTTATCTTTTATTTTTACAAAAACAGGTATTTCTGCTTGGAGTGGTATTCACTAGCAACTTAGAATTGCAAGAGAAGTTTAACGCTCACTACAGTGCACATCAGCCTCAGTTCTTACCATTGGCAGTGTGCAAGCAGCTCTATACTGAAAAGCAAAGAGCCTGGTGGGATGCCGTTCGTACTATTACGCACAGAAAAATAATGTAAGGCTTTTTAAGTTTGGAAATATTCGAAACGAGTTTTTAGTAGCTTCTGCAAGGGTGTCATGAATTGATCCCCATAGATTGTGTGTAAAATTCATTTTTCTTGATGTATTTTGGACATTGAAGTCTTACTGCTGGAGGGGCTTGAGACACTTAAGAACTTTCTAAAAATGGGGTTTTCATTTCTAATAATGCATTTTTAAGCTAGATGTAGGTTAGGACTAAAAAAGATGAAAAAAAAAAAGAATACTAACTGTGGAATATTTCTTCTGATATGTAGGCCAGAAACATCAGTAAAACCGAGGCTTGTAGTACAGCATGGAATAAGTACTCTGCGAGCACTGGATAAACATGGCCTTCAACCTGCCTTAATTATATACTGGGCAAAAACACTGCAAAAAACCGTAAGCTAAAATTATTTTAAAATATGTATAATCTGATGTTTTTTCTCTTATTTTGTGAACTAAACAGTAGATAAAATCAGATGAGAGAACTGTGGTTAATTTTGCCAGATAAGTTACTTGCTATAGTCGCCCTAGTGAGTTCTCTATCCCTCACTACTCTCTTAATGCTACTTTTAACTGTAGTGGTATTTTCTACCTGTATGTTACATAGCTCTGTAGAGAGGTCGCCTGAGGTTTGTCACAAGTATTAGAGAAGATACTAATTGCTTCAGAGAACAATATGTATGAATAGCAATGGGTTTGAATTTGTTGAGATGACCTGCTTTTATTCCCTTTTCTTCAACAGGGTATTAGCCTTAACTCCTTTTATGACCAGAAGGAATACATTGGACGAAGTGTTTACTACTGGAAGAGAGTCTTGATTATGCTGGAAGTAGTCAAAAAGAAGAGAAGTATTCCTGAACCTACTGATCCTCTCTTCAAACATTTCCGTAGACTTGACATCCAGGTACAGATTGATTAATCTAAAATTGAAGTAAGAGGGATTATATCACAAAAATTTATTGTGTGTGTGTATGTTGGTTGGGGTTTTCTTGCATTCTACGGCTCTATGGTGTTACTAATATAATATCATTAACAGTGATACTTGGTAGTAACTGCATGTCTGATTAAAGGCAGGGGAATCTCTCCTTATAACTTTATTTTTAATTTTAAAACTCTATTTGATTGGAAGACACTGAACTCCCTTACTACCAACTTTCTTTAAAAAGTGTTTTCCTTGTATTACAGGAATAAAAAATTAGTAATATCATTAACCTCCGCCTGCCTGATTATTTAGTGGCGTTCACATGCACTTTCTGTTCCAAGTATCGAGTTAAGTATGACTCGTCTTTTGCTTTGTAGGTCTCGCAGGTTACAGTCTATGAAGAAGAGGCACGTATAGCATTTGCAACATTGGATGCAGTTGATGGCAGAACTGATGATGCTTTGTTAGCATTTGAAGCTATTAAGAATGTCGTTTCATACTGGAATCTTGCTATAGTAAGTTCATAAATTTCATTACCCGCAAATGCTTTTTCTTCACTTGCATTCTGACTGATTCTAATTAATGTGCATATTGTTAGATCTTCCAAAGAAAGGCAGAGGAGATTGAGAATGATGCCATGATGCTAGAAGAACAAGAAGAACACAAAGTCTATCTTTTTAAAAGCAAGCATTATCTAATGAAGATCTTAGACGAAAGCTCCTCTGATGTGTCAGTAACTGAGAAAGTAAGTAATTCTTGCTTAAAAGCTTGTTTCGAGAGATGCATTGGTTTATGTTACTATTTTAAAATGAAACCATTTGCATTCAAGTCAGATTTTTTAGACCAGACTTTACTTAAAGGCAAGCTAAACTTATTTTTTCCCACATGACAAATAACCTGCATAACTCTAGTGGGCTAGTACATTCTGGGAAACTTCTGTAAGATACCAGATCGTGCAGTGTTCTGACTACTCTGTGGTTGACAGCTTCTTTGCCAACAAATAGCTTTTGCCCATTATTTTCTTACAGAGGTTAACAGTTTCCAAATAAAATTTAAAGCTTACATGAATTGTTCTCCTACATTAACTTTGATTTGGAGCTTTGCTGAAAAAACAGTATTTCTGATCAGAACGTAGTCTCCTTCTCTGAGGAAGAATGCAATCATGACTTGCATTTCCAATAACTTTCTAGCTGCCGGTATCTGTTGAAACTGTGAGGGAAATGTTGGACGCAGTGATTCAGGAACTCGGAGAGAATGATGAAGAGGCAAGTCTTGCCTTCGGAAATGACCTGTCACCAGCTGTAGATTCAGAAGTGAAATATTCCACTTCACTGTCTAATAACTTCTCTGTCTCACCATCTAAGAGCTACAAGGTACATTAGCCAGTTATTATTTTAGGGAAGTGTTATGTTTGAATAAAAATTCAATAGGTTAAATGAACTTTTCTTCTGCTCCCCAGTTTTCTCCTAAAAATCCCCCTCAGTGGGCAGAAGATCACAGATCTATACTTCAAATGATCTGCCAGCAAGTGGAAGCTTTAAAGGTAAACGACTTTGTAAAGTTAAACAATTTTGTCACCATGTTCAATGCAGATCAGCTCATCTTGTTGTTATAGTAAGGACTCTGATCCTAGCCTAGCAAGCTAACATTAGTTCATGCTACCACATAACTCAGTGAAAATATCTTTGTAAACATCTACCTAAAATGAGTGCAAGAGTAAAACTTGTTGCCTAAAAACCCCAATTCAGGACTCAGGCAGGGGTATGGAGGCAACCCTTCCAAGGACTGTGTGTGCAGAAAGAGTTCTGCTATCATCAGCTTGGGTATCATCCAGTTGGTTCTGGGACTTTTATTTCTGGCTTTAGAAAACACTCCCAGCATGCTGTATAGCATGAACAGATCTTGGATTATTCCAACAGCCACCTCTTGATTTTTTTTTCAGAGTTTGAACATGATTGTAATTAGGGTAGGTATCGCTCCTTATGCTTTCTTCTACAAATACCAGTGTTATACACTTACATTCTCTTAATTGAAACACTGTCTTAATAGAATGAGATGCAAAAAATGAAACACAACAATTCCAACTCGAATGTATCATCTCGTTGGCCTGGTGAAATCTATGGAACAGATATTTTGTCAGAGAGCTATCAGAGAGCACAAAATCTTCATGAAGCTCCATTAACAGGTAAGTTGTTGCTGAAATCTTAATTAAACACTTAGCTAAACTGAGGTAGACTCGTTAAAATATTGCAGAAATATTTTAAGGTTCATAACTAAAACTGATCTCGGGAAAATCCATTCAAAACTACAAAAAAGGATATAAACTCTTCTGGTGTTCATTTTCAGTTGCTACTACTGGCCCATCTGTTTACTATAGCCAGTCACCTGCCTATAACTCTCAGTATCTTCTCAGAACTGCTGCGACCAATGTAACACCAACAAAGGTAAGGATGAATGTATCCGTTCAATCTGTTCCTACTGGTCTATAGAAAAGAGTGATTTTGATTCTTGTCTTGAATGACTGCTTGTAGTTGAAAGTTACTGCATTCCACAGATAGCATTTGTTAAAATGGAGGTAGCTGATGGTTGATCTTTCTGCTTTTTCTTTGTAACGTGGGGATCAGGCAGAGCGGCCAGCAAAACTGGTCTGTAAATGTGTTAGTGCGTGTCCCCTACTGGGTATGTGTGATGGCACTTAATTTTTTTCCCAAAAGTAGTATAGGAAAGGAGAATTTTGCTTATCAAAAAAAAAGAGCCTCAAAAACACCAAAGAGCCCATTCATATTTTGCTCCTCTTCAGTGCTTGTTTTCAGATGCCATTCAAGATTTAAAATAATCAGTTTAAGGCAATCTCATAAGTTAAAGTCTAAACTAACTTTAAAACACGCACTGTTTTTAAGAGTGCATGTCTGCGTGGGCTCTAGCATAGTAATACCTTGTTCTGTCACCATAACAAGAAAAGTAATTGCCTTCCGCTATTTCTTTAGGCACCTGTCTATGGCATGAACAGACTTGCACCTCAGCAACATATATATGCTTATCAACAAACAATCCATACACCACCTCTGCAAAACACTTCTGCTTGTGTGTTTCCCCAAGACCTATATGGCACATCTTTGCGTTTTGATGGTCCTGGGATCATTTCTCCTCGTGGGGCTGGTGATTACTATAATTACAGTGTTCCACAGGCAAGCACAAATCCACAGCTACCTGGACCTGGCTATTTCACAAAGCCTTCAGTCACACCAACAGCTTTAAAATCTGCAGAATCAAAAATGATAGAATTTCCAAAATCTAAATTTGGACAGCCAGGAACAGTAGAAGGGTCAAAAACACGTCTGCCAACACCAGCACAGTCAAGTCAACCAACAACTTTTAAATTCAACACTAACTTCAAGTCTAATGATGGAGACTTTACCTTTTCTTCTCCTCAAGCTACAACACAGCCTGCTAATGCAGTTTTTAACAGCAGTGAAAGCCTTTTGGGTCTTCTGACATCTGATAAACCTTTACAAGATGATAGATACGCTGAGCAAAAACCAGTTAACAGCCACCCAACTGGTCAAAGAAATGTATTCAACTTCGGTAATAAACATATTTCAGGCATCCCTTTTACAGAAGGCATGGCACAGAATGCACGTAAAAACTTGGCTTTTGAGAGGAGTGATATGTTTAGTTTCCAAGAACCAAGCAAGTCTTTATTTATGACTTCAACTTCTGATTTGGCCAATAAAAGTCATGAAACAGAGGGAGGAAGCACCCTCGGAGATGAGAATGATGATGGTCCTCATTTTGATCCAGTGGTGCCCCTTCCTGACAAGATTGAAGTAAAGACAGGTGAGGAAGATGAAGAAGAATTCTTCTGTAACAGAGCCAAACTGTTCCGTTTTGATGCAGAATCTAAGGAATGGAAAGAAAGGGGTATTGGAAATGTGAAAATACTGAAGCATAAAGTATCTGGCAAATTCCGTCTCTTAATGAGACGGGACCAAGTACTGAAAATCTGTGCAAATCACTACATAAATACTGATATGAAATTAACTCCAAATGCTGGATCGGACAGGTCATTTGTATGGCATGCTTTGGATTATGCAGACGAGTTGCCAAAACCAGAACAGCTTGCAATTCGGTTTAAAACACCAGAGGAAGCAATGCTTTTCAAAAGTAAGTTTGAGGAGTCACAGAACATCCTAAAAACCCTAGGATCAAATGTTGACACATCTGTGGCTCAGACTAGTGAGACTACTGCAAAAGAAACGACAAGTCAGGATATCAAGAAGTCTAATGGATCGACCTCAGGGACCCTGAACTCTGTATTTCAGTTTCCAGAAGATGGAGTGACCAGTGAACCTGGTAACAAAGTCAGTCTTAAATCTGTTCCAACTGCATCTGCCCTTCCAACTTTCTCATTCAGAAAGGAAGCTCAGGAAACCTTTTCTTCTGGTGGGTTTGGACAGTCACTCCTGAAGAAGGATCAATGGGAATGTAAGGTATGCTTAGTTCCAAATGAAGCAACTGCAAAGAATTGTGTATCGTGCCAAAGCCCAAATGCAGATGCGTGGCAAACACATGGCACCCCATCAACTGAATCTGCTCCAAGTTTCAAAGCCACCGGTAACACTGTGCAGGACAAACTTGGATCTGCCTTTGCTAAAAAGGAAGGTCAGTTGGATGGCAGCATCCGTTCTGTGAGAAATGAACCTGTTGCCTCCCAGAATCCAAGCAAAATGAATACAGAAGCATCTCCTCAAGTTTCTTTTAAATTTGTATTAGATGCTCCAAAAACCATTCAAAATGACTTAGGAACTCCTTTTTCTAAAAAAGGTCAGTGGGACTGCTCTGTAGGCCTAGTCCAAAATGAATCCAATGATGAAAACTCTCATTCTTGCCAGAATCCTAAATCACAAAGTCAACCAAATGTGCCTGTGTCTACTGCTCAGGCACTTCCTGCTACCAGCTTCAGTTCTGTTGCTGATGCAACTGCAACTAAGCCACAGAAGAATACATTTGCGGAGCTTTTTGCTAAAAAGGAAGGTCAGTGGGATTGTAATACTTGTTTTGTAAGGAATGAAGGTTCTTCACCAGCCTGTGTAGCTTGTCAAACACCAAATCCATCTGGTAATTCTGTTAGTGATGCTTCATCAACATCTACTTCTGATTTGAAAAGTAAATTATCTGAACCTGCCAAAGGACAACTAGGAACAGGTTTTAAGTGTGATTTCTTAGGAAAAGGCTTTAAGTTAGGTCATGCCGAGCAAGGCAAGACACCAGCATTTACGTTTCAAATTCCTGCTGATTCTGAAGTGAAGTCTGCAAAGGAAGGATTTAACTTTTCCATGTCAGTGCCTCCAAGTGGATTTAAATTTACCATACAGGAACCTAGCAAAAATGCCACTAAGAAAGATGATCCATCCAAAGAGTGTGCAGCTGGCTTCTTAAAAAATGATGATGAAAAAGACAAGAAAGAACTGCCTTCAGATAGTGGAATTTCCATCCAATCTCAAGAAACTACAAGCAATGAGAAGGTTGACTTTGTTTTTGGCCAAAATAGCAGCACTTCTACTTCTGCTGAGCTTGCAAAAAGTACCCCTGGGGAAGGCTTTCAATTTGGCAAAAAGGACCCTGACTTCAAAGGCTTCTCAGGTGCAGGCGAAAAACTGTTTTCTTCACAGGTTTCTACTAAAACAGATGACAAAGCAAGCACCTCTGCTGACCTTGGTGAGAAGGATGATGATGTGTATAAGACTGAGGATAATGACGATATTCATTTCAATCCTGTAGTTCAGATGCCTGAAAAGGTAGAACCGTTCACAGGAGAGGAAGATGAGAAAGTGCTGTACTCACAAAGAGTGAAGCTATTCAGGTTTGATCCAGAAACAAGCCAGTGGAAAGAACGTGGGGTGGGCAACCTGAAAATTCTTAAAAACGAAGTTAATGGCAAAGTAAGAATACTAATGCGACGTGAGCAAGTACTGAAGGTGTGCGCGAATCACTGGATAACAACAACGATGAACTTGAAACAGCTCTCTGGCTCAGACAAAGCGTGGATGTGGATGGCCAGTGACTTCTCTGATGGTGATGCGAAGCTGGAACAGCTGGCAGCAAAATTCAAAACACCAGAGCAAGCTGAGGAATTCAAACAGAAGTTTGAAGAATGTCAGAGGCTACTGCTAGATATACCATTGCAGACACCTCACAAACTTGTCGATACAGGTAGGACAGCTGAACTTATACAGAAAGCGGAAGAAATGAAGAGTGGCTTAAAAGACCTCAAAACATTTCTGACAGATGACAAAACTAAACTGACAGAAGAGGAAAATGTAAACTCTGCTTCTGCCAGTAGTACTTCTGATTTGGTTGTAAAGCCCCACACTGAAAGTACCGGGCCCGCTCTGGAATGGGATAACTCTGATTTGCGTGAGGAAGCTTTGGATGACAGCATAAGTAGCTCCGTGTACGCATCACCTCTTGCAAGTAGCCCTGTACGGAAAAATCTGTTTAGATTTGGAGAGTCTACTGCAGGCTTTAATTTCAGCTTTAAGTCTGCCTTGAGCCCATCCAAATCTCCTTCCAAGCAGAACCAGAGTAGAACATCTGTAGGCACAGATGAAGATTCTGATGTTGCTCAAGACGAGGAGAGAGATGGGCAGTACTTTGAACCTGTGGTACCTCTGCCTGATCTCGTGGAAGTGACCAGTGGTGAGGAAGACGAGCAAGTTGTCTTCAGTCACAGAGCTAAACTCTACAGATATGACAAAGACACTAATCAGTGGAAAGAGAGAGGTGTTGGGGAGATCAAGATACTGCAGAACTATGACAACAAACAAGTGCGTATAGTAATGAGAAGGGACCAGGTGCTAAAACTCTGCGCCAATCATAGAATAACACCAGATATGAATATGCAACAAATGAAAGGATCTGATAGAGCGTGGGTATGGACCGCGTGTGACTTTGCAGATGGAGAACGGAAAGTCGAGCTTCTAGCTGTGCGATTCAAACAGCAAGACGTGGCAGACTCATTTAAGCAGATTTTTGATGAAGCAAAGAATGCCCAAGAGAAAGGAACACTGATAACACCTCTTTATTCTCGTGCCAATACACCAAAAGAATCTCCATGTGGCAAAAATGCTGTAGCTGTACTGGAAGAAACTACTAGAGAAAGAACCGACCTCAGCCATGGCGATGATACTTCTGAGGTAACTGTAGAGGCCTCAGAGGTGTCGAGCACATCTGAAACGCCGACAAAAACAGTGGTTTCTCCTCCGAAGTTCGTATTCGGATCTGAATCTGTCAAGAGCATTTTCAGTAATGAAAAGTCAAAGACATTCACATTTGGAAATACTTCGGCCACTGGTTCTCTCTTTGGGTTCAGCTTTAATTCTCCAAGAAAAGGCGAAGGCAATATTCCAGCATCGCAGAAGGAAGTAGCTGGACCAAGAAGCTCCAGTGCACTGCAGAAGCCTCAAGACAGCAAGGCATGCAACTTGGCTACTTCGACACATGATGGGCCCGCCAACTTCTCATTTAGAATTGTGGAAAAAGGTGAGCGTCCTTTGAACTAATAATTTTTTTCAGCTATGCAACTTATTAAGCAGTCATCTCTTAATGCTACTCACATAACTTTTTTTGTCTCAATAATATATCTCTTTTTCTTTCCAGCATACTTTCTTCTCTCCCCTTCTTTTGAGGAGGGGGGAGTGAGGGGAGGGGTTGTGGTGGGTTAGCTGCCCAGCAGGGTAAAACCACCACACTAGCATTTTAATGGTATGGTACTTCTCTTTGATTTCATGCACTGCTTCCTACCATTGCAAGACTGTTTAACCAGATGATAGTATATAATTTGCATACTAGTCTCAGATTTATGAAGACAAACTGTTTCTTAACTAAAGTATAATAAAGTGTGGTGGCAGAGATGTTAGCTACAGTTTATTCAGGTGAGTACGGTAAGCTAGTATAGCATTAAACATGAATTTTCCTACTGTGACACATAACTACAGAATGCTTCCAAAGCATAGGTAAGTGTGTTTTCCCCTCTTTAAAAGTACAGTTAAACACTTACATCCAAACAATTTATTTTTTAGGATTTAATTTTAGCCTTTTTAAATCTAATCCAATGGCCTTTTGGACAAGCACACCTTCCTTGCAACCTGACAGTAAAGGTATTTACACGCTGCACTGAATGTGTGATAAAAACACTTTAGCAGGCATGGACAGTAACCCAACTGTAGCACAGCAGTTGGCTTAGTAATCCTTACAATTAACATGCATGCTGGAAGAGAGTACTTAAAATTCTGTGTCTGACTACTGTATTTGTCAGGTAAGAGAATGCCTTTGATGTGTGAGCACGATGGATGGTCTTTTTTTATGCTTTTGGCTGTTGTTTGCCTTACTTTTTAAGGGTATTTAGAAACCTGCCTTGCACTTCACAGTTTTACTGAACACACACACGCTGCATCTATAAAATTCTCTTTTAGCAAAGGAATTATATTCTTTTTTTTATTTTTAAAGTGTGACTCTCTTCCCACCTGAGGTCTTCCACTTCAGTGAAATATGCTTGAAGATTTCTAGACATGTTAACTAGTAAAACTTAAAATATATTCAAGTTATGTGCTGGAAATGCTTAATTCAGTTTCCTTATTATCAATGTTAACTTCTGCAATTTTAAAAACAAGGCGTAGGCAGAGATGAGAGAGCCAAATTTAGCTACTGTTTACATGTACGTGCTTCATGTATAATACGAAGTCCACCTTAGCTAGCCAAAAAGCTTTTGCTGATGTAACCATCTTGTTTACATGCAGAACCCTTAACCAAAATTACACCTTACAGCTTGATTGTGTCGTCATAAGATGTTAAAAACAGTACTTCTCCTAAGTTAGGCTTGCTGGAAGCATACTCAAGCTAGTGCAGTTATGCAAGAGCAGTTTAATTTTCAAAAACAAATATTGTAGCTTGCACAAGATAGTCTTCTAAAGTTAGTGTCTTAGACTGTTAAAAACTGTCAAAGTCATTTCAAACACCGTTTTTCCAGCTTAGTATTTCTAGAGAAGCTATTCTTATTCAAACGCTGAACTCATGTCCACCTTCTGCATATCTGATTGAGAGTCAAATGTTCTGTGTTTTTAGGCATCCACGAGTCTATTAATAATTTGATTTCATTTTCATCATTGAATGTCCATAAAATAAAGTGAATTAGCATTCTGAGCTAATGCATAAATGCAAGAACTCTTGCTGCCTTGAATTCATTTTGTTTTTATATTGGGAACAGGGAAGGTGTTTTAAAGAAATGAAATAAAAAATCATATGCCTTTCTGGTACTTCAGACAGTTCTTCATTTCTGCTTTCCTGATAACTAGGGTATGGTTATATACCTTGCTTTATTTACAGTTGGTGTTACCTTCAGTGTAGGTTTTGGTTTTGGTTTTGAGCTCTGACTGGCTTAATAGCAAATGACTTTAAGTCCTGTCCGAATTAGCTTTTCAAGTCTACATAAATATAATTTGAGTTTCTCATGGGGAACATCTTTCAGGGAATGGTTTCTGAGTTTTGCTAGGGCAATGTTCAAAAGAAATTTAACCTCATAAGTCATTTTCCATTGAGGTGCGAAACAACTAGTTTTTTCTTAGCTTTTTCTTTGGCTCTTCTCATGAGCTTTTCTCAAGTATTTTAACAATTTTAATTCATAGTTAAGTCAATTGCATGTGTTAAGTTTTAAACTTCAGTATTTTTATATTTAGCAGATACTCGCTGATATGTATGGGGGGACAAAACAATTATTGTGACTAGCTAGATATTTACATCTACATGATCTTTATATCAAAGACGAAATAAAAGCAAAAATGTAATACATCAGTGAAACTGCTTCCAACTGTTGTGCGCGGTATTGCTCTTTCTGTTCCTTCCATATACTAACAACTGTGTGGATTTTTTTCCCCGAGTAGAAAGCTGTATCATCCCAAAATCAACAGCCTTTTAGGAATATACTGTATGTGTGCATGGCACTGTTTTCATCGCAGCCTGTGAAAATACATTTAATCTGTTTGCAGCAATTTTAAATCAGCAAAGTTAACTTTCTTGTGGAGAGGCTGAGTAGAAACTGATTTAAGTGATCCCATGAACATCTCGCTCAGTCTTCATATTCTGAGGGCAAATGCACATTGTAATCCTTTCTGTTGCTCAAGTGTTCTGTCACTTCAAGTGGATGTTTGGATTGCTGGGATTGTAATCAGTGTTTGATCAACGTGTGAAGAACTTTACCTGTGTATTGATCTGAACTGACTTCTTGACGTTTGTTTTATTCAGTTTTTATATTTACTCAACCAAAGTGAGACACTTGCTTAACTAATCTGAATGAATAAAGCATGTGCTAGCAGGCAGCATACCTGCCTACCTTTGTAACACAGTACTGCATTTACTTTATACAGGCTCAGAAGAGCTATTGAGATAAGACTGCTGGCTATGAGTTTGAGCTTCTCTCTATGCTATATTAGGAACCTGAAGTGATTGACTCCCCTTGATTAGAAGTTAATCAGCTGGGACAAATGTGGAGCAGGCAACACTGCAAAAGCACTTATAATTGAACTGGGGCTTAGAACTTCGAATGCTGCTTTTATTCTAGTACTACTTAGGTTGCTTTTACTCTGCTGGAAGATACAAATGGGAAAGCTACTTTTAAAAAGCAGCTTTATTTTAATATGTCAGTTGTGCCAGAGTATCGGGGCATGTCTAGGAACACTAAATTTATCTTCTCTCCCTGTCTCTTTTTGCAGAAATGAATGTCAAAATGCTTGAGCAGGAAAATCAGTGTTCCTCAGGAACTGATTAATTCCTAGCTGAAGCTTTAGGTTCCACCTTGACTACGTTGTGCCACAAAGCTGGCGAATATTTTATTATGAAAAGAACAGTGAGCTTTTGAGAGCCCACTTCAAATTCTGCTGACTATCTTAGTGCAGACCTCTAGTGCAGTATGTTATTGTGTTATCAAGTGGGCTGACTTATTAAAGCAATCAAATGATTCTTGGAAACAGATGATATATGGATATTGATGTGCTTATGGGGTAATTCTTATTAATAGTTAACCAATGTGTTTCTCTTAAGCCTTTACTTTGTAAATTACCCCTCTAAACAAAAACAAGTGAAAGGAACTCCACATGTGACCCTTAAACTGATGCATCCTTCCTCTTTGCTTCTATTCTATTATGCATAAAGATGTGAGATTATTAGCTTTAACCTTCGATTATTAGTGTTTATTCAGTGAAAGTGGAATAGGCAATTTGATGTTGAAGGAGAGAGCAGAAGAAATTGTATAATAAAATCAGCAATAGTATTTGTCCTTGCTGGGAAAGCTAGTTAAACTTTACGCTGATAGCAGTATTTTGTTATTCCAGTAACGTGAAGCTATGAGATTACTCTTAAAACACTAAAAGTTTCAGCAGCAGCTGCTATGGTAATTAAGTTGAGATTACTTATGGGAAATTTGAGCTTTTTATTAACTAATTTGAAATAAGTCCTGCTCAGTTGCTATTTAATATTTTCTGGAACTTCAAACACTTGAAGCAATTCAATAGTACATGTTGCTGTAGGTGGCTTTACGTTTTCTTTTTCAGTCCTGCATTTTTCCTCTCCACCTCTCTGGATGACACCTATATGGCTCTTTTTCCATAATCTTATTTCCTTTGGTGTAAGGACATAAATAATCCTTCTAACAATATAAAAATGCAGGTTTGATACTGATCTGAGGCTTGAATTTCAAAGGCAATAGAACAGGTCGTAGTTCGGCATGCAGTTCAGAAATTATTAAGTTCTAGCATGCTTTGTCCTAGCATTCTGTAACTTTAACTGTTGTTTCCTGTGGTTGAATAAAAATATGTAGGCTCCGAATATGTATGTTTCTAACCACCTAAGAATTAAGTCAGCTCTGTAATAATGGCAGTGTTGGACTAATGTTGCTGCCTGTTCTAAACTAATTTAGTTTTAATGCTTTGTTCATTTTCTGTACAAAGCTGAGAAGACAGTGCCAGAAGATGATCTTCCAACTGATGAGGTTATAATTGTTTACGAGTTAACACCTACCCCTGAGCAGAGAGCTCTTGCTGGCTTTCTTAAACTACCTTCAACATTCTTCTGCTATAAGAATAAGCCTGGATATGTGAGTGAGGAGGATGATGGTAAGGAGTGTCAAAATTGATCTTTGTGTTGCCTTTTTGTTGGGAAAGGGTATAATACTATTAAAACCAATAGACGCTCTAATACTAGTTTGGACTGATGGGCGGTAATGTTTGTGTTATCTTCGTTTGTGCCAAAGATGTACATTTGAGTCTTCAGGACAGAACAAGGGAGGGCCAGGAATGACAAAAAGGAATTTGCATTGGTGCTATATGGGTGCTCTGACTCATTGCTAATGTAGTTGGTTAGGTAAGACTACATAAATATTCGAGCAAGAGGCGTATCTCTAAGTATTTTGAGAGTCAAGTGGTAGGCAGCCTTTATCAAAAATAAAAATGCTCAGGTTCCATAAATGGTAGACTGGTTTCTCTTTATTCTAAAGCAAATTCTTAACAGAGAAACTGAATATTTTACATCAACTCTAGTTGTATACAACTAAATTCCTCTTAACTTACTCAGTAGCAATTGGTTAAATTGCAGTTCTGAAGCGTTTCACTGAACAGGAAATAAGAGATGATGAGCAGCCTCCCACAAAGATCTAGGCTTGCTTGATTTTATACAAAAGATCTTCCATCTCCCTTCCCAATTGTGTTTAGTGGTACTCTTAATAAAATTAATAAGAAATAGATTTTCTGAAAGCATGAAACCCATGCCACACATCTAGACTGAAAAAGAGTCAAGAGTGCACCAAAGCACACACATGCAAAATAGGAAGTGAAGGCTTACTTGCTGGTGAGTGAAACTTAAACATTAGCAGAAGTTGTGTGTGCTTGCTAGGCTTGTGAGTCTGAAGGGCTTAACAGACTTCTCTGTACTTGGACGATGCCTGAGAACTTACATTTGTTTCCTATACTTAAGATGAAGACTATGAAACAGCTGTTAAGAACCTTAATGGAAGACTCTATCAAGAAAAGAAAAGGAAATTGCAGGGTTCTGCAAAAGATATGCCTGAAAACACAACAGGTAACTTTTTTTATACTGAGATTTAAGCTCTAAATCTAGAGGACACCCGGGCTCTGAGGTTAATTTGATTTTTCCTGAGATAGTTTTAGGAACACTTGCACTGGAATCAGAAAAGCTGCAGCTTAAAATGCATCTTTAACCTCAGTATGTTGAATTGTTATCAGTAAGTGGTACCTGAATGAAAAGAACATTTTAGAGGGCCTTTAAACAAGAACATCAAACTGTCTTCTTACCTGGAAACTCCTGCCTTTCTTCTGAATACGAAGAGCTGAGCTTTGCAAGATGCCTTTGAAAGACCAAAAGAAAAAAAAAACAACTTGTCTACAGCTCTGAATGTTTAATTCTGCTGATAGTAGACTTAGATTATAAGCATGTGAGTTAATGCTGTTCAATAAGGAAAAAAGTACTTGGTCTCTGTAGTAATAATACAAGTGCAGAAGATAATTTGCTTGTTTTCATGCTAATGGTTATTTTGGAAGTGCCTCTAACTTTAGTGTTGCATAAGTGGGTATCTGGATAGATACTGTAACAAAGGAGGTCTGTTTTTTGAGGATGTGTGGTTCTATGTGCTAGAAAGAGGTGGTAGATATTGGGCTATCAGAAATATAAGTAAATGTTGAAGGAAGCTAGCAGTAGTGGCAGTTGCAAGATTGAACTTCACATCGTTGCTTGGAAACTCTCTGATAGCAATAGAAAACCAGGTATTGCAAAATGACAATTCTTTAGCCACCCTGAGCGGAATTACCCTTCCGCTCTTTCAATAATGATGCTATTTGAAAAGTTCCTGAAGTCGTACTTTACGTTCTCCCGTGTATCACGGTGTTATTTGATAACATAGTTGCCCAAAATTACCTCAGTAGTCAGCTGCCTTACCAGCTCTTTTCTATTAATTTTTATTCTTTGCAGGAGACATCACAGGCAAAACTGACTTGAAAACTGAAGGAGAATGTGTTACTGCTGAAAACGCTAAAGTATGAACTAAATCTCTATACAACTTTTTGTCATTGAATTTGTAGAAGTATTTTCACACTCGTAAGACCTGATACTTTTCGCTTTGTGGGGAATAAAACATGTATTGGGGAAAAGTTATTTGAATCCTCTGACTGTGCCTCAAGTCTTTGACACTGGAACTGAGGTTCAGATCTGAAGTTTCTCAGGGAGAGAAAGGAGGTGCAGCTGTTTTCCTAATATAAACAGCTTTGGCTAGTAATGTCCCTCTGAACATGTATGCAAGAATTAATTGATTTCAGAGAGATTTCAAAGAGAAATTGCATCTTTGTGGAAGCATACTGCTTCAGAGGTACTTGGGTCTCTTGTAAAGTTAGTGTCCAATGTGTGGTAAGCGTCAGGAAAGAAATTAAACTGTCAGAAAGCTTCCAATAACAATTTTTTTCCCTAGCTGTTTACAACTTTTTTTTAATGCGAATTGAGGTGGCCATCTTTAATTTCATCTAGTGTGGGCCCCTGGTTTCTAGTTGTTTCCAGATTGAACCCACCTTAATTTCAGTAGAATTTGTTGCCACCTATGTTGTCTCTAGGAGGCATAGTTGCATAGATGCACAGCTTGTTTTTGTCCAGAGTTTCCTGAAAATATCCGTTGAACGGAGTAATGAGCAGTTCTGAAGCATTAGAAGGGCTGTAGCGGAGTGGGAGTCAGGGAACTTAATATGGTGCCTATTTCGTGGCGTCTTCAGTACTGCTGTTGTAGTTAAAGAAACTGATAGCACTGTGGGGGGGGGGGAGAGTTCTTCATTATGACTGTCCTTACTGTCCTGACTTAAAGTGGTTTGAATATTAGGCTCCTTCTTGCTTATTTTTTTTATTGCTTTACTCCTTATTAATCTCAGGAGAATGATGTCACCAGTTCTACTGATATAGTGCCTACAACTAAAGGAGAACCAACTGAATCAGCTGATGAGGCTATAGCACCTGTGCAGTCAGCTGAAGAGCCAGATTCCAGCACAGGTAATGTTAATGTATTGCAGGCTTTATCAGTAGGTGATGACAAACCTGTAAACCTGACAACTAAAAAAGAAAGTAATTCAGATTCTTCAGAGTCAACACAAGGTAAAGTCAGGGGTACGTATATTGTTGTCTTTTTAGGAGCTTAAGTATGCTTTTCCTGTAGAACAGTTTATCTAATCTAGCTGTTGCATTGAACAGATGTAGTACCGATATTGAATTTGAAGCGTGAGTACCAATCTAGTGAAAACATGAAGGGGAATGAAAGTATTTCAGTGTTTCAAATTCTTATATGGTCAAATGAGACTGCTCCAGAGCAATGCTGTTGGTTTATTGTTAAATGCCATGTGAGTACTTATTAAAGCTCTGTGGATCTGCACAGAAGTGGCATGCTGAACTGAACTAGGTCTTGAGATCTCTTCTTTTTAAATATAATTGCACATCACTTCTCAGAATGACAGTAAACTTTAAATTTATGGGAAGGGAAGAATATTGTAGAGACTTCTCCAGTTTATTCTTGTTGACTACATGACATTGGAAATGTTTTCCCTAAAGGATTAGAAAAGCATTTGACTTTCCCATCTTGTTTGATAGAAGACAAAATCATCTCATTTGGATTCAGCAATACCTCAGAATTGTCATTTGCAGATCTGGCTTCCAGAAACTCTGGAGACTTTGCTTTTGGGTCAAAAGGTGAGTTAAGCATCTGAGACAGATACTGAACAGGACTTCTGCTTCATACAAAATACCTTTGTGCACCAAGCTTCCGCATATTGTCAAGTTACGTAAATTTGTGTAACTTTACTTCTCAGCAAAATGTTTAAAATGCAAGTCTCTTAACTGTAGATAAAGATTTCAAGTGGGCAAATACTGGAGCAACCGTATTTGGAGCACAGACAACCAGCAAAGCAGATGAAGATGATAGCGGTGATGAAGTCGTACATAATGATGATATCCACTTTGAGCCCATTGTTTCCTTACCAGAGGTAAAGAAACTTCCAGAATATAAAAGAACATTAAGATAAGCATATCTGCTAACAAAGAAAATTTTTATAAATGCTTTCCTTGACTTCTTATGCTTTCTGTCTGTTGTGCTTCGGTCCTTTTTTCTTGTGCTGCCTGTGTAGAATCTCCTGCTGTTTGAAATTCTGGTGGTACAACTTCTCGCTGGGGGAAAGTATCTGGTGCATCAGTTAATGATACAAAATTTCAGGTTGTTATATCTTGACTCAGTGTAGATCATGAAAATTTGTACAAGTAACTTCTAAAAGGTAAATTTGATTTATTATAGCATATTTGAAAAACAAGGTGTGTTGGGGGGGCTTGAACAATTGTCACTGCTAATGCAACTCAGTTAGGATTTTTTATTGATGACTTGTAGATTCAGTTCTCTGAAAGCCACCCAATTTGAAATTTTTGCTCTAAGCTAGGTGAGAGGCTTCTAGAATCACTGAGCATTAAAGGTCTAGCACAATTAACTGCACAAGGCTAAGGAAACTATTTTTAATTCAAAAAGAAATAGTTTTTCAAGAAGTAAAGCCTTAAACTTCAGTAAAGCTTAACTTAAGGTAGCCTTCTGTAACTTCTTGAGGCTTAATGCAGTTGCTTGTGTCTGGATTTGGTATTTAGCCTTAGTGTGTATAACAGGATGTAAAAAGTTCGAGATGGTTATAGCTTGTCTTTCTATAAAGAATAAAATTTAATTCCAGATCGGTGTAATTATTAAAGAAGACTGCCACAGCACAAATAAACAATATTTAGTATCCTATAATTTGAACAGCTAATCTGACGTAGTTTGTAACGTGTCTTCCTTCCTTCTTAAAAAAAATTGTGTGCCTTTCCTCATCTGTTTGTTATATTAGGACTCTTGTTGTTTTCTTTCTTGCCTTACTTGATGTTTCATTTCTCCTTCAATGTCACTTCTCCCTTCAGAAAAGCTTCTCTGTCACTTATTTCTCCAGTTCTCTCAAGTCTTCCATATCTTTGGAAGATGTCTTAACTAAAGAATGTTAGAGACAGGTAATATGCATACATAAAGTGACAAGGAGATACAGCTGTCAGCCCTCAATTTACTATTCACAGTTGATATTTATTCTGTTCAGATGCAAATGTTAAGTTCTTTAACAATCTTGAAAAGGTAACACCTGGAATGCTAATAGCACTATATTCTCACTTCTCAGTGTGCACATCAGTCGGCACATATGAAATTTTCCGGGGGAACATGCCAGAACAATTGGTAGCTTTCTTAAAAAAGAAAAATGCACACAAAAGGTAAAACCTCGTGCAGCACAGGGAAGTAGTGTTGCAGTGCTAGAATTCATTTCAAACACTGGGGCTCATTGGGCTCCTAAATTCTGAAAAGCTCAGGCGTTTTATTTCAGTGTATGATGAAGGTCTGTAGAGCTGTTGGCACAAAACCATTCAAGAAAGGAAAACATGGAATAATTTCCCATTGTAATATGTCAGAATCATAATAAGTGTGTAAGATGTAATCCTGCTGGTGGCAGCAGTTCTGGGAAATCATAGGTACTCTACTGTGCTGTGTTCTAGGTGGAAGTAAAATCAGGAGAAGAAGATGAAGAAATTCTTTTCAAAGAGAGAGCCAAACTTTATAGATGGGATAGAGATGCTACTCAGTGGAAGGAGCGTGGTGTTGGAGAGATAAAGATCCTCTTCCATACACAGAAGAAATGTTACAGAGTCCTAATGAGAAGGGAACAAGTTCTTAAAGTGTGTGCAAACCATGTTATCACCAAAGAAATGAATTTAGTACCTTCAGATACATCAAACAATGCTTTAATTTGGACAGCCACGGATTATGCAGGTGGGTTGTTTTGGTGTTTTTTTCACTTTTTTAAAAGATCTTTGTGTGGCTTTTTTCTGAGGAGACTATACCAAACAAAAGCTACTTGTATCTGACTATTTGGAATTAGAGCTAAAGAAACCTGTTCTTGGATTTATTTTCAGATGGAGAAATAAAAGTAGAACAACTTGCAGTGAGGTTTAAAAGTCAAGAAATGGCTGCTACTTTCAAGAAGATATTTGAAGACTGCCAGCAAAGCTTGTCAAAACTGAAGAAGGGACTGCCAGCAGGACTGTCAAAGGACACCAACCCCATTGTTTATTTTGAAGTTTCTGCTGATGACAAACCTTTAGGACGTGTAACCATGGAGCTGTTTTCAAATATTGTCCCTCAAACAGCTGAAAATTTCAGGGCCCTGTGCACAGGAGAGAGAGGATTTGGATTTAAGAACACCAAATTTCACAGAATAGTTTCTGACTTTGTGTGTCAGGTAAGCATAACGTGAAGACTTCTTGAGGGAACGAAACCCATCTGGTCTAACAGTGCCACTACAAAAATCACAGGATAGCACATGCTCGGTGGCAGCACAAATCTAGAGTCCAAGATACTCTTCTCCTTTCCCTGCAAGGAGATGAGCAATGGTGTAAGCAGCATGTACTGCCCTAAGCTGAATGCTCTTTAACTGTGTTTGCCAGCTGCCTGATGCTTTAGTGTTGATTAGTGCTGCCATTTTAGTGTAGAAGAAATAATGGAGATAGAGATTTCTTCTTCCCACAGACAAGGGGCCTGTTGCTGAACAGAAGCAGCAAGGAAAGTAAGGCTTCCCAAAACGAACATTCAGAGCCGTCTCTTTCCAAAGAGAGGAGCTTCCATATGCTCACCTGCTAAGAACACTTACTTTCCACCTTTTGAAGAACACTTTATATTTCAGATGACCTGCACTGCAAAATCAATATTCCATATATTTTAGATACTCCAATTTCAGTCTAAAAAGGTCTTCTATTTCTCGTATCATGCAGTGGCTTTGTCCTAAAAACTCTTAATGAAAACTGAGTATATCCTCCTGCATTGCTCGTGAATCCCGATGTGAGCAGCATTGCTGTTAAATCTTTGTGTGCATTTAGTAGCACTAGCAAGTTCTCCATAATTTCTGAAGGTTTAGGAGATTGATATCTGCTCACGTATACCTTCCCTTCACTCCAAAAATTCTTCCAAATATTCAATATGAGGTATAATGGCTTAAAACAGGTAAAATAATCCAAATTCCTTACATGCTACAATAGTGCTTTTGCATAACGCTACATCCCTCAAGACAGGGCACAATCTTTTCCACATTCAGAAATGGATAGTAATATACGAATGGCTTGTCATCAGAGTAAAAAACTCTCCAGTCTTGATTGGGTATTAACTGAATCTGAAGTATGACCTTTATTGTTCTTTTCTTTAAACTTTCTGCACAGAAACAGGAAAGTACTGATCAGTGGTAACATGACCTTTTTTGGGTGGTCAGTTTCGTGCCTGCAGGGACTGAGAATAGAGAGAATTGTGGTTGCCAGTTGTAAGGGCCGAGTGAAGCAGGAAGCAGACAGTGGAAATGACCAGCTTAGAGTAGTTGCCATGTGGAACAGGAAGATAAAATGCTGTGTTCAGAATAAATGAGAAACATCCCAGTAATGCTTTTTTACCATGAGCAAAGCTGCTGAAGCTGGAAAGCCTTATATACAAGTAAATATGGTACTTGTGATAACTAAGAATGAGGTTTTACCTGTGTTTTTTGAATGGAAACTCTTCTATTTTGGAAGAGAATGTAACTGTGCTATTGGTTGGTGTTTTGGGATTTGAATAAATGCTGTGCCTTTTTTTTTAAGGGAGGTGATATAACTAACCATGATGGAACAGGTGGACGGTCAATTTATGGAGATACATTTGAAGATGAGAACTTTGAGGTGAAGCACACTGGTCCTGGATTGCTGTCAATGGCAAATAGGGGTCGGGATACAAATAACTCTCAGTTCTTCATAACTCTCAAAAAAGCAGAACACTTGGACTTTAAACATGTGGTGTTTGGTTTTGTGAAAGATGGAATGGATGTTGTGAAAAAGATCGAATCCTTTGGTTCTCCCAAAGGGTTAGTAAGTGGAAGAGTTGTCATTACAGACTGTGGGCAAATATAGAATTCTGGCTTTTGAGTATACAGATGTTCTAGCAGTATAAATTAGTATTTAGATGTTATTGATTAATTATTTCAGCTTCTCTAAAAAGGACGCTTCTCTAAAAAGGACACTTCTGATGTATAAATGTAAAATTACAGCTTATGGTTGTTTTTTGTGTTCTAATTGATTTTTTTGCATGTTAAATAAGTTCAGACACTGGCATATTTTGGGTGTATTTGTGTTATCATGACATATTTGTATTGAATGTCAAATTTTAAAAATTAAATCTTAGTCTTGTTAAAATAACTATTGTCTTCACTTTGGCTTGTTGAAAAGCAATTTGCATAATGTGTTGCATACTTATTTTGAACATGCTAATTGCATGCTAATTGATGTTGATAATCTATCTGTGCTAATTGATGGTCAGTAAAGTGAAGGCCTTCGAAACTTTGTGAGCAGTGAGCTCATGAAGCTCACTGCAGCATGTTCATGAAGCATGCTCGTTTTGATGAGCAGTGAGCAAGCTGAGGCAGCTGGTCAGGTGCTGGTCAGGTGGATGCTATTTGTGCTGTCTGCAGGCTCTTTGGCACTTGAGTATTTTGAAAGGTAAAGAGCAGTTCTTATGCGCAGTCTTGGACACAGGATTTAGTTCATACTTGCTTGGGAAATTACCTTCCAGACCCACACATTTTTTTTGTATCTGGTATGTTAAAGTGGCTGGTAACATTTAGTGACAACTGTCTACTTGAGTGTTATCTGGAAAGCTGTGGTATAGAGGGGTGAATGTGCATGGGTAAGTTATTTTAACTTCCACCTTACATCTCAGCGCCAGGACTGTCAGTATTTTTTCAAAATAACCATTTGTATATAAGTTAGAGATGATAATAGACACTACATATTTCTGTCATGCTTTTTTTCTGAGGAAAGCGAGAGTAACCCTTCCCTCAGCCTCTCGAGGGAATGCTGCTTACATAAGCATTACACTGTAAGCCCCTAGCGCACAAACTTGACCCGTGTTTCCATTATATTGAGCTGTAACCCAACAGTAAGCCGCTCCTGTGCTCTCCCGTGTTTCAGTTCCACAAAACGGGAGGAGGAGTCGGCGTTGTTCCCCTTAACCACGCTCCGCCCGCCGCGGCCCCTCAGCCCAGCGGCCCCGGCCCCAACGGGCGCCGCCAGCGCCGCCTCCTGCGCCTGCGCGCAGGGCCGCAGTGAGGGCGGGCGCAGCCGTGGCGAGGCCCGGGGATCCGGGGCGGGCGTTGAGAGGGCCGGGGGAAAAGGCAGCGGGAAGCCGGTCCTCTGCCTGCCCCGAGGGGCTGCGGCCGCCGTGGAGCCGCGTGGTGGAACGGGCGGGTGGGATCCAGAACCCTGGGGTCTCATCCTGGTCTGAACTTGTTCTTTCCCCAGCAATCTGCCGTCCCAGGTTGTAAGCATCCCCAAAATGCAGCCTGAGCGGCTTGGTGCTTCGTTTTTGCTTAAAACTCATAAAACTCATCTGCCGGTTGGGTGTAGTAACACTTGGATCGTCTTAGAAGTTTTAAGTCATGTATGAAGCATATGCATAACTCATTTCTTTCCTATCTCCTGCTGCTACAGCAATTGCTGCCGTTAAAACGTGCTGGCAGTGTTAGTGAGTTTTCCTGAAGCCTAGTGGTCAGGCTTTTTCAAGGAGCAGGAAACTTTCATATCTAGCCAAGCAAAGAATCAAGCCCGTAGTTCATAAGAGACTGCCACAGGGACCAGACCAATTTACGATGGCTATCATTTCCCTTGCAATGTTACATGTTAATGTAAAGCACCAGAGAAGGCAAGGTCCATTGCACCAGTATGAATAAATGAAGTGGATTATGATTCTTCAGTTTCCGTTAGTACTGACACAAGCATTTATGGCTCTGCATGGTGGATTAGGAAATTGATCTGTCCATAGTCTAGCAACAAAGACCCCTCCCATGTTTGTGTTTCAAAAGCCTTTGACACTCTATAGGAAGACACTTTAATTTTGTCTTTTATCTGAGACAAGTGTTAGGGTTGTTCTCTTGCACTGGTGTTCCATGGGTCAAATGCTTGCAGTGTGCTCAGAGGATAGACAGACAGTAAGCATCCAAACTCGTGCTGCGAGGGAAGTTGTATCTTGTACAAACACCCACAAGCAATCAGAGATTGAGAGAGACAGCAAGCTGGATTTGGGCTAGACACATAGTTGGGTTGGGGGTTCAGATGGGTCCTGGGAATCATTAAATGAATTCAGATTTTTTTTTTCTGAAAAGTCGAACCTCCTCAGTATCTTGCCATTTTAATGATTGCTGTCTAGGATCGGGAGCCCTCCCAAACGTGAGGTGAAGATTTCTGTTCTTTAACAGCTAAAATCTGGATGTATCTGGCCTTACTTCCTCCAGAACAACTTGTCCTGTTTCCTTTTAATAGAACTCAGGTAGCATTTGGTGGTGCTGTTGATGCTGTGTTCTTCCTGAGAAACATTCTCCTTTAAGTTACAGAATTGTCTTTCTGGAACAACAAGTAGTTTTCAAAACTGATCTTTAGAAAGCTATTGCTGAGACTTTAAAGTGTAAGGCTTGCATGAGAGAAAATGCTAGATTGGTTTCTCCAAAGCTTTTTGTTACTTTGTTATAAAGCAGTATTTAAGAAAATATTGTAGTTAATTGCTTTTAAAGGATAGCAGAGAGAGGCAGTGAAATACAACTAAGATGATGAAAACTGCTTCAAGTCTGATCTCTTCTAATGTATGCTTAACTGATTTTGCATATAATCTAACAGTATCACAGATTTCTAGGTTGGAAGAGACCTCAAGATCATCGAGTCCAACCTCCGAACCCTTCTGTCATTCTTTTTTTTTTCAGTATGTGACTACAAGTTAAAAGGAAAAAGTAGAGCTAGAAACATTGATATGAAAAGCCTAGATGTGAGGATAGATGGAGCTGTTTACATGATTATCTAATTCTGTTTTTATGCCCTTATTTTGTGTCACCCTCATCACTGTATCTGATGGTATCTCAAATGTTTTTACATGTAACACTATCAGTATTGCCTTATCAGTCTGTGAGGAATACATTTGCTTCTTTAGAAGTTGGACTCGATGATCCTTCTTGGTCCCTACCAACTCGGATATTCTATGATGTTTATATGAATGGTTGTCATTGACATGTATATGCTGCAGAAAAAAAAAAAACACTTCCATTTTCAGTGGTACAATTTATAATAAGAGTTCTGTAACAAGGCATTTTAGCTGCTAAATAAGCAAGTCGTGACATACATTGTCACTGAAAATCCTGGTTATGCTAAATGTCTTT
Source organism: Anser anser (assembly GCF_964211835.1). Classification (NCBI taxonomy): domain Eukaryota; kingdom Metazoa; phylum Chordata; class Aves; order Anseriformes; family Anatidae; genus Anser; species Anser anser. The sequence goes on from NC_139720.1 coordinate 146,178,943, forward strand.
GTGCTTTCTTGTACGATAACCTTTCAGGACCAACGCAAAAGAAATATCAAGGTGAAGGCTCCAAAATATACGATGGTAATACCAAACAATGGTGCTTGGATGTCTTTTTTGAGATAAATGCGCACTAAAACTGTATTATTCCTAAGTTTATTTTAAGTACTTTTATTTTTTCATTTTAAATAAGTAGACACTCTTGAACGGGGATTTCTGATATTTGGGAGCCAGCTTGGGAATATTAACTACTGCATGAGGAACACAAAGAATGCTTGAAGAAATGTCTCCCGGCCTTTCTGTGTTTAAGTCTTGCTTGAAGTAGTTGGTAGCAGTCCTTCTCATATTGCATACATTTGACTTTAATTTAAAGATATGTATCTAAAATTTAGAATGTCTTTGGGTTTCTTGGGAAATGCGTGTTGCTACTGCATATGGACAGCAGGGAAAAACAGTGTATTATTAGACTTCACTTACAGATAAATTAGTATATGAAGGCAAGCTGTGAAACTTCAGAAAGACAAATTTGGTCTGAAAACTAAATAATACTTCCATCGGTTTAAGCTATTACAATAATTTATTCATTTGTCAGATCATTTCAGCATTTTTTGATTCCTGTAATATACGTGACTACGTGACAAGCATTTCTAATAAGTCCTTGATGATTTCTCAATGTCAGCTTCTCAAATGCAAAATATAATTATTGTTATTTTATATATTCTGCAGATGACATAGGCAGCTTACTGGAAAAGACAGCTATGTCTTTATCCAAATGTTTTGATTATTCAAAGTCAGAATTCACTGGAAGTGGAAGAGGTCTAGGAATAGAAGACAAGACCATTAATTGTTCTGGAACTGATGCATTTCAAAATACAGGTATGTGTGTGGAAACAGGTAATAAATACTGAGTTTCAAATATTGTGCAAAGTACAACACGCAATTTTATTAGTTTCTATTAAATGCATTTCTGTTCAGTTTAGAAATATAATAATCAGTTAAAATATACTTTTAACATAGAGGTTTAACCTTTCCTTTAATATGTTTTGTTCCTTTAGAATGTTTAGGAGGTCCAGACATACTTAATGCAATTATAACATACGTTTTAAAAAGAAATATTAAACGCTTATGCAATTGATTGCCAGATGATTCTATAATATAAATGAAAAAACTGGTTTGTTTTTTTTTTAAGTAGCTAGCTGCATTAACAGGTATTATAAGTCTGTAAATCAGATGTCATTTGTCAGTTTAAGTATTGAAAACTGGCCGCGGGTGGAGAGAAGGGGTGAGCTGTTGTTCAGCTAACTCAGGGAAGTCTAAACATCGTGAAGATGACCAGCTACCATTAATTCACTGCAAATGTTTGAAAGTGCTGCCACGACTGGAGCAGACTGTGAATCAGTGTAGCTGTGTCTCTTATGGAAAGTTTTAGCCTTAGAAGAATACTTGCTAAATTCCCTTGAAAGTGGGTATGGAAGTGGAGACAGACAGCCAACTAACCCTAATAATAAGAGTAATAATACAAGTGCAGAAGACAGAATTTGCTTGCTTTCATGCTAATGGTTATTTTGGAAGTGCCTCTAACTTTAGTGTTGCATAAGTGGGTATCTGGATAGATACTGTAACAAAGGAGGTCTGTTTTTTGAGGATGTGTGGTTCTATGTGCTAGAAAGAGGTGGTAGATATTGGGCTATCAGAAATATAAGTAAATGTTGAAGGAAGCTAGCAGTAGTGGCAGTTGCAAGATTGAACTTCACATCGTTGCATGGAAACTCTGATAGCAATAGAAAACCAGGTATTGCAAAATGACAATTCTTTAGCCACCCTGAGCGGAATTACCCTTCCGCTCTTTCAATAATGATGCTATTTGAAAAGTTCCTGAAGTCGTACTTTACGTTCTCCCGTGTATCACGGTGTTATTTGATAACATAGTTGCCCAAAATTACCTCAGTAGTCAGCTGCCTTACCAGCTCTTTTCTATTAATTTTTATTCTTTGCAGGAGACATCACAGGCAAAACTGACTTGAAAACTGAAGGAGAATGTGTTACTGCTCAGGAAAAGAAAACAGCTCCTGAGGAGAAGGCTAAAGGAGAAACTCTGATGGTTCCTTCTCCATCTGTGTCTGGTGCTAGTGGTAATACTAAGGGTGATAATCCAGAAGACTCTCAGACAGAAATTAAAATTGAAAACACTGAAGTATGAACTAAATTTCTATACAACTTTTTGTCATTGAATTTGTAGAAGTATTTTCACACTCGTAAGACCTGATACTTTTCGCTTTGTGGGGAATAAAACATGTATTGGGGAAAAGTTATTTGAATCCTCTGACTGTGCCTCAAGTCTTTGACACTGGAACTGAGGTTCAGATCTGAAGTTTCTCGGGGAGAGAAAGGAGGTGCAGCTGTTTTCCTAATATAAACAGCTTTGGCTAGTAATGTCCCTCTGAACATGTATGCAAGAATTAATTGATTTCAGAGAGATTTCAAAGAGAAATTGCATCTTTGTGGAAGCATACTGCTTCAGAGGTACTTGGGTCTCTTGTAAAGTTAGTGTCCAATGTGTGGTAAGCGTCAGGAAAGAAATTAAGAAAACTGTCAGAAAGCTTCCAATAACAATTTTTTTCCCTAGCTGTTTACAACTTTTTTTTAATGCGAATTGAGGTGGCCATCTTTAATTTCATCTAGTGTGGGCCCCTGGTTTCTAGTTGTTTCCAGATTGAACCCACCTTAATTTCAGTAGAATTTGTTGCCACCTATGTTGTCTCTAGGAGGCATAGTTGCATAGATGCACAGCTTGTTTTTGTCCAGAGTTTCCTGAAAATATCCGTTGAACGGAGTAATGAGCAGTTCTGAAGCATTAGAAGGGCTGTAGCGGAGTGGGAGTCAGGGAACTTAATATGGTGCCTATTTCGTGGCATCTTCAGTACTGCTGTTGTAGTTAAAGAAACTGATAGCACTGTGGGGGGGGGGGAGAGTTCTTCATTATGACTGTCCTTACTGTCCTGACTTAAAGTGGTTTGAATATTAGGCTCCTTCTTGCTTATTTTTTTTTTATTGCTTTACTCCTTATTAATCTCAGGAGAATGACGTCACCAGTTCTACTGATATAGTGCCTACAACTAAAGGAGAACCAACTGAATCAGCTGATGAGGCTATAGCGCACGTGCGGTCAGCTGAAGAGCCAGATTCCAGCACAGGCAATGTTCATGTATTGCAGGCTTGAGATGTCTTTTTTTTTCAATATAATTACTGTCATTCTGAGAAGTGATGTGCAAACTTTAAATATACGGGAAGGGAAGAATATTGTAGAGACTTCTGCAGTTTATTCTTGTTGACTACATGACATTAGAAATGTTTTCCCTAAAGGACTAGAAAAACATTTGACTTTCCCATCCTGTTTGATAGAAAACCAAATCTTCTCACTTTGTTTAGGCACTGCTTCAGACTTGTTTGCGTATCAGGCGTCCAAATACTCCGGAAACTTGGCTTTCAACTTAGTCGGTAAGTTAAGCCTCTGAGACAGATATTGAACAGGACTTCTGCTTCATACAAAATACCTTTGTGCACCAAACTTCTGCATATAGTTTAGATATGTAAATTTTGCGTATTATGTTAATTAGTGTAATTTTTCTTGGGCCATAAACCATAGGACTGTCTCTTGTGGTGGTGTACCACCCCTTAGCCCTGATTACATCATTTCTTATCTGTTAACCTTTTTCCTTTTTCTTGATGCTGCTTCTGGTTGTCTGCCCTTTTCTCTTCCTCAGTTGCCTGCCATCCACAACCTATCCTTAACTACTTTTTCCCCATTGCCCTGAGTTTTCACAGAATCACAGAAAGGTTGAGATTGAAAGGGACCTCAAGAGGTCACCTTGTCCAAACAAGAGGTCACCTTGTCCAAACAAGAGGTCACCTTGTCCAAACAAGAGGTCACCTTGTCCAAACAAGAGGTCACCTTGTCCAAACAAGAGGTCACCTTGTCCAAACTGCTCAAGCATCCTAGACACAGTTGCCCAGGATTGTGTCTGGATGTTTCTGATTTTTTTTGTACCCAAATTTCTATTTCTGCTGTCATCACCGAAGTAATCTTTGCCTTATGTGGTACCAGTATGCAGTTGGGCTTACAACATTTCATTCCCTAGAAGATCCCAATACTTCCCTTCAGTTATCTGACAATTTTGGTTATTTAACTGTTTGTGAAATCTAGGGGAATGGCTTTAAACTGTAAGAGGGTAGGTTTAGATTAGACATACAGAAGAAATTCTTGACTCAGAGGATGGTGAGGCACTGGCATAGGTTTCTCAGAGAAGCTGTGGGTGCCCCATCCCCGGAAGTGTTTAAGGCCAGGCTGGGTGGGGCTTTGAGCAACCTGGTCTGGTGGGAGGTGTCCCTGCCCATGGCAGGGGGTTTGGAACTGGGTGGTGGTTAAGGTCCCTTCCAACCCAAACCATCTTGTGATTCTTTGTCTAGCAATTTCTCATGCCATGTCCAGTAGTTTTTTAAGTCCCATTCAGTTAGCTTAAATCAATTGACTGGCCTAATTGGCTTAGGTCAGGGTCTAGTCAGCAGTTAATCACTTTCCTGAAGCCATAACAAAAAGGAAACTTTGGCTACATCATGTTTCAGTCTGTGCATAGATTGAGTCAAAAAAAAGTCATGGAACAAAACTTTGAGCATTTCTCCTTAATTCTTTAGGAGATTTTTCATTTCAATATTTCTTGCTCTATACTGGTCACTGTAAATGCTTAAAATACATGTTCACTGTTTTGGATCAGCAGTCTTTATTTATTTAAGACGATATTTTTAATGTAAAGTGTGTTCTTTCTCTCTCTGTAGATAACACCTTACCATCCTCTTTGGCTGAAAGTGCACAAGAAAATGGTGAACAGAATATTACTGGTGGTTTGGTAGGGAAGACTGAGAGTGGAACTGAAGCTCAAGAATTCAATAGGCAAGACCTAATACTACCTCACATCAGTCAAATTTATAACGAATTGTGTGTCACCTATCAGGAGTTCCAGGTAGGAACTGTAATGGCCTCAGACATTTTGTAATGCTCAGTAATGTTACAAAGATTCTGACTTTTGACAGAGAATTCAGAAATTACTAACTATATCACTGTCATCATCCACCTCTTCCCCTAAATTAGTTCACTGATTTGATAATGATGCCCTGACTTGGGTAGGGGTTAGATCAGATCAGATATTTGCTCTGCTTCAGGGAGTTTGAATGCAGTGCTATTACTCCAAGAGTTGTGTTTTGTGATGCAGTGTGGGCATGGAGAGAAACACCTGCAACCACTGCTTCTCCTGACAGCACCTGAAACTATTCTCTTCACTCTGGGCATTCAAGAGTGCTTGCCCTCTTGACCTTCTGTGAAGACCATCCCTTCTGCCTTTCCTTTTCTGCTGCTGATGACTCCCAACAGTTTATCCACCAGCAGGCTTGGGCCACTAACTAAAGAGTTCCCAAGCCTGCATTGGTTTTATTCTGTAACAGCTTCTGTGCTTTTGCTAGATTTCCTGCTGGGACTGTCTTTTGTACCATACGAGATCAAAACAATTGTGTGTATCTTTTTTCTCACCACTTTCCTGGGGGTGCTTCCCACTAACTGAAGAAACAATATAGTAATCTAGTGTTTAGGGCACTGGACTATTTTTTGTCTTACAGATAATAGCATTATCCAAAAGTTTTGGAAGCAAAATCCTACTTTTAGTTGTCTAAGCTATTGCTCGAACAGCCATGCAGAGTTGAATTTTGTATTTTGGAAGGCCAAGCAGTCCTGCCACAAATCAAAGTAGTTTGTGTTAGCGTTTGAGGAAGCTGAATGTAGATGGCCATTAAGATACTTATAATTAGTCAGCTATTGTGTAACACTACAATTAAAAACAAAACCTAAGCATATCTGCAGAGGAAAGAATTCTAGTTCACTATAAATCGATAATTTCATATGTTTTGAAGCCGTTTCAACATTTTTTTCCTTGGCATAGAGAGAGCGTTCAGCACAGGAGCAATATGCACTGGAACTTCAGAGACGAGAATATTTTCTAGTTCAGCGAGAAACATTGCTTGACAGACGTGAAGCAGCTTTGGCTGCAATAAAACATGCTGAGAAAGAAGTTCAGGCAAGATTTGGAATTATAAATAAGGTACAATAACTTATGTAATGATTCTTATTGCTCCCCATATATTTTAACTTGCTTGTAGTTTTCTTAAGTCATCACGTGTTTGCTGGATATAATGCTTATTTCTTTAAAGCGTTTGAAACCCCAAAATGAAAGATGGAGAATAAAAAGTAACAAACTGTTGTTAGGGTGTTTGGTGTGGTTTCCAGTTCAAAATGGTGCATTTAATTGTGGGATGTGTAGGTACATTTTCCTGTTAAAATCTGGAAATTAAGATAATTTGTTTCTAAATCTGCAAAAATTATATGACCTTTATTAGAGAAAAAAATTGTGATGAATCTCTAATTGTATGTAACTTAAATGATTATATTTGCATCAGCTCTTTCTGAAGTAGATTTTCTTGGGAAGGCTTTAAGACACATTGAGATTTTATGACATAATAAATTGCAAAGAGTATTTCTGGAAAAAAAAAACACTCGAAGTTCAACTGAACGTGGGGGCTGTGGCAAGAAATGAAATGGTATGATTTTGGTGTAAGAGGAGGTAATTATTGACACCGTTCTTGCAGGGACTTGCTATTGAATGTAGCTCTTGTAAAAAGTTTTGGTTGTTATTCTGAAGGTTGCCAAGAGAAGTGCTTTAATATATGTACTCTGCGTCTAAACCATAAGATCAGAATATAAATTCCTTTGAGGTGTGCATATGAACCTTTCCCACAAGCCATTGAGGGAGTATGTAGATACAGGAAAAAAAGGGAGAAAGGTGTCAGGGGAGCAGGACCTCAACTTTCAATAGGGAAGGAATGTGTTAAGATAGATGGTTCAAATCCGTAAAAGTGATTTTAAAGATGTCTTTAGAAAAAACACAAGTGGCTTTAAAAGTGTCACACAGGTTAGAGAAGTGTTGAAAAGCCAGGAGCAGTTAGTGGTTATCTGTAAAAACTTGTGGAGGTCAAGTGGAGTCAACTAGAAAAATCTGATGCCGTTCTTTTCAAATGGGAAAGAGTTACACAGCCATCAACTTAATGTTGGTTCTCAGCTAAATAAATAAATATATGTCCTGGCAAGCTATGAACAAACCATGCGAAGTGCCATGCCAAAAACACTGCAGTAAATGGCAACGAGCTTGTGTTAATCCTAAATTGTCAAATCAGTGTGATTTCCATTAGGACAAGGTAACAGGCATGGCTAGTAGAGGAGTACTAGTTATATGTATGTCTAGACTTTGCTGTATTGTTTCTGGTACAGTTTTACGTGGCGTTTTCATAATCATATTAGAAAAGTATGACAGCTGAAATAAGGTTGGTGGTAAGGTGTAGTGAGACAGTGTTTCACAGCTGAAGGAATGTACATAGTAGATTCTGGAATAGTCTCTTTTGGGTCCAGTATTGGGTGTTTTCAGTGAGAAGTGTGATGGTGAGAAAGAGCACGCTTGTTAAACTTGAAGCGAATAGCAAGCGAGGGAGAATTTCAAGCATGCTGAAAAAGAAGGTTAGGATTAAAATTGATCTTGACAAATTGAAGAGGTAGTAGGTCTGAGAAAAGCGCAATGCTTCAGAGGCAAGAGTGTGCAGTATTGCATTTGAACAGAAATATCATCTGTACACATGCAGGGTGATGAACAAATGCAGGGACACGTGAACATGCCAATCTTTGGCTACATAAAAGGCTGCCACAAAGAGAAAGAAAGTAATCTTTTTTTTTTCCATGTCTGTGATAGAAGTAGTGGCAGGGTAAGTATGAGGAAAAACTAGATTAAAACAAAAGCAGTCAACCACTGGGTCAGAGAGGTCAGTAAGACTGGTGCTTCCAGTATTTGCAGGTCTTCAGAACAGACTAGACAAACATTTGGCAGGAATGAAGTGATACAGTTGATTATGATATGGATGGTACCCGATTTAATAATGGAATTGGATGGTTTAGACATCCTGGCACCACCTACAGCAACCCAGTGGCCTGTGCAATTATTGCCAAATCCCTGAAGCACTGTGAAATTATCGTCAAAACCCCGAATATGCAAGCCCTATGGCTCCCATTTTTCTTTCTGTTTCTTCTTACTACGTGGTGTGGATGTTGCTTTCTTCACTACTGGTTGTATGTGCAGATTGGACCATGCAGAATTACAAATTTGATCTTTGGAAGTTTGTCCTATTATTTTAACAGTAAAATGGAACTTAGTTGAGAATTATTTCTAAAATACGCTCTTGTTAATCATGCTTTAACATTTGATATTTCTATAGCAACATGATACCGAAATGAACCGAATGAAAGAAACCTTGAGAGGAGTGGCTGAGGAAAATAGTAGACTGAAGTCATCATTTAACTCTGTGATGGATGAGAATGATTCCCTAAAAAAACAGGCAAGATTAATTATTTCCTGTTATTAGTAGCTTTAGAAGTTACAGTCAACAATTTTAAACGTTTGAACAAGTTGTTTGCAAAATTGCTGATTTTGTTTCTGTAAGACAAGAATTGTGTGAATGGTTGTAATTACTTTCTGCTTCATTTTCTAGCACGTGAAATTTAGTCTCTCAGATCTTTTCCAGTATTAAAGAAATTAGAGTTAGTCCCCTGACCCTGTAGCAACAGGTGATTTTAGGAAAGACTAACCATATCCTTTGAAGCAAACTGAGATTGGATAGAGAGAAAGTATTTTATAATGGAAGCCACCCTGTGCTGAATTGCTCTGCTGATTCTATTAAATAAAAAGTAGTATGTGTATTTCTAATTCCATGATTACTCAGTATCTTCAGTTATTTTTGAAAGTGTTAATTAAAGGAATATTTTCTCTGTTCTTAAAGACACGCTGAGACAGTGGTTCACAATAATACAGAGTTAAAGTTTTCTTCTCACTTGACTTAAATCTGACCTAAATGCTGACAGGCAAATTGCTACGTAAACTCTTTTGACCATTGCTCCTTCAGTGAATTGCAGTTCTGATGCTCTTGAGTCTGATGAAAATCATCTGCTTCCTAGTCTCAGTAAAATCTTTGTCCTCCTCTTTTGTGCAAACTGAAGTATTCACAGAGGACTTACATGATGATCGGGATGTTTGTTGTATCCATAGAGTACGTTACTTATATTTAAATGGAGGTTATAGTTTGCCTCGTATTCTTTTCTCACAGAGCATGGTCAGTAACAGTGTCATTCTTTCGAGAAGAAAACTTTCACCCTCTCTATTTCCAAGGCCATTAGACCATTCTTGAAACATGCACTCCATTTTTTGTGTCATTTCTTTATGAGAAGTAATCAAATACGTAGTGCCTATATCCCTAAAGAGGTATTGTGCTTATTCTTCCCCTGTAAGCGGAAAGGTTGGGCCGCAAGTCAACAAAGAGCCACGACTATTTTATTTATCCAGGCAGAGGTTGCCTGGAGAGGTTGAGGAGTCCCCGTCCTTGAAGATCTTCACAAGCTGCCTGGACGTGGTCCTGGGCAGCCTGCTCTGGGTGGCCCTGTTTAAACAAGATGGTTGGACCAGATGGTCTCCAGAGGTCCCTTCCCACCTCGGCCATCCCGTGATTTGTTGAGGAAGTGGACAGTGATTTTGTTTCTATCACTGTCCATGCTGAGAAGAAAAAAATTGAACTTTTAATCATTTAGCAATCACATCAAATGATTTCAGTGTGATGGTTAAGTCAAAAAGTGAGTTTTGAATCTACAGCTATTTGAATGGTTTTTGATTCTTTCAGTTAAGTGACGCGAACGAACAGAACAAGAAGTTAGATGATGGAGCAAGAAGCATGCAAGCTCAGTTAGATAATTTAAAGGTAAGGTTTCTTCTTACAGGTACCTTCTTCTGTTATAGTTATGCAAGCCTTATAAAGCATTGTGTAATGTAGTTTGGAGAAATTGAGAATCTTGATTCAAATTTTTTCTCGCAAAACCTTTCACTTGTAATTCTGCTGTCCCTGACTGTTTTGAAAGTTTATGGTCAGTTTCAAGTCACCTTGCTCCTGCTCCATCCCAAGCTGAGCAAGCCTTTCCTAGGCTTGGTTAACTCTAAAGGTTCGGCCTTTTCAATGGAAGTAGTTGAGCAGTCCGCTTGGAGCCTATCTGTAGCATTTTTCTTTGTTGATGAGATCGTTTCTATATTTACCACTAAAGTCCTTTTTGCAGCATGATAACAGTCTGAGAGCGAGGCTTAAGAAAATGTAGCGGATGGCTGAATTGTTAGTGCAAAAGACAGCACTTCTGAACAAGGCGCTATTTTCACATAGAAGATTCTCACAGTTTCTGAGAAAAGGAACGTTATTTTCTGAAAACATTTGTTTTATACTCAGCTTCAAAGCCTCAGTGTTGTTTTTTTTTCAGAATCTGCTGGCATATATTTAATTATATTACAAATTCCCAGTGAGGGGGAGAAAAGACACATTCCTTGGTTTCTTTTTCAAGACGCACAGGTTTTTGACTGTTACAAGTAATTGTCATTTCAGTTTTCCTTTGTTGCTGTTTTTTGTCTGTTTTTGCTTATAATTTAATGGTATGTCCTGGTATTAAATTATATTATTAAATTATGTTATAAAATATTATATTAAAAGATAACTATGTTGAGTTTCACAAGGTTTTTTTTTTTTTTCCAATTCAATGAAATGTAACAAGTATTGGATACATTCCTGGACATTGCAGGACAGGTGTTTAAGTACAGGTGAACTAAAGCGTCTTAACTATCAGCAGTGAATGGTTAGAATATTTGAAAGATTCAAGAAAGAGAGAATTGGGCATGTTTGTGGTTAAAATGGATGCTAAGAAGAAAAGCTAAGTGTAAACAAAAGCTTTGACATTTGTTTTCATTCACAGTTCTTTCCCACATGTGACTTAACTGAGGAATGTACAATTGAGAAGATCTAGGTATTTTCTGGAAAAAAATAAGATCCATAGGCTGTACGCCGTGGCTCCCATTTTCTTTCTATTTCTTCTTACTACGTGGTGTGGATGTTGCTTTCTTCACTACTGGTTGTATGTGCAGATTGGACCATGCAGAATTACAAATTTGATCTTTGGAAGTTTGTCCTGTTATTTTAACAGGAAAATGGAACTTAGTTGAGAATTATTTCTAAAATACGCTCTTGTTAATCATGCTTTAACATTTGATATTTCTATAGCAACCTGGTACCGAAATGAACCGAATGAAAGAAACCTTGAGAGGAGTGGCTGAGGAAAATAGTAAACTGAAGTCATCATTTAAGTCTGTGATGGATGAGAATGATTCCCTAAAAAAACAGGCAAGATTAATTATTTCCTGTTATTAGTAGCTTTAGAAGTTACAGTCAACAATTTTAAACGTTTGAACAAGTTGTTTGCAAAATTGCTGATTTTGTTTCTGTAAGACAAGAATTGTGTGAATGGTTGTAATTACTTTCTGCTTCATTTTCTAGCACGTGAAATTTAGTCTCTCAGATCTTTTCCAGTATTAAAGAAATTAGAGTTAGTCCTCTGACCCTGTAGCAACAGGTGATTTTAGGAAAGACTAACCATATCCTTTGAAGCAAACTGAGATTGGATAGAGAGAAAGTATTTTATAATGGAAGCCACCCTGTGCTGAATTGCTCTGCTGATTCTATTAAATAAAAAGTAGTATGTGTATTTCTAATTCCATGATTACTCAGTATCTTCAGTTATTTTTGAAAGTGTTAATTAAAGGAATATTTTCTCTGTTCTTAAAGACACGCTGAGACAGTGGTTCACAATAATACAGAGTTAAAGTTTTCTTCTCACTTGACTTAAATCTGACCTAAATGCTGACAGGCAAATTGCTACGTAAACTCTTTTGACCATTGCTCCTTCAGTGAATTGCAGTTCTGATGCTCTTGAGTCTGATGAAAATCATCTGCTTCCTAGTCTCAGTAAAATCTTTGTCCTCCTCTTTTGTGCAAACTGAAGTATTCACAGAGGACTTACATGATGATCGGGATGTTTGTTGTATCCATAGAGTACGTTACTTATATTTAAATGGAGGTTATAGTTTGCCTCGTATTCTTTTCTCACAGAGCATGGTCAGTAACAGTGTCATTCTTTCGAGAAGAAAACTTTCACCCTCTCTATTTCCAAGGCCATTAGACCATTCTTGAAACATGCACTCCATTTTTTGTGTCATTTCTTTATGAGAAGTAATCAAATACGTAGTGCCTATATCCCTAAAGAGGTATTGTGCTTATTCTTCCCCTGTAAGCGGAAAGGTTGGGCCGCAAGTCAACAAAGAGCCACGACTATTTTATTTATCCAGGCAGAGGTTGCCTGGAGAGGTTGAGGAGTCCCCGTCCTTGAAGATCTTCACAAGCTGCCTGGACGTGGTCCTGGGCAGCCTGCTCTGGGTGGCCCTGTTTAAACAAGATGGTTGGACCAGATGGTCTCCAGAGGTCCCTTCCCACCTCGGCCATCCCGTGATTTGTTGAGGAAGTGGACAGTGATTTTGTTTCTATCACTGTCCATGCTGAGAAGAAAAAAATTGAACTTTTAATCATTTAGCAATCACATCAAATGATTTCAATGTGATGGTTAAGTCAAAAAGTGAGTTTTGAATCTACAGCTATTTGAATGGTTTTTGATTCTTTCAGTTAAGTGACGCGAACGAACAGAACAAGAAGTTAGATGATCGAGCAAGAAGCATGCAAGCTCAGTTAGATAATTTAAAGGTAAGGTTTCTTCTTACAGGTACCTTCTTCTGTTATAGTTATGCAAGCCTTATAAAGCATTGTGTAATGTCGTTTGGAGAAATTGAGAATCTTAATTCAAATTTTTTCTCGCAAAACCTTTCACTTGTAATTCTGCTGTCCCTGACTGTTTTGAAAGTTTATGGTCAGTTTCAAGCCACCTTGCTCCTGCTCCATCCCAAGCTGAGCAAGCCTTTCCTAGGCTTGGTTAACTCTAAAGGTTCGGCCTTTTCAATGGAAGTAGTTGAGCACTCCGCTTGGAGCCTATCTGTAGCATTTTTCTTTGTTGATGAGATCGTTTCTATATTTACCACTAAAGTCCTTTTTGCAGCATGATAACAGTCTGAGAGCGAGGCTTAAGAAAATGTAGTGGATGGCTGAATTGTTAGTGCAAAAGACAGCACTTCTGAACAAGGCGCTATTTTCACATAGAAGATTCTCACAGTTTCTGAGAAAAGGAACGTTATTTTCTGAAAACATTTGTTTTATACTCAACTTCAAAGCCTCAGTGTTGTTTTTTTTCAGAATCTGCTGGCATATATTTAATTATATTACAAATTTCCAGTGAGGGGGAGAAAAGACACATTCCTTGGTTTCTTTTTCAAGACGCACAGGTTTTTGACTGTTACAAGTAATTGTCATTTCAGTTTTCCTTTGTTGCTGTTTTTTGTCTGTTTTTGCTTATAATTTAATGGTATGTCCTGGTATTAAATTATATTATTAAATTATGTTATAAAATATTATATTAAAAGATAACTATGTTGAGTTTCACAAGGTTTTTTTTTTTTTTCCAATTCAATGAAATGTAACAAGTATTGGATACATTCCTGGACATTGCAGGAAAGGTGTTTAAGTACAGGTGAACTAAAGTGTCTTAACTATCATCAGTGAATGGTTAGAATATTTGAAAGATTCAAGAAAGAGAGAATTGGGCATGTTTGTGGTTAAAATGGATGCTAAGAAGAAAAGCTAAGTGTAAACAAAAGCTTTGACATTTGTTTTCATTCACAGTTCTTTCCCACATGTGACTTAACTGAGGAATGTACAATTGAGAAGATCTAGGTATTTTCTGGAAAAAAAATAAGATCCATAGGCTGTACGCCGTGGCTCCCATTTTCTTTCTATTTCTTCTTAATACGTGGTGTGGATGTTGCTTTCTTCACTACTGGTTGTATGTGCAGATTGGACCATGCAGAATTACAAATTTGATCTTTGGAAGTTTGTCCTATTATTTTAACAGTAAAATGGAACTTAGTTGAGAATTATTTCTAAAATACGCTCTTGTTAATCATGCTTTAACATTTGATATTTCTATAGCTATATATGACAGAAATGAACCGAATGAGAGAAACCGTGATAGAAGTGGGTAAGGAAAATAGCACACTGAAGTCATCGTATAACACTGTGATGGATGAGAATGAATCCCTAAAAAAACAGGCAAGATTAATTATTTCCTGTTATTAGTAGCTTTAGAAGTTACAGTCAACAATTTTAAACGTTTGAACAAGTTGTTTGCAAAATTGCTGATTTTGTTTCTGTAAGACAAGAATTGTGTGAATGGTTGTAATTACTTTCTGCTTCATTTTGTAGCACGTGAAATTTAGTCTCTCAGATCTTTTCCAGTATTAAAGAAATTAGAGTTAGTCCCCTGACCCTGTAGCAACAGGTGATTTTAGGAAAGACTAACCATATCCTCTGAAGCAAACTGAGATTGGATAGAGAGAAAGTATTTTATAATGGAAGCCACCCTGTGCTGAATTGCTCTGCTGATTCTATTAAATAAAAAGTAGTATGTGTATTTCTAATTCCATGATTACTCAGTATCTTCAGTTATTTTTGAAAGTGTTAATTAAAGGAATATTTTCTCTGTTCTTAAAGACACGCTGAGACAGTGGTTCACAATAATACAGAGTTAAAGTTTTCTTCTCACTTGACTTAAATCTGACCTAAATGCTGACAGGCAAATTGCTACGTAAACTCTTTTGACCATTGCTCCTTCAGTGAATTGCAGTTCTGATGCTCTTGAGTCTGATGAAAATCATCTGCTTCCTAGTCTCAGTAAAATCTTTGTCCTCCTCTTTTGTGCAAACTGAAGTATTCACAGAGGACTTACATGATGATCGGGATGTTTGTTGTATCCATAGAGTACGTTACTTATATTTAAATGGAGGTTATAGTTTGCCTCGTATTCTTTTCTCACAGAGCATGGTCAGTAACAGTGTCATTCTTTCGAGAAGAAAACTTTCACCCTCTCTATTTCCAAGGCCATTAGACCATTCTTGAAACATGCACTCCATTTTTTGTGTCATTTCTTTATGAGAAGTAATCAAATACGTAGTGCCTATATCCCTAAAGAGGTATTGTGCTTATTCTTCCCCTGTAAGCGGAAAGGTTGGGCCGCAAGTCAACAAAGAGCCACGACTATTTTATTTATCCAGGCAGAGGTTGCCTGGAGAGGTTGAGGAGTCCCCGTCCTTGAAGATCTTCACAAGCTGCCTGGACGTGGTCCTGGGCAGCCTGCTCTGGGTGGCCCCGTTTAAACAAGATGGTTGGACCAGATGGTCTCCAGAGGTCCCTTCCCACCTCGGCCATCCCGTGATTTGTTGAGGAAGTGGACAGTGATTTTGTTTCTATCACTGTCCATGCTGAGAAGAAAAAAATTGAACTTTTAGCAATCACATCAAATGATTTCAGTGTGATGGTTAAGTCAAAAAGTGAGTTTTGAATCTACAGCTATTTGAATGGTTTTTGATTCTTTCAGTTAAGTGACGCGAAAGAACAGAACAAGAAGTTAGAAGATCGAGCAAGAAGCATGCAAGCTCAGTTAAATGATTCAAAGGTAAGGTTTCTTCTTCCAGGTACCTTCTTCCTTTATAGTTAACAAGTGAAATATAATTCATTGTTACGTTTTATTGTAGCAGAAGCATGCATTGGTAATGACACAGAAGTCTAATGATTCAGGACAAGTGGTGCGCTCACGTAAACGTGGTATGGAGAAAAATGAGACAGGAGCATCAAAAAGTGATAAGGTAAGGACTGGGCAAGGTGAAAGATCTGTTTGAAAGACTTTAGGCAGTAGAACGTTATGTATCTGCTAGAAATTAGAAAATGCTAGAAATTAGAAAAATAAAATAATTTTTATTGATTTTTTTTAGTGAGTTAATTACAGTAGGAATAGGTAGACACTATATTGGGAGAAACAGTCAACTGAAAGAATAAAGTATGTTGCTAAAAATGTCTTTTGAATTTTATATTGTGTATGTACATGTTTTTTGCTTATTTAGCTATGTTTTCTTCTTCCTCTCATGTTATCTCTCAACTATGAATTAAAATTATATTCTGCCTGCACTGTAACTGTTTTCTTCTGCTGTGTCAGAGCAAATCTTAAACTTATTCTGGTTACTGCTACAGTACAACACTGTCCTTTATGAATAAAACCAGCTGAAATGTAGTTAGAGAAGTCAGATAACAAATTTTAATTTGATAAGCCAGAGATGATTGTACTGCTGTTATACTTTGGGGAAATGGTCTTTAATGTGGGAAAGGATAAATGCAGTGTTCATATATAGTTCCAAAAGGATCACCTTGTTTTCCTTAAAATACCTTCTTGCATCACTTAATGAAATACTTTCTGTCTCCATGTTATTCCAGTCAGTAGCAAGTCCTCTGCTAGTACTCTGCCAACATTTCCCGACTGGTAATGACTTTCTCCCGCTAGAGGCTAAACTGAAATGAGAGAGAGATATTCACACCATTCTACTTGATCTATATCAGATGCCTTAAAACTGTACTGTCTCTATATAGCCAACATATTTCTCTGTGTACGTAGGTTTTAGCGTACTTTAGTCGCAAGTGATATATGAGCAGCATCAGTAGTTATAATTCTGAGTGAAGAGAAGAACAGTTGTCTGAAGGTAGATACAAGAAGACCTGTGAAGGTTTTAAAGAGCTGTTTGTGCAGCCTGTCTTCAGGAACCTCTGGATACCTTTCACAGAGTTTTTCTGTACAGTTGTAGTAGAGGGACAGAATGACAATGTCATGAAGTCTTTATTCTTCTAACGGTGCTACTTACACAGTTAAAATTTAGCATAAGTAGATTGTATGAAATAAAGCAAAGGAGTGTATCACATGTATCAAAATGAGGATTTCCACATGCACAGATCATTAAGCCATTGAGGGAGGATGCACAAGCCATTGAGGGAGTATGTAGATACAGGAAAAAAAGGGAGAAAGGTGTCAGGGGAGCAGGACCTCAACTTTCAATAGGGAAGGAATGTGTTAAGATAGATGGTTCAAATCCGTAAAAGTGATTTTAAAGATGTCTTTAGAAAAAACACAAGTGGCTTTAAAAGTGTCACACAGGTTAGAGAAGTGTTGAAAAGCCAGGAGCAGTTAGTGGTTATCTGTAAAAACTTGTGGAGGTCAAGTGGAGTCAACTAGAAAAATCTGATGCCGTTCTTTTCAAATGGGAAAGAGTTACACAGCCATCAACTTAATGTTGGTTCTCAGCTAAATAAATAAATATATGTCCTGGCAAGCTATGAACAAACCATGCGAAGTGCCATGCCAAAAACACTGCAGTAAATGGCAACGAGCTTGTGTTAATCCTAAATTGTCAAATCAGTGTGATTTCCATTAGGACAAGGTAACAGGCATGGCTAGTAGAGGAGTACTAGTTATATGTATGTCTAGACTTTGCTGTATTGTTTCTGGTACAGTTTTACGTGGCGTTTTCATAATCATATTAGAAAAGTATGACAGCTGAAATAAGGTTGGTGGTAAGGTGTAGTGAGACAGTGTTTCACAGCTGAAGGAATGTACATAGTAGATTCTGGAATAGTCTCTTTTGGGTCCAGTATTGGGTGTTTTCAGTGAGAAGTGTGATGGTGAGAAAGAGCACGCTTGTTAAACTTGAAGCGAATAGCAAGCGAGGGAGAATTTCAAGCATGCTGAAAAAGAAGGTTAGGATTAAAATTGATCTTGACAAATTGAAGAGGTAGTAGGTCTGAGAAAAGCGCAATGCTTCAGAGGCAAGAGTGTGCAGTATTGCATTTGAACAGAAATATCATCTGTACACATGCAGGGTGATGAACAAATGCAGGGACACGTGAACATGCCAATCTTTGGCTACATAAAAGGCTGCCACAAAGAGAAAGAAAGTAATCTTTTTTTTTTCCATGTCTGTGATAGAAGTAGTGGCAGGGTAAGTATGAGGAAAAACTAGATTAAAACAAAAGCAGTCAACCACTGGGTCAGAGAGGTCAGTAAGACTGGTGCTTCCAGTATTTGCAGGTCTTCAGAACAGACTAGACAAACATTTGGCGGGAATGAAGTGATACAGTTGATTATGATATGGATGGTACCCGATTTAATAATGGAATTGGATGGTTTAGACATCCTGGCACCACCTACAGCAACCCAGTGGCCTGTGAAATTATTGCCAAATCCCTGAAGCACTGTGAAATTATTGTCAAACCCCGAATATGCAAGCCTTATAAAGCATTGTGTAACGTAGTTTGGAGAAATTGAGAATCTTAACTCAAATTTTTTCTCGCAAAACCTTTCACTTGTAATTCTGCTGTCCCTGACTGTTTTGAAAGTTTATGGTCAGTTTCAAGCCACCTTGCTCCTGCTCCATCCCAAGCTGAGCAAGCCTTTCCTAGGCTTGGTTAACTCTAAAGGTTCGGCCTTTTCAATGGAAGTAGTTGAGCTGTCCGCTTGGAGCCTACCTGTAGCATTTTTGTTTGTTGATGAGATCGTTTCTATATTTACCACTAAAGTCCTTTTTGCAGCATGATAACAGTCTGAGAGCGAGGCTTAAGAAAATGTAGTGGATGGCTGAATTGTTAGTGCAAAAGACAGCACTTCTGAACAAGGCGCTATTTTCACATAGAAGATTCTCACAGTTTCTGAGAAAAGGAACGTTATTTTCTGAAAACATTTGTTTTATACTCAGCTTCAAAGCCTCAGTGTTGGTTTTTTTTTTCAGAATCTGCTGGCATATATTTAATTATATTACAAATTTCCAGTGAGGGGGAGAAAAGACACATTCCTTGGTTTCTTTTTCAAGACGCACAGGTTTTTGACTGTTACAAGTAATTGTCATTTCAGTTTTCCTTTGTTGCTGTTTTTTTGTCTGTTTTTGCTTATAATTTAATGGTATGTCCTGGTATTAAATTATATTATTAAATTATGTTATAAAATATTATATTAAAAGATAACTATGTTGAGTTTCACAAGGTTTTTTTTTTTTTCCAATTCAATGAAATGTAACAAGTATTGGATACATTCCTGGACATTGCAGGACAGGTGTTTAAGTACAGGTGAACTAAAGCGTCTTAACTATCAGCAGTGAATGGTTAGAATATTTGAAAGATTCAAGAAAGAGAGAATTGGGCATGTTTGTGGTTAAAATGGATGCTAAGAAGAAAAGCTAAGTGTAAACAAAAGCTTTGACATTTGTTTTCATTCACAGTTCTTTCCCACATGTGACTTAACTGAGGAATGTACAATTGAGAAGATCTAGGTATTTTCTGGAAAAAAAATAAGATCCATAGGCTGTACGCCGTGGCTCCCATTTTCTTTCTATTTCTTCTTACTACGTGGTGTGGATGTTGCTTTCTTCACTACTGGTTGTATGTGCAGATTGGACCATGCAGAATTACAAATTTGATCTCTGGAAGTTTGTCCTGTTATTTTAACAGGAAAATGGAACTTAGTTGAGAATTATTTCTAAAATACGCTCTTGTTAATCATGCTTTAACATTTGATATTTCTATAGCAACCTGATACCGAAATGAACCGAATGAAAGAAACCTTGAGAGGAGTGGCTGAGGAAAATAGTAAACTGAAGTCATCATTTAAGTCTGTGATGGATGAGAATGATTCCCTAAAAAAACAGGCAAGATTAATTATTTCCTGTTATTAGTAGCTTTAGAAGTTACAGTCAACAATTTTAAACGTTTGAACAAGTTGTTTGCAAAATTGCTGATTTTGTTTCTGTAAGACAAGAATTGTGTGAATGGTTGTAATTACTTTCTGCTTCATTTTCTAGCACGTGAAATTTAGTCTCTCAGATCTTTTCCAGTATTAAAGAAATTAGAGTTAGTCCTCTGACCCTGTAGCAACAGGTGATTTTAGGAAAGACTAACCATATCCTCTGAAGCAAACTGAGATTGGATAGAGAGAAAGTATTTTATAATGAAAGCCACCCTGTGCTGAATTGCTCTGCTGATTCTATTAAATAAAAAGTAGTATGTGTATTTCTAATTCCATGATTACTCAGTATCTTCAGTTATTTTTGAAAGTGTTAATTAAAGGAATATTTTCTCTGTTCTTAAAGACACGCTGAGACAGTGGTTCACAATAATACAGAGTTAAAGTTTTCTTCTCACTTGACTTAAATCTGACCTAAATGCTGACAGGCAAATTGCTACGTAAACTCTTTTGACCATTGCTCCTTCAGTGAATTGCAGTTCTGATGCTCTTGAGTCTGATGAAAATCATCTGCTTCCTAGTCTCAGTAAAATCTTTGTCCTTCTCTTTTGTGCAAACTGAAGTATTCACAGAGGACTTACATGATGATCGGGATGTTTGTTGTATCCATAGAGTACGTTACTTATATTTAAATGGAGGTTATAGTTTGCCTCGTATTCTTTTCTCACAGAGCATGGTCAGTAACAGTGTCATTCTTGCGAGAAGAAAACTTTCACCCTCTCTATTTCCAAGGCCATTAGACCATTCTTGAAACATGCACTCCATTTTTTGTGTCATTTCTTTATGAGAAGTAATCAAATACGTAGTGCCTATATCCCTAAAGAGGTATTGTGCTTATTCTTCCCCTGTAAGCGGAAAGGTTGGGCCGCAAGTCAACAAAGAGCCACGACTATTTTATTTATCCAGGCAGAGGTTGCCTGGAGAGGTTGAGGAGTCCCCGTCCTTGAAGATCTTCACAAGCTGCCTGGACGTGGTCCTGGGCAGCCTGCTCTGGGTGGCCCTGTTTAAACAAGATGGTTGGACCAGATGGTCTCCAGAGGTCCCTTCCCACCTCGGCCATCCCGTGATTTGTTGAGGAAGTGGACAGTGATTTTGTTTCTATCACTGTCCATGCTGAGAAGAAAAAAATTGAACTTTTAATCATTTAGCAATCACATCAAATGATTTCAATGTGATGGTTAAGTCAAAAAGTGAGTTTTGAATCTACAGCTATTTGAATGGTTTTTGATTCTTTCAGTTAAGTGACGCGAACGAACAGAACAAGAAGTTAGATGATCGAGCAAGAAGCATGCAAGCTCAGTTAAATGATTTACAGGTAAGGTTTCTTCTTACAGGTACCTTCTTCCTTTATAGTTAACAAGTGAAATATAATTCATTGTTACATTTTATTGTAGCAGAAGCATGCATTGGTAATGGCACAGAAGTCCAATGATTCGGGAGATGG
Organism: Anser anser; assembly: GCF_964211835.1. NCBI lineage: Eukaryota > Metazoa > Chordata > Aves > Anseriformes > Anatidae > Anser > Anser anser. Next base: position 146,200,149 of record NC_139720.1, read on the forward strand.
GTTGCGCTCACGTAAACGTGGTAACGAGAAAAATGAGACAGGAGCATCAAAAAGTGATAAGGTAAGGACTGGGCAAGGTGAAAGATCTGTTTGAAAGACTTTAGGCAGTAGAACGTTATGTATCTGCTAGAAATTAGAAAATGCTAGAAATTAGAAAAATAAAATGATTTTTATTGATTTTTTTTTAGTGAGTTAATTACAGTAGGAATAGGTAGACACTATATTGGGAGACACAGATAGTCAACTGAAAGAATAAAGTATGTTGCTAAAAATGTCTTTTGAATTTTATATTGTGTATGTATATGTTTTTTGCTTATTTAGCTGTTTTCTTCTTCCTCTCATGTTATCTCTCAACTATGAATTAAAATTATATTCTGCCTGCACTGTAACTGTTTTCTTCCGCTGTGTCAGAGCAAATCTTAAACTTATTCTGGTTACTGCTACAGTACAACACTGTCCTTTATGAATAAAACCAGCTGAAATGTAGTTAGAGAAGTCAGATAACAAATTTTAATTTGATAAGCCAGAGATGATTGTACTGCTGTTATACTTTGGGGAAATGGTCTTTAATGTGGGAAAGAATAAATGCAGTGTTCATATATAGTTCCAAAAGGATCACCTTGTTTTCCTTAAAATACCTTCTTGCATCACTTAATGAAATACTTTCTGTCTCCATGTTATTCCAGTCAGTAGCAAGTCCTCTGCTAGCACTCTGCCAACATTTCCCGACTGGTAATGACTTTCTCCCGCTAGAGGCTAAACTGAAATGAGAAAGAGAGATATTCACACCATTCTACTTGATCTATATCAGATGCCTTAAAACTGTACTGTCTCTATATAGCCAACATATTTCTCTGTGTACGTAGGTTTTAGCGTACTTTAGTCGCAAGTGATATATGAGCAGCATCAGTAGTTATAATTCTGAGTGAAGAGAAGAACAGTTGTCTGAAGGTAGATACAAGAAGACCTGTGAAGGTTTTAAAGAGCTGTTTGTGCAGCCTGTCTTCAGGAACCTCTGGATACCTTTCACAGAGTTTTTCTGTACAGTTGTAGTAGAGGGACAGAATGACAATGTCATGAAGTCTTTATTCTTCTAACGGTGCTACTTACACAGTTAAAATTTAGCATAAGTAGATTGTATGAAATAAAGCAAAGGAGTGTATCACATGTATCAAAATGAGGATTTCCACATGCACAGATCATTAAGCCATTGAGGGAGGATGCACAAGCCATTGAGGGAGTATGTAGATACAGGAAAAAAAGGGAGAAAGGTGTCAGGGGAGCAGGACCTCAACTTTCAATAGGGAAGGAATGTGTTAAGATAGATGGTTCAAATCCATAAAAGTGATTTTAAAGATGTCTTTAGAAAAAACACAAGTGGCTTTAAAAGTGTCACACAGGTTAGAGAAGTGTTGAAAAGCCAGGAGCAGTTAGTGGTTATCTGTAAAAACTTGTGGAGGTCAAGTGGAGTCAACTAGAAAAATCTGATGCCGTTCTTTTCAAATGGGAAAGAGTTACACAGCCATCAACTTAATGTTGGTTCTCAGCTAAATAAATAAATATATGTCCTGGCAAGCTATGAACAAACCATGCGAAGTGCCATGCCAAAAACACTGCAGTAAATGGCAACGAGCTTGTGTTAATCCTAAATTGTCAAATCAGTGTGATTTCCATTAGGACAAGGTAACAGGCATGGCTAGTAGAGGAGTACTAGTTATATGTATGTCTAGACTTTGCTGTATTGTTTCTGGTACAGTTTTACGTGGCGTTTTCATAATCATATTAGAAAAGTATGACAGCTGAAATAAGGTTGGTGGTAAGGTGTAGTGAGACAGTGTTTCACAGCTGAAGGAATGTACATAGTAGATTCTGGAATAGTCTCTTTTGAGTCCAGTATTGGGTGTTTTCAGTGAGAAGTGTGATGGTGAGAAAGAGCACGCTTGTTAAACTTGAAGCGAATAGCAAGCGAGGGAGAATTTCAAGCATGCTGAAAAAGAAGGTTAGGATTAAAATTGATCTTGACAAATTGAAGAGGTAGTAGGTCTGAGAAAAGCGCAATGCTTCAGAGGCAAGAGTGTGCAGTATTGCATTTGAACAGAAATATCATCTGTACACATGCAGGGTGATGAACAAATGCAGGGACACGTGAACATGCCAATCTTTGGCTACATAAAAGGCTGCCACAAAGAGAAAGAAAGTAATCTTTTTTTTTTCCATGTCTGTGATAGAAGTAGTGGCAGGGTAAGTATGAGGAAAAACTAGATTAAAACAAAAGCAGTCAACCACTGGGTCAGAGAGGTCAGTAAGACTGGTGCTTCCAGTATTTGCAGGTCTTCAGAACAGACTAGACAAACATTTGGCAGGAATGAAGTGATACAGTTGATTATGATATGGATGGTACCCGATTTAATAATGGAATTGGATGGTTTAGACATCCTGGCACCACCTACAGCAACCCAGTGGCCTGTGAAATTATTGCCAAATCCCTGAAGCACTGTGAAATTATTGTCAAACCCCGAATATGCAAGCCTTATAAAGCATTGTGTAACGTAGTTTGGAGAAATTGAGAATCTTAACTCAAATTTTTTCTCGCAAAACCTTTCACTTGTAATTCTGCTGTCCCTGACTGTTTTGAAAGTTTATGGTCAGTTTCAAGCCACCTTGCTCCTGCTCCATCCCAAGCTGAGCAAGCCTTTCCTAGGCTTGGTTAACTCTAAAGGTTCGGCCTTTTCAATGGAAGTAGTTGAGCAGTCCGCTTGGAGCCTATCTGTAGCATTTTTGTTTGTCGATGAGATCGTTTCTATATTTACCACTAAAGTCCTTTTTGCAGCATGATAACAGTCTGAGAGCGAGGCTTAAGAAAATGTAGTGGATGGCTGAATTGTTAGTGCAAAAGACAGCACTTCTGAACAAGGCGCTATTTTCACATAGAAGTTTCTCACAGTTTCTGAGAAAAGGAACGTTATTTTCTGAAAACATTTGTTTTATACTCAGCTTCAAAGCCTCAGTGTTGTTTTTTTTCAGAATCTGCTGGCATATATTTAATTATATTACAAATTTCCAGTGAGGGGGAGAAAAGACACATTCCTTGGTTTCTTTTTCAAGACGTACAGGTTTTTGACTGTTACAAGTAATTGTCATTTCAGTTTTCCTTTGTTGCTGTTTTGTTTGCTTATAATTTAATGGTATGTCCTGGTATTAAATTATATTATTAAATTATGTTATAAAATATTATATTAAAAGATAACTATGTTGAGTTTCACAAGGTTTTTTTTTTTCCAATTCAATGAAATGTAACAAGTATTGGATACATTCCTGGACATTGCAGGACAGGTGTTTAAGTACAGGTGAACTAAAGCGTCTTAACTATCAGCAGTGAATGGTTAGAATATTTGAAAGATTCAAGAAAGAGAGAATTGGGCATGTTTGTGGTTAAAATGGATGCTAAGAAGAAAAGCTAAGTGTAAACAAAAGCTTTGACATTTGTTTTCATTCACAGTTCTTTCCCACATGTGACTTAACTGAGGAATGTACAATTGAGAAGATCTAGGTATTTTCTGGAAAAAAATAAGATCCATAGGCTGTACGCCGTGGCTCCCATTTTCTTTCTATTTCTTCTTAATACGTGGTGTGGATGTTGCTTTCTTCACTACTGGTTGTATGTGCAGATTGGACCATGCAGAATTACAAATTTGATCTTTGGAAGTTTGTCCTGTTATTTTAACAGGAAAATGGAACTTAGTTGAGAATTATTTCTAAAATACGCTCTTGTTAATCATGCTTTAACATTTGATATTTCTATAGCAACCTGATACCGAAATGAACCGAATGAAAGAAACCTTGAGAGGAGTGGCTGAGGAAAATAGTAAACTGAAGTCATCATTTAAGTCTGTGATGGATGAGAATGATTCCCTTAAAAAACAGGCAAGATTAATTATTTCCTGTTATTAGTAGCTTTAGAAGTTACAGTCAACAATTTTAAACGTTTGAACAAGTTGTTTGCAAAATTGCTGATTTTGTTTCTGTAAGACAAGAATTGTGTGAATGGTTGTAATTACTTTCTGCTTCATTTTCTAGCACGTGAAATTTAGTCTCTCAGATCTTTTCCAGTATTAAAGAAATTAGAGTTAGTCCCCTGACCCTGTAGCAACAGGTGATTTTAGGAAAGACTAACCATATCCTTTGAAGCAAACTGAGATTGGATAGAGAGAAAGTATTTTATAATGGAAGCTACCCTGTGCTGAATTGCTCTGCTGATTCTATTAAATAAAAAGTAGTATGTGTATTTCTAATTCCATGATTACTTAGTATCTTCAGTTATTTTTGAAAGTGTTAATTAAAGGAATATTTTCTCTGTTCTTAAAGACACGCTGAGACAGTGGTTCACAATAATACAGAGTTAAAGTTTTCTTCTCACTTGACTTAAATCTGACCTAAATGCTGACAGGCAAATTGCTACGTAAACTCTTTTGACCATTGCTCCTTCAGTGAATTGCAGTTCTGATGCTCTTGAGTCTGATGAAAATCATCTGCTTCCTAGTCTCAGTAAAATCTTTGTCCTTCTCTTTTGTGCAAACTGAAGTATTCACAGAGGACTTACATGATGATCGGGATGTTTGTTGTATCCATAGAGTACGTTACTTATATTTAAATGGAGGTTATAGTTTGCCTCGTATTCTTTTCTCACAGAGCATGGTCTGTGACAGTGTCATTCTTGCGAGAAGAAAACTTTCACCCTCTCTATTTCCAAGGCCATTAGACCATTCTTGAAACATGCACTCCATTTTTTGTGTCATTTCTTTATGAGAAGTAATCAAATACGTAGTGCCTATATCCCTAAAGAGGTATTGTGCTTATTCTTCCCCTGTAAGCGGAAAGGTTGGGCCGCAAGTCAACAAAGAGCCACGACTATTTTATTTATCCAGGCAGAGATTGCCTGGAGAGGTTGAGGAGTCCCCGTCCTTGAAGATCTTCACAAGCTGCCTGGACGTGGTCCTGGGCAGCCTGCTCTGGGTGGCCCCGTTTAAACAAGATGGTTGGACCAGATGGTCTCCAGAGGTCCCTTCCCACCTCGGCCATCCCGTGATTTGTTGAGGAAGTGGACAGTGATTTTGTTTCTATCACTGTCCATGCTGAGAAGAAAAAAATTGAACTTTTAGCAATCACATCAAATGATTTCAATGTGATGGTTAAGTCAAAAAGTGAGTTTTGAATCTACAGCTATTTGAATGGTTTTTGATTCTTTCAGTTAAGTGGCATGTACGAATACAACAAGAAGTTAGAAGATCATGCAAGAAGCATGCAAGCTCAGTTAAATGATTTACAGGTAAGGTTTCTTCTTCCAGGTACCTTCTTCCTTTATAGTTAACAAGTGAAATATAATTCATTGTTACATTTTATTGTAGCAGAAGCATGCATTGGTAATGGCACAGATGTCCAATGTGTCAGGAGGAGTGGTGTACCAACGTAAACGTGGTAACGAGGAAAAAGAGACAGCAATATCAAAAAGTGCTAAGGTAAGAATTGGGCAAGGTGAAAGATCTGTTTGAAAGACTTTAGGCAGTAGAACGTTATGTATCTGCTAGAAATTAGAAAATGCTAGAAATTAGAAAAATAAAATTTTTATTGTTTTTTTTAGTGAGTTAATTACAGTAGGAATAGGTAGACACTATATTGGGAGACACAGATAGTCAACTGAAAGAATAAAGTATGTTGCTAAAAATGTCTTTTGAATTTTATATTGTGTATGTATATGTTTTTTGCTTATTTAGCTGTTTTCTTCTTCCTCTCATGTTATCTCTCAACTATGAATTAAAATTATATTCTGCCTGCACTGTAACTGTTTTCTTCTGCTGTGTCAGAGCAAATCTTAAACTTATTCTGGTTACTGCTACAGTACAACACTGTCTTTTATGAATAAAACCAGCTGAAATGTAGTTAGAGAAGTCAGATAACAAATTTTAATTTGATAAGCCAGAGATGATTGTACTGCTGTTATACTTTGGGGAAATGGTCTTTAATGTGGGAAAGAATAAATGCAGTGTTCATATATAGTTCCAAAAGGATCACCTTGTTTTCCTTAAAATACCTTCTTGCATCACTTAATGAAATACTTTCTGTCTCCATGTTATTCCAGTCAGTAGCAAGTCCTCTGCTAGCACTCTGCCAACATTTCCCGACTGGTAATGACTTTCTCCCGCTAGAGGCTAAACTGAAATGAGAAAGAGAGATATTCACACCATTCTACTTGATCTATATCAGATGCCTTAAAACTGTACTGTCTCTATATAGCCAACATATTTCTCTGTGTACGTAGGTTTTAGCGTACTTTAGTCGCAAGTGATATATGAGCAGCATCAGTAGTTATAATTCTGAGTGAAGAGAAGAACAGTTGTCTGAAGGTAGATACAAGAAGACCTGTGAAGGTTTTAAAGAGCTGTTTGTGCAGCCTGTCTTCAGGAACCTCTGGATACCTTTCACAGAGTTTTTCTGTACAGTTGTAGTAGAGGGACAGAATGACAATGTCATGAAGTCTTTATTCTTCTAACGGTGCTACTTACACAGTTAAAATTTAGCATAAGTAGATTGTATGAAATAAAGCAAAGGAGTGTATCACATGTATCAAAATGAGGATTTCCACATGCACAGATCATTAAGCCATTGAGGGAGGATGCACAAGCCATTGAGGGAGTATGTAGATACAGGAAAAAAAGGGAGAAAGGTGTCAGGGGAGCAGGACCTCAACTTTCAATAGGGAAGGAATGTGTTAAGATAGATGGTTCAAATCCATAAAAGTGATTTTAAAGATGTCTTTAGAAAAAACACAAGTGGCTTTAAAAGTGTCGCACAGGTTAGAGAAGTGTTGAAAAGCCAGGAGCAGTTAGTGGTTATCTGTAAAAACTTGTGGAGGTCAAGTGGAGTCAACTAGAAAAATCTGATGCCGTTCTTTTCAAATGGGAAAGAGTTACACAGCCATCAACTTAATGTTGGTTCTCAGCTAAATAAATAAATATATGTCCTGGCAAGCTATGAACAAACCATGCGAAGTGCCATGCCAAAAACACTGCAGTAAATGGCAACGAGCTTGTGTTAATCCTAAATTGTCAAATCAGTGTGATTTCCATTAGGACAAGGTAACAGGCATGGCTAGTAGAGCAGTACTAGTTATATGTATGTCTAGACTTTGCTGTATTGTTTCTGGTACAGTTTTACGTGGCGTTTTCATAATCATATTAGAAAAGTATGACAGCTGAAGTAAGGTTGGTGGTAAGGTGTAGTGAGACAGTGTTTCACAGCTGAAGGAATGTACATAGTAGATTCTGGAATAGTCTCTTTTGGGTCCAGTATTGGGTGTTTTCAGTGAGAAGTGTGATGGTGAGAAAGAGCACGCTTGTTAAACTTGAAGCGAATAGCAAGCGAGGGAGAATTTCAAGCATGCTGAAAGAGAAGGTTAGGATTAAAATTGATCTTGACAAATTGAAGAGGTAGTAGGTCTGAGAAAAGCGCAATGCTTCAGAGGCAAGAGTGTGCAGTATTGCATTTGAACAGAAATATCATGTGTACACGTACAGGGTGATGAACAAATGCAGGGACACGTGAACATGCCAATCTTTGGCTACATAAAAGGCTGCCACAAAGAGAAAGAAAGTAATCTTTTTTTTTTCCATGTCTGTGATAGAAGTAGTGGCAGGGTAAGTATGAGGAAAAACTAGATTAAAACAAAAGCAGTCAACCACTGGGTCAGAGAGGTCAGTAAGACTGGTGCTTCCAGTATTTGCAGGTCTTCAGAACAGACTAGACAAACATTTGGCAGGAATGAAGTGATACAGTTGATTATGATATGGATGGTACCCGATTTAATAATGGAATTGGATGGTTTAGACATCCTGGCACCACCTACAGCAACCCAGTGGCCTGTGAAATTATTGCCAAATCCCTGAAGCACTGTGAAATTATTGTCAAACCCCGAATATGCAAGCCTTATAAAGCATTGTGTAACGTAGTTTGGAGAAATTGAGAATCTTAATTCAAATTTTTTCTCGCAAAACCTTTCACTTGTAATTCTGCTGTCCCTGACTGTTTTGAAAGTTTATGGTCAGTTTCAAGCCACCTTGCTCCTGCTCCATCCCAAGCTGAGCAAGCCTTTCCTAGGCTTGGTTAACTCTAAAGGTTCGGCCTTTTCAATGGAAGTAGTTGAGCTGTCCGCTTGGAGCCTATCTGTAGCATTTTTGTTTGTCGATGAGATCGTTTCTATATTTACCACTAAAGTCCTTTTTGCAGCATGATAACAGTCTGAGAGCGAGGCTTAAGAAAATGTAGTGGATGGCTGAATTGTTAGTGCAAAAGACAGCACTTCTGAACAAAGCGCTATTTTCACATAGAAGTTTCTCACAGTTTCTGAGAAAAGGAACGTTATTTTCTGAAAACATTTGTTTTATACTCAGCTTCAAAGCCTCAGTGTTGGTTTTTTTCAGAATCTGCTGGCATATATTTAATTATATTATAAATTCCCAGTGAGGGGGAGAAAAGACACATTCCTTGGTTTCTTTTTCAAGACGCACAGGTTTTTGACTGTTACAAGTAATTGTCATTTCAGTTTTCCTTTGTTGCTGTTTTTTGTCTGTTTTTGCTTATAATTTAATGGTATGTCCTGGTATTAAATTATATTATTATAATATAAAATATTATATTAAAAGATAACTATGTTGAGTTTCACAAGGGTTTTTTTTTTCCAATTCAATGAAATGTAACAAGTATTGGATACATTCCTGGACATTGCAGGACAGGTGTTTAAGTACAGGTGAACTAAAGCGTCTTAACTATCAGCAGTGAATGGTTAGAATATTTGAAAGATTCAAGAAAGAGAGAATTGGGCATGTTTGTGGTTAAAATGGATGCTAAGAAGAAAAGCTAAGTGTAAACAAAAGCTTTGACATTTGTTTTCATTCACAGTTCTTTCCCACATGTGACTTAACTGAGGAATGTACAATTGAGAAGATCTAGGTATTTTCTGGAAAAAAATAAGATCCATAGGCTGTACGCCATGGCTCCCGTTTTCTTTCTATTTCTTCTTAATACGTGGTGTGGATGTTGCTTTCTTCACTACTGGTTGTATGTGCAGATTGGACCATGCAGAATTACAAATTTGATCTTTGGAAGTTTGTCCTATTATTTTAACAGTAAAATGGAACTTAGTTGAGAATTATTTCTAAAATACGCTCTTGTTAATCATGCTTTAACATTTGATATTTCTATAGCTTTATAGGACAGAAATGAACCGAATGAGAGACGCCTTGAGAGGAGTGGCTCAGGAAAATAGTAGACTGAAGTCATCATTTACCTGTGTGATGGTGGAGAATGATTTCCTAAAAAATCAGGCAAGATTAATTATTTCCTGTTATTAGTAGCTTTAGAAGTTACAGTCAACAATTTTAAACGTTTGAACAAGTTGTTTGCAAAATTGCTGATTTTGTTTCTGTAAGACAAGAATTGTGTGAATGGTTGTAATTACTTTCTGCTTCATTTTCTAGCACGTGAAATTTAGTCTCTCAGATCTTTTCCAGTATTAAAGAAATTAGAGTTAGTCCTCTGACCCTGTAGCAACAGGTGATTTTAGGAAAGACTAACCATATCCTCTGAAGCAAACTGAGATTGGATAGAGAGAAAGTATTTTATAATGGAAGCCACCCTGTGCTGAATTGCTCTGCTGATTCTATTAAATAAAAAGTAGCGTGTGTATGTCTAATTCCATGATTACTCAGTATCTTCAGTTATTTTTGAAAGTGTTAATTAAAGGAATATTTTCTCTGTTCTTAAAGACACGCTGAGACAGTGGTTCACAATAATACAGAGTTAAAGTTTTCTTCTCACTTGACTTAAATCTGACCTAAATGCTGACAGGCAAATTGCTACGTAAACTCTTTTGACCATTGCTCCTTCAGTGAATTGCAGTTCTGATGCTCTTGAGTCTGATGAAAATCATCTGCTTCCTAGTCTCAGTAAAATCTTTGTCCTTCTCTTTTGTGCAAACTGAAGTATTCACAGAGGACTTACATGATGATCGGGATGTTTGTTGTATCCATAGAGTACGTTACTTATATTTAAATGGAGGTTATAGTTTGCCTCGTATTCTTTTCTCACAGAGCATGGTCAGTGACAGTGTCATTCTTGCGAGAAGAAAACTTTCACCCTCTCTATTTCCAAGGCCATTAGACCATTCTTGAAACATGCACTCCATTTTTGTGTCATTTCTTTATGAGAAGTAATCAAATACGTAGTGCCTATATCCCTAAAGAGGTATTGTGCTTATTCTTCCCCTGTAAGCGGAAAGGTTGGGCCGCAAGTCAACAAAGAGCCACGACTATTTTATTTATCCAGGCAGAGGTTGCCTGGAGAGGTTGAGGAGTCCCCGTCCTTGAAGATCTTCACAAGCTGCCTGGACGTGGTCCTGGGCAGCCTGCTCTGGGTGGCCCCGTTTAAACAAGATGGTTGGACCAGATGGTCTCCAGAGGTCCCTTCCCACCTCGGCCATCCCGTGATTTGTTGAGGAAGTGGACAGTGATTTTGTTTCTATCACTGTCCGTGCTGAGAAGAAAAAAATTGAACTTTTAATCATTTAGCAATCACATCAAATGATTTCAATGTGATGGTTAAGTCAAAAAGTGAGTTTTGAATCTACAGCTATTTGAATGGTTTTTGATTCTTTCAGTTAAGAGGCATGTACGAATACAACAAGAAGTTAGAAGATCATGCAAGAAGCATGCAAGCTCAGTTAAATGATTTACAGGTAAGGTTTCTTCTTCCAGGTACCTTCTTCCTTTATAGTTAACAAGTGAAATATAATTCATTGTTACATTTTATTGTAGCAGAAGCATGCATTGGTAATGGCACAGATGTCCAATGTGTCAGGAGGAGTGGTGTACCAACGTAAACGTGGTAACGAGGAAAAACAGACAGCAATATCAAAAAGTGCTAAGGTAAGGATTGGGCAAGGTGAAAGATCTGTTTGAAAGACTTTAGGCAGTAGAACGTTATGTATCTGCTAGAAATTAGAAAATGCTAGAAATTAGAAAAATAAAATTTTTATTGTTTTTTTTTAGTGAGTTAATTACAGTAGGAATAGGTAGACACTATATTGGGAGAAACAGATAGTCAACTGAAAGAATAAAGTATGTTGCTAAAAATGTCTTTTGAATTTTATATTGTGTATGTATATGTTTTTTGCTTATTTAGCTGTTTTCTTCTTCCTCTCATGTTATCTCTCAACTATGAATTAAAATTATATTCTGCCTGCACTGTAACTGTTTTCTTCTGCTGTGTCAGAGCAAATCTTAAACTTATTCTGGTTACTGCTACAGTACAACACTGTCTTTTATGAATAAAACCAGCTGAAATGTAGTTAGAGAAGTCAGATAACAAATTTTAATTTGATAAGCCAGAGATGATTGTACTGCTGTTATACTTTGGGGAAATGGTCTTTAATGTGGGAAAGAATAAATGCAGTGTTCATATATAGTTCCAAAAGGATCACCTTGTTTTCCTTAAAATACCTTCTTGCATCACTTAATGAAATACTTTCTGTCTCCATGTTATTCCAGTCAGTAGCAAGTCCTCTGCTAGCACTCTGCCAACATTTCCCGACTGGTAATGACTTTCTCCCGCTAGAGGCTAAACTGAAATGAGAAAGAGAGATATTCACACCATTCTACTTGATCTATATCAGATGCCTTAAAACTGTACTGTCTCTATATAGCCAACATATTTCTCTGTGTACGTAGGTTTTAGCGTACTTTAGTCGCAAGTGATATATGAGCAGCATCAGTAGTTATAATTCTGAGTGAAGAGAAGAACAGTTGTCTGAAGGTAGATACAAGAAGACCTGTGAAGGTTTTAAAGAGCTGTTTGTGCAGCCTGTCTTCAGGAACCTCTGGATACCTTTCACAGAGTTTTTCTGTACAGTTGTAGTAGAGGGACAGAATGACAGTGTCATGAAGTCTTTATTCTTCTAACGGTGCTACTTACACAGTTAAAATTTAGCATAAGTAGATTGTATGAAATAAAGCAAAGGAGTGTATCACATGTATCAAAATGAGGATTTCCACATGCACAGATCATTAAGCCATTGAGGGAGGATGCACAAGCCATTGAGGGAGTATGTAGATACAGGAAAAAAAGGGAGAAAGGTGTCAGGGGAGCAGGACCTCAACTTTCAATAGGGAAGGAATGTGTTAAGATAGATGGTTCAAATCCATAAAAGTGATTTTAAAGATGTCTTTAGAAAAAACACAAGTGGCTTTAAAAGTGTCACACAGGTTAGAGAAGTGTTGAAAAGCCAGGAGCAGTTAGTGGTTATCTGTAAAAACTTGTGGAGGTCAAGTGGAGTCAACTAGAAAAATCTGATGCCGTTCTTTTCAAATGGGAAAGAGTTACACAGCCATCAACTTAATGTTGGTTCTCAGCTAAATAAATAAATATATGTCCTGGCAAGCTATGAACAAACCATGCGAAGTGCCATGCCAAAAACACTGCAGTAAATGGCAACGAGCTTGTGTTAATCCTAAATTGTCAAATCAGTGTGATTTCCATTAGGACAAGGTAACAGGCATGGCTAGTAGAGGAGTACTAGTTATATGTATGTCTAGACTTTGCTGTATTGTTTCTGGTACAGTTTTACGTGGCGTTTTCATAATCATATTAGAAAAGTATGACAGCTGAAATAAGGTTGGTGGTAAGGTGTAGTGAGACAGTGTTTCACAGCTGAAGGAATGTACATAGTAGATTCTGGAATAGTCTCTTTTGGGTCCAGTATTGGGTGTTTTCAGTGAGAAGTGTGATGGTGAGAAAGAGCACGCTTGTTAAACTTGAAGCGAATAGCAAGCGAGGGAGAATTTCAAGCATGCTGAAAAAGAAGGTTAGGATTAAAATTGATCTTGACAAATTGAAGAGGTAGTAGGTCTGAGAAAAGCGCAATGCTTCAGAGGCAAGAGTGTGCAGTATTGCATTTGAACAGAAATATCATGTGTACACGTACAGGGTGATGAACAAATGCAGGGACACGTGAACATGCCAATCTTTGGCTACATAAAAGGCTGCCACAAAGAGAAAGAAAGTAATCTTTTTTTTTTCCATGTCTGTGATAGAAGTAGTGGCAGGGTAAGTATGAGGAAAAACTAGATTAAAACAAAAGCAGTCAACCACTGGGTCAGAGAGGTCAGTAAGACTGGTGCTTCCAGTTTTGCAGGTCTTCAGAACAGGCTAGACAAACATTTGGCAGGAATGAAGTGATACAGTTGATTATGATATGGATGGTACCCGATTTAATAATGGAATTGGAAGGTTTAGACATCCTGGCACCACCTACAGCAACCCAGTGGCCTGTGAAATTATTGCCAAATCCCTGAAGCACTGTGAAATTATTGTCAAACCCCGAATATGCAAGCCTTATAAAGCATTGTGTAACGTAGTTTGGAGAAATTGAGAATCTTAATTCAAATTTTTTCTCGCAAAACCTTTCACTTGTAATTCTGCTGTCCCTGACTGTTTTGAAAGTTTATGGTCAGTTTCAAGCCACCTTGCTCCTGCTCCATCCCAAGCTGAGCAAGCCTTTCCTAGGCTTGGTTAACTCTAAAGGTTCGGCCTTTTCAATGGAAGTAGTTGAGCAGTCCGCTTGGAGCCTATCTGTAGCATTTTTGTTTGTCGATGAGATCGTTTCTATATTTACCACTAAAGTCCTTTTTGCAGCATGATAACAGTCTGAGAGCGAGGCTTAAGAAAATGTAGTGGATGGCTGAATTGTTAGTGCAAAAGACAGCACTTCTAAACAAAGTGCTATTTTCACATAGAAGTTTCTCACAGTTTCTGAGAAAAGGAACGTTATTTTCTGAAAACATTTGTTTTATACTCAGCTTCAAAGCCTCAGTGTTGTTTTTTTTTCAGAATCTGCTGGCATATATTTAATTATATTACAAATTTCCAGTGAGGGGGAGAAAAGACACATTCCTTGGTTTCTTTTTCAAGACGCACAGGTTTTTGACTGTTACAAGTAATTGTCATTTCAGTTTTCCTTTGTTGCTGTTTTTTGTCTGTTTTTGCTTATAATTTAATGGTATGTCCTGGTATTAAATTATATTATTAAATTGTTATAAAATATTATATTAAAAGATAACTATGTTGAGTTTCACAAGGGTTTTTTTTTTCCAATTCAATGAAATGTAACAAGTATTGGATACATTCCTGGACATTGCAGGACAGGTGTTTAAGTACAGGTGAACTAAAGCGTCTTAACTATCAGCAGTGAATGGTTAGAATATTTGAAAGATTCAAGAAAGAGAGAATTGGGCATGTTTGTGGTTAAAATGGATGCTAAGAAGAAAAGCTAAGTGTAAACAAAAGCTTTGACATTTGTTTTCATTCACAGTTCTTTCCCACATGTGACTTAACTGAGGAATGTACAATTGAGAAGATCTAGGTATTTTCTGGAAAAAAATAAGATCCATAGGCTGTACGCCGTGGCTCCCATTTTCTTTCTATTTCTTCTTACTACGTGGTGTGGATGTTGCTTTCTTCACTACTGGTTGTATGTGCAGATTGGACCATGCAGAATTACAAATTTGATCTCTGGAAGTTTGTCCTGTTATTTTAACAGTAAAATGGAACTTAGCTGAGAATTATTTCTAAAATACACTCTTGTTAATCATGCTTTAACATTTGATATTTCTATAGCTTTATAGGACAGAAATGAACCGAATGAGAGACGCCTTGAGAGGAGTGGCTCAGGAAAATAGTAGACTGAAGTCATCATTTACCTTTGTGATGGTGGAGAATGATTCCCTAAAAAAACAGGCAAGATTAATTATTTCCTGTTATTAGTAGCTTTAGAAGTTACAGTCAACAATTTTAAACGTTTGAACAAGTTGTTTGCAAAATTGCTGATTTTGTTTCTGTAAGACAAGAATTGTGTGAATGGTTGTAATTACTTTCTGCTTCATTTTCTAGCACGTGAAATTTAGTCTCTCAGATCTTTTCCAGTATTAAAGAAATTAGAGTTAGTCCTCTGACCCTGTAGCAACAGGTGATTTTAGGAAAGACTAACCATATCCTCTGAAGCAAACTGAGATTGGATAGAGAGAAAGTATTTTATAATGGAAGCCACCCTGTGCTGAATTGCTCTGCTGATTCTATTAAATAAAAAGTAGCGTGTGTATGTCTAATTCCATGATTACTCAGTATCTTCAGTTATTTTTGAAAGTGTTAATTAAAGGAATATTTTCTCTGTTCTTAAAGACACGCTGAGACAGTGGTTCACAATAATACAGAGTTAAAGTTTTCTTCTCACTTGACTTAAATCTGACCTAAATGCTGACAGGCAAATTGCTACGTAAACTCTTTTGACCATTGCTCCTTCAGTGAATTGCAGTTCTGATGCTCTTGAGTCTGATGAAAATCATCTGCTTCCTAGTCTCAGTAAAATCTTTGTCCTTCTCTTTTGTGCAAACTGAAGTATTCACAGAGGACTTACATGATGATCGGGATGTTTGTTGTATCCATAGAGTACGTTACTTATATTTAAATGGAGGTTATAGTTTGCCTCGTATTCTTTTCTCACAGAGCATGGTCAGTGACAGTGTCATTCTTGCGAGAAGAAAACTTTCACCCTCTCTATTTCCAAGGCCATTAGACCATTCTTGAAACATGCACTCCATTTTTTGTGTCATTTCTTTATGAGAAGTAATCAAATACGTAGTGCCTATATCCCTAAAGAGGTATTGTGCTTATTCTTCCCCTGTAAGCGGAAAGGTTGGGCCGCAAGTCAACAAAGAGCCACGACTATTTTATTTATCCAGGCAGAGATTGCCTGGAGAGGTTGAGGAGTCCCCGTCCTTGAAGATCTTCACAAGCTGCCTGGACGTGGTCCTGGGCAGCCTGCTCTGGGTGGCCCCGTTTAAACAAGATGGTTGGACCAGATGGTCTCCAGAGGTCCCTTCCCACCTCGGCCGTCCCGTGATTTGTTGAGGAAGTGGACAGTGATTTTGTTTCTATCACTGTCCATGCTGAGAAGAAAAAAATTGAACTTTTAGCAATCACATCAAATGATTTCAGTGTGATGGTTAAGTCAAAAAGTGAGTTTTGAATCTACAGCTATTTGAATGGTTTTTGATTCTTTCAGTTAAGTGACGCGAACGAACAGAACAAGAAGTTAGATAATCGAGCAAGAAGCATGCAAGCGCAGTTAGATAATTTAAAGGTAAGGTTTCTCCTTACAGGTACCTTCTTCCGTTATAGTTATGCAAGCCTTATAAAGCATTGTGTAATGTTGTTTGGAGAAATTGAGAATCTTAATTCAAATTTTTTCTCGCAAAACCTTTCACTTGTAATTCTGCTGTCCCTGACTGTTTTGAAAGTTTATGGTCAGTTTCAAGTCACCTTGCTCCTGCTCCATCCCAAGCTGAGCAAGCCTTTCCTAGGCTTGGTTAACTCTAAAGGTTCGGCCTTTTCAATGGAAGTAGTTGAGCAGTCCGCTTGGAGCCTATCTGTAGCATTTTTGTTTGTCGATGAGATCGTTTCTATATTTACCACTAAAGTCCTTTTTGCAGCATGATAACAGTCTGAGAGCGAGGCTTAAGAAAATGTAGTGGATGGCTGAATTGTTAGTGCAAAAGACAGCACTTCTGAACAAGGCGCTATTTTCACATAGAAGATTCTCACAGTTTCTGAGAAAAGGAACGTTATTTTCTGAAAACATTTGTTTTATACTCAGCTTCAAAGCCTCAGTGTTGTTTTTTTTCAGAATCTGCTGGCATATATTTAATTATATTACAAATTTCCAGTGAGGGGGAGAAAAGACACATTCCTTGGTTTCTTTTTCAAGACGCACAGGTTTTTGACTGTTACAAGTAATTGTCATTTCAGTTTTCCTTTGTTGCTGTTTTTTGTCTGTTTTTGCTTATAATTTAATGGTATGTCCTGGTATTAAATTATATTATTAAATTGTTATAAAATATTATATTAAAAGATAACTATGTTGAGTTTCACAAGGGTTTTTTTTTTTCCAATTCAATGAAATGTAACAAGTATTGGATACATTCCTGGACATTGCAGGACAGGTGTTTAAGTACAGGTGAACTAAAGCGTCTTAACTATCAGCAGTGAATGGTTAGAATATTTGAAAGATTCAAGAAAGAGAGAATTGGGCATGTTTGTGGTTAAAATGGATGCTAAGAAGAAAAGCTAAGTGTAAACAAAAGCTTTGACACTTGTTTTCATTCACAGTTCTTTCCCACATGTGACTTAACTGAGGAATGTACAATTGAGAAGATCTAGGTATTTTCTGGAAAAAAATAAGATCCATAGGCTGTACGCCGTGGCTCCCATTTTCTTTCTATTTCTTCTTAATACGTGGTGTGGATGTTGCTTTCTTCACTACTGGTTGTATGTGCAGATTGGACCATGCAGAATTACAAATTTGATCTTTGGAAGTTTGTCCTATTATTTTAACAGTAAAATGGAACTTAGTTGAGAATTATTTCTAAAATACGCTCTTGTTAATCATGCTTTAACATTTGATATTTCTATAGCTATATATGACAGAAATGAACCGAATGAGAGAAACCGTGATAGAAGTGGGTAAGGAAAATAGCACACTGAAGTCATCGTATAACACTGTGATGGATGAGAATGATTCCCTAAAAAAACAGGCAAGATTAATTATTTCCTGTTATTAGTAGCTTTAGAAGTTACAGTCAACAATTTTAAACGTTTGAACAAGTTGTTTGCAAAATTGCTGATTTTGTTTCTGTAAGACAAGAATTGTGTGAATGGTTGTAATTACTTTCTGCTTCATTTTCTAGCACGTGAAATTTAGTCTCTCAGATCTTTTCCAGTATTAAAGAAATTAGAGTTAGTCCTCTGACCCTGTAGCAACAGGTGATTTTAGGAAAGACTAACCATATCCTTTGAAGCAAACTGAGATTGGATAGAGAGAAAGTATTTTATAATGGAAGCCACCCTGTGCTGAATTGCTCTGCTGATTCTATTAAATAAAAAGTAGTATGTGTATTTCTAATTCCATGATTACTCAGTATCTTCAGTTATTTTTGAAAGTGTTAATTAAAGGAATATTTTCTCTGTTCTTAAGGACACGCTGAGACAGTGGTTCACAATAATACAGAGTTAAAGTTTTCTTCTCACTTGACTTAAATCTGACCTAAATGCTGACAGGCAAATTGCTACGTAAACTCTTTTGACCATTGCTTCTTCAGTGAATTGCAGTTCTGATGCTCTTGAGTCTGATGAAAATCATCTGCTTCCTAGTCTCAGTAAAATCTTTGTCCTTCTCTTTTGTGCAAACTGAAGTATTCACAGAGGACTTGCATGATGATCGGGATGTTTGTTGTATCCATAGAGTACGTTACTTATATTTAAATGGAGGTTATAGTTTGCCTCGTATTCTTTTCTCACAGAGCATGGTCAGTGACAGTGTCATTCTTGCGAGAAGAAAACTTTCACCCTCTTTATTTCCAAGGCCATTAGACCATTCTTGAAACATGCACTCCATTTTTTGTGTCATTTCTTTATGAGAAGTAATCAAATACGTAGTGCCTATATCCCTAAAGAGGTATTGTGCTTATTCTTCCCCTGTAAGCGGAAAGGTTGGGCCGCAAGTCAACAAAGAGCCACGACTATTTTATTTATCCAGGCAGAGGTTGCCTGGAGAGGTTGAGGAGTCCCCGTCCTTGAAGATCTTCACAAGCTGCCTGGACGTGGTCCTGGGCAGCCTGCTCTGGGTGGCCCTGTTTAAACAAGATGGTTGGACCAGATGGTCTCCAGAGGTCCCTTCCCACCTCGGCCATCCCGTGATTTGTTGAGGAAGTGGACAGTGATTTTGTTTCTATCACTGTCCATGCTGAGAAGAAAAAAATTGAACTTTTAGCAATCACATCAAATGATTTCAATGTGATGGTTAAGTCAAAAAGTGAGTTTTGAATCTACAGCTATTTGAATGGTTTTTGATTCTTTCAGTTAAGTGACGCGAACGAACAGAACAAGAAGTTAGATGATCGAGCAAGAAGCATGCAAGCTCAGTTAAATGATTTACAGGTAAGGTTTCTTCTTCCAGGTACCTTCTTCCTTTATAGTTAACAAGTGAAATATAATTGTTACATTTTATTGTAGCAGAAGCATGCATTGGTAATGGCACAGAAGTCCAATGATTCAGGAGGAGTGGTGTGCCAACCTAAACCTGTTAAGGAGGAAAATGAGACAGGAGCATCAGAAAGTGATAAGGTAAGGACTGGGCAAGGTGAAAGATCTGTGTGAAAGACTTTAGGCAGTAGAACGTTATGTATCTGCTAGAAATTAGAAAATGCTAGAAATTAGAAAAATAAAATAATTTTTATTGATTTTTTTTAGTGAGTTAATTACAGTAGGAATAGGTAGACACTATATTGGGAGAAACAGTCAACTGAAAGAATAAAGTATGTTGCTAAAAATGTCTTTTGAATTTTATATTGTGTATGTATATGTTTTTTGCTTATTTAGCTGTTTTCTTCTTCCTCTCATGTTATCTCTCAACTATGAATTAAAATTATATTCTGCCTGCACTGTAACTGTTTTCTTCTGCTGTGTCAGAGCAAATCTTAAACTTATTCTGGTTACTGCTACAGTACAACACTGTCCTTTATGAATAAAACCAGCTGAAATGTAGTTAGAGAAGTCAGATAACAAATTTTAATTTGATAAGCCAGAGATGATTGTACTGCTGTTATACTTTGGGGAAATGGTCTTTAATGTGGGAAAGGATAAATGCAGTGTTCATATATAGTTCCAAAAGGATCACCTTGTTTTCCTTAAAATACCTTCTTGCATCACTTAATGAAATACTTTCTGTCTCCATGTTATTCCAGTCAGTAGCAAGTCCTCTGCTAGTACTCTGCCAACATTTCCCGACTGGTAATGACTTTCTCCCGCTAGAGGCTAAACTGAAATGAGAAAGAGAGATATTCACGCCATTCTACTTGATCTATATCAGATGCCTTAAAACTGTACTGTCTCTATATAGCCAACATATTTCTCTGTGTACGTAGGTTTTAGCGTACTTTAGTCGCAAGTGATATATGAGCAGCATCAGTAGTTATAATTCTGAGTGAAGAGAAGAACAGTTGTCTGAAGGTAGATACAAGAAGACCTGTGAAGGTTTTAAAGAGCTGTTTGTGCAGCCTGTCTTCAGGAACCTCTGGATACCTTTCACAGAGTTTTTCTGTACAGTTGTAGTAGAGGGACAGAATGACAATGTCATGAAGTCTTTATTCTTCTAACGGTGCTACTTACACAGTTAAAATTTAGCATAAGTAGATTGTATGAAATAAAGCAAAGGAGTGTATCACATGTATCAAAATGAGGATTTCCACATGCACAGATCATTAAAGATTTGCTTTTTCCTTTTTAAAGCATTTCGTTAGAATTATAAAATAGATTGATTTTGTATGTGAAAATCTCTTCCCAATTCTTCCCAAGCCTTTCATAAACATTTGTCTAAGCACATAATAAAGCATTTGCGTATTACTAATGTACTCATATATTTTAGTCTATTGGTGTTGTGGTTTAGAAAATCATAAACTTGAAAGCTGAAATAACTGATGTTGTGGATGTATTACAGGTACTACTGAATTCAAAAGTTTACGACCTCTTAACTATTCTTATGGACTGGGTCTCAAACGAACACCTTAGCAAAATAGAAATACAAGGAGAGAGAGAGGGCAATGATAAACCTCAGTGTGCTAAAGAAAACTGCACTCCAGAAAATTGTATGAAGGTAAAGGCATTTGAATTTGTTGAGGCTAAAATGTTAAGATTCTTTTTATTATTTTTGAGAGTGTAACAGGTCAGCCTGTTTTATACGCGCTTTGAATACATTAATTAAAAGAAAATGACAGTCCATCAGTATTAATTCCAACAGTGAGATATAAGAGATAATTTGTCATTCGTGGAACATACAGATCATTTTTAAGGAAATGTGTACTGTTCAGTCTGAACTTTAGATTCCACCTGTCTTTCTCTTTTAAGTCATTTTTATCAGCTGATAATTTGTCTTGTGTTTTATCTGTAATACTGTATGTAATTCCTTTTTTCTAAGGAGATATACACATCTAATTTAAAGTATTTTAGTGCTGATATTAGGTATTAAAAGTTCAATTTATGTCTTATAAAAGATGATACCATGCAATTCTTTTAACACCGTCTTTCTTGGGATACCAAGGCTTGGAAATCAGTGAGGTGTTCAGGAAATCTGCTTTTACAGTGTTTTTTTCATTATATTTAAAATTTGTAGCCATTGGTATTAGACTTCAGAGTCTGAGCTCACACAATGTCTTTCCACTTTTTGTGTAAACCTGTGTAAAATGTAAATTCAGTATATGTATATAATTCTGTTACCTGTACCAGGTCTGCACAGTGAGTATTTGCACATGTAGTCTGTTAAACTCTGGGAATAAGTTTATTTTACTTTAGTGTTGTTTTGTTTTGTTTTTCTTTGTTTGCTTTTTACTTGTGGTTAGCTTATACTGTAAGTTCATATACTGCATATAACTTTGCCATTCTGTATTTTTACAGCTTTTGCATGTGGTCACTGGACAGCTCCAGTGGATGCCATTTGTGGATCCTAAACTATATATGCCTGTCATTCAATTTATCTACTGGTCTCTAAGGCAGATAAACACTGGTAATAAGGTAAGTTCCCGAGTGATATTTTGTATTATAAATGAGTATGAAAAGTAGATGTTTTCAGGGATTATATATAAAAGAAACTTTGCTCTCTTTGCAAAGCATAAATTCCTACCACAGATACATAGCAAATGAAAAAATAATTCTCATCAAATTAACTTTCTCACATTCATTGTTATATTTTGCACCATGTATGTAAACATATTTTTACATACATATGTGATCTTTGTTGCAGCAGTGTCTAGCATCTCAGGAATGATATTTTACCTATGTGCTTACAAAACTTGTGAACTAGGAAAAGAAATATATTTTTGTTCACTTTATGCATGAGATTTGTTGAAATTGATGGCAATGTGTGGCAAAGTAGCAAAGGAATTTTGATTTCTTTGTTCTCTACTCAGTGTCTAACTGAATAGAACTGTAAGCTGGTGGTTCTAGTGCTAATAAGAAAATATTCTAAATGAGCATGTTATTAAGTTTGATTCCGAAGTAATATTTCTGTACAGTTTGTTGAAAAGTCCAATACGTCTTACCTGTACGGTATTCTTAAGGTTCATGTTTAGACCTTAATTCTGTAAATGCTTTTGTAGGATCTAGCTTCAGGCATCTTCAGAAAAGAGTATAGTGTAGTAGGCAGCGTTGATTAAAGCTGAGTTTGAACTGACTTTATTCTGGAACCAGAGGCAAATTAAATAATGTCAGCATATCAGGGGTCCTGACTACCTTGTCTTTTTGTGAAGTGTGTGTTGACAAGGCCCTGTGCTAATGTTGTTCAACTGCTTATGGAACGCAAAGTAGTACAGATTATATTGCAATACATGGTCAAGGCATTTGCTATTTAATATTTAATCCTTAGGGGAACATACATATCTATACATAGTAGACAGGATTTTCTTGTATTTTAATGTTTACACTAAATGTGCACGTTGTTTGAAACAGCATGCAAGCATGACATCAACAATGGAGAGACTTGGAGAAGTTATTTTCAAAGGCATAGAACATCAGGGAAACCTGCAAACATGGTCTGAAAAGTCTACACAGAGTACACCAAAAACTGTACTTTTCTTTACAAGCTCCTTTATGCCTTTGAGGTTTCTGTCAACTTTAATTTTGCTTGAAACAGCGAAGTTTCAGCGAGGTAAGTTCTGGTTTTTATGATGTCTTTTTTTATCATCTTTTTATTTTTATCCTTTTTTTAAAAAATCTTATTTCCAGGAATGTGCCTGGATGAAAAACAAATTTACAAAATGCAGCAGTTCAATGATACTGTAGCATCTGTAATGCTTTATTAGTGAAGGATGTTTTATTTGAATTTTACCACCTGATAAAGCATAATATAGGGAAGGAAGTATGAACCTTGCTATTATTCATGTCATAATTTGTGTGGTCATTTTAATATGTGTTATTGTTGTCAGTGAGATCAACGTTTTTTGTGACGAAGGGGAAAAGAGATGTTGGTAATTCTCTCAAGCAATCACTCTAGCAGTGATTTGTTTGTCAAGATCTTCACTGCATATAATGGTACAGCTAATTGCTCTTCAGTAAACTGAAATCAGTAGCAAATTTCAGAGAGTTCTAGAATTTCATTGCTTTGTCCAAGTTTGATGTAAAGCTCATAGTCTGTCTAGCTCTTACCTCTCTGCTGTCTCCCCTCCTCTCCTACCAAGTCTGTCACTGCAAGTGGCTACCCATAAACATTATCAACATTGAAAAACATTGAAAAATGCTACTATATGCTGATGCAGTATAGTAATGTATTTTGTTAACAGGCAAAGCAAACAAGGTCATACTTGTCTGGAGATATCACAGTTCTTAGTGACTTTTGCTTCAGTTCATGACAGTTACTCCACTTGTGCAATCTCCAGGATGCCGTAGCATCTCTTCTCAGCAGGAGTTTCTTTAAAAACAAACAGAGCCTGAAAAGACAAAAAATTTTCGTTGAAGTGATGACAAAAATACTGACCTGTGCAGTATTTATACTGGTAGTGCTTAGAATAAACAGGATTTAAACATTCTGGAAGACCATCCTGACACCATTAATAAGCAAGTACAGTATTTCAGCTGTTGGAGGGAAGAATCGGTATATTTTCAATTTCAGTATCATATAGTTTCAGTCAGTATATTTTGGTGAAGCACGATGATTACCCTGAAATTGAAACTCACATTTCTAGAAATGGTTGATAAAAATGATGAAAATGAATTACAATACAAAAAAAAGTACTTATTGCAGAGATTAACTGTAAGCAGATGAAAGCTGTTGATCAGAATGAATCAGTTTAGCTTCTCATGGTTGGTTTTTACTGCAAGCTTATAGAACGTGGAAAAAAAATCTATTAAATGTATGTTGAAACTTACTGTGTATGAATTTTCATCACTGACCACGTGTCTAATGATCTAGTGATGATAAAGCAGCATGTTCAGTTTAAATATATATCCTGTTTCCTTCAAGATGCTAATATCCAGCAGATGGCACTGCAATTAAACTTTTGCTGTGTGATAAATTTTTGCCTTACTCCTAATTTTCTGTGCTCCGGATGATCAATGCTATTCCAAGATATTGAGGAAGATTTGACATCATGAAATTAAGAAAATTGAATTGATTCACTTAATCTAAATTCTCTGAATAATTTAGTGCTCTCCAAAATGGATGCGTATATAACATAGATGCACTGAAACTTAAACTACAGCCTTTTATGGAAAGGAATGCGAATAGTTGCTGTCATGAAAGTAATTGCACTTATTCAGATGAATTAGCCTTTTACTCCTTTATTAGAGGCTTCCCAGATGTTGAAACCAATATAGTCCCAAACTATGCAGCTTGTGATTTCCTTTTCTCTCTTAAGGAAGATATTAGAAAGGTTTTATGTTTGTAAATATATTTTGCTCAATTTGTGAGTTGTAGCATGTCTTTTTTTCCACTCACAACAATTTTTTTAAGGAATAAAAATAGGCAGAGTATGCCTTTAAATAAATAAATAAAATTAATATTTTCAGCCATCTAACTTTTTTTTATTAGTATATATTTGCAACAGTAACTCTTAGGATAAATATTCACATGTTTGTGATCATCTAATGGAACTGTGATTATAGAATTTTTATTCCCTGTTTTCTGTTATCTTTCAGTGAATTACCTGACTCATGCATTTCGTTCCCTTTGCGTGGACTTGAGAACAGATGAAGGAAAGATGTTATTTTTGCAATACCAATGTGTGCCTGTCGTACTAAGCCACTTAACTATATCCAGAAAATGTCTCCTTTCTTGTGCTCTTGATGCATTAACTGAGATGGCCAGGAGCTCTGATAAAAGTGAGTAATTGAAAAAAAAAAAAAAAAGTTATGATGAAAATAGGTGAGATAAGTATAAATACCAAGTAAAAAATAACGTGATGCTTCTCTATAAATAACCTAATCTAGCATTAGCATTTATTTGTGTCATTTAAATTCATTAGAGATATAAAGTATGTTTCTGAATTGTCTGTCTCTTCTCGCTGTCAGCATCCATGCTTTACATATTGTCCTGGTTGCTTTCTTACTGGTGTGATTTTTTTGTTATTATATTTAGTTTAGCTTTTCTGTTTATTGCACTGGTTTACCTTGCTGATGTTTTGCCAATGAGTATTTTTCTTTTGAAGTAAGACTGTGCCAGGGCAGCCATTTCATGAAATCCTGTTAGCAGGTGGAGATAAAAAAAAAAAAAAAAAGTTTATCTCCCCCCCTCCCCCCCCATGAACAGCTCTCCCCTAGCCATTTTTCACTTTCAAATAATTGGAAATGGCACATCTGTAAGAGATGGTTATGTTTCGCTGAATTGTACTGTAGTGTGGTCCTATAAAAGGGTTAATAATCTCATTATTCACAGTGCTTTTCCAGGTGATACAGGCAAAGAATCAGTTGATAACAGTCTGGATGAACACAAAACTAGTGAGCCATTCCAGTGTCGTGTGGAATAATCCTTGTTACTTTTCTTAGAATAAAAATCATTCGCTGTTTTTTTAGAACAGAAAAGGGGAGGAGAAGGGACTGCTGCTATTTGTGAAATACATATTGTTGGCTTGGGGTATTTTGTTACCATGTACTATAGCGGTGAAAATAGAAAGCGTGTTTAACTTGGGATGGAAAAACATTGAGTTAGAAGCCATTTTGTAGTGAGATAAGTGGCAGAAAGATTTACCTGATGTTGTTTTCTTCCTTTCAGACCGTGTGGTTAGTTTAGTTTTTTTTACACCAAAGTATTTCTAATCATCGTAATTTTGATTGGTAAAGTAACTGGGAGAGAAAAACCTAAGCAGGGTTGATGGTATCTGACATGACTTTGAAGAAAAATTCCACTAACAGTACATGTTCTGTTACCTAGCAGTAGTCATTTTGATATGCTAGATGCCTAGATTTAGAAGAATAATGGAGATAAATTGTGAGAAGTTCACATTTTGCCATGTTGCTTCTCAGAGAAGATATATATGCAAAACCAGGGAAGGAGGACTAATGCTTAATTGGATTAACATATGATTGAGAATTTATTTTTCAGCAACTGGATATAAAGCCTTATGCAGAGCCTTTCTCTTTGGTATAAGGAATTGCCTATATACATGCTATAGTCAGATTCTGTTCTTTTCCAATATATAGTTAATGTTTTCCAAGAAATTGTTAATGATGACAAGTAGTATTGTTGACAGGTAATCATAATTTCATACCTTTGTATGTTTCTTATGAACAAGTTATTAAAAGCAAACTGGAAGGTGGCTGTGAATATTCAGAGGTCTCTCTGTGTTAGACTAAAACAGGACTTTATGCACAATTTTAAAACTTTATTGTTATGCAGCCTTAAATATGAAGTCATAAGTAGCTGATCTTGTACTAAAATATGGAAACGTGTTACCCAACGAAACAGCCTCTGACCAACAGGAGTCGAAGTCTATATTTTTTCTCTATGATATGCAATCCCTAAGCATTCTTTTGATTTGCTGGAATAATCTTCTGAGTCTATATGATTATTCCAGTATTTTTGTTTAAACATATTACCGTTACAGCTTACGTGATTAGAAACTGAGTAAGAAAAAAAAAGCACTGATTTTTTTCAGATGTTCTTTTTCATAACTTAATTTTTTAATTTATTTTTTTGTGAAGTATTTTTATGGATTCAAATTTTAATTGTCCAGGCTGCAAGATGAGTCAGATGTGAAATACCAAATGCTTTGCACTGCCTCTTCCTGTAACTGCATGTACCTGTTGTTACAGTAAGCAATATATGCTAATGGTTCTATACATTTCAGACCTATCTGAAGCCCTCTTGTAGGTTTTTTCCTGAAAAAAAAAAAAAAAAATTCTCGTCCTCATATTCCAGACATAAGGCCTAGACTCCCTCATATATTGAGGGAAATTACTTAAGCTGCATGAGAAGAAAGCACCTATTGGCCTAAGATGGACATTTCTGTGCTTTGATAGAAATTATAATAAGAGATTCTGCAGTATTGCTTAAGCCCATTGACCGACTTGGTTTCAGTACTCATTTTTTCAGATTTTAGAGCAGTATCATTCCTTTTGGCTTCGTAGTATTTCTGATCCAGTGGGTGTCCAAGTTTCCCTTGCTAGTTCACACGTCAACAATGCTAATAAGGCATCCAGTTACTGAAAACATAACGTCAAATGTAACAGTTGAGGTATTGGTATCATCTGTTTCCTGTCAATATGCAGTATCTTAATGGCAAATTAGAATTAATAATCTTATTTGCTCTTCATCTTTACTGGCACACAGCTTTTTATGTACCCCATCCCCATTTTGGTTCAGGTGTTTCACATCCAGAATCCTGTCAGGGGAGAGTCCCGACACCATTGTTTCAATTGGAAATGGTGGAGGTCTGAAAGATAACATTGTTTGGTACTTTCTTTCTCTTTCTGTCAGTTTGTTATTGTATGTTCTTTGGTACTTTCCAGCTCAGGTTACGTGTTCATATGCAATATCTTCTACTTTTCTGATTGTTACTTTCTTCTGCTAGTTCTTTTTTACAAGGAAGAGAGGAATCAGCAGGCAGAGGTGGAGGAATAATTAATTCTTGAGTGATCTTTAAGCTATGAACCTGCCCGAAGATGGGTGTGATAACAAAACCTGATCTGATAACATTGTCACAGAAAGTAGATTTAATGCTTTGATAAACTTTGAATGCACCTCAAACACTGTTCAGTTGAACAAAACCAAATTTTAATACTTTTTTTCTTAATTTGACTCATAGAACAATTGTACTTATTAGCCAATGTTTCTCTGTAACATTCGAGGAAAATTGAGACCAATGCTATAGCTGAAGTAATTTTATAAAGAAGGTTATTTTCCTTGGGGCTTTTTTTGGAAGTAGGTGGTATAATTTGTGCAGTTTGAATAACACCTGTGTATTGTAAGAGTTCAGACTTTATTTATATGACATGATGTTCCAGAATCATATGAGTTGCATCTCAGGTTAGGTTTAATTATGTTAAGACTTTATTTGAGTTTGTCATCTTGTTTGAAATATTGTGCTTAGTTCTGAGCTGGTTATTGCAGGAGTGGAACAGAGGAAATAAGGCAGGCAAGGACAGAAGAATTGTTGGAACAAAGCTCTTTTAGGTTTCCACCTGGAAGAGAGAGTTGTGATTCCTTTAGTGATTCTAGTAGGTCGTTAGGCTTTTTCTGGTTTACTAAACAAAGTAACCCCGAATAGTGTATAGCTGCGATTTACAGGCTATCTAGGTTATTTGTGGAATGGTGTTTTTCTCTCTAAGGCCTCATTAGAATCACTCTTCAACGGTCAGACCATATTGGTTGCTGTTTAAAACTAGACCGTTTAAAACTAGAAGTTCACTTTTCAAAGCCAGATGGTTTGCTTTCTTTTTAGCCAACTCCTTACACACCTTCCAGTTCTTTTTCTAATCCCCATCTTCTCCAATACAATGATATTGCATGTAATGCTGCATAAACCTATAGCACACTTCTGTCTTTAGTTTCTGAAAATGTCTTGGGAGTTTTATTGAAGGGCATGAATATGTTCAGATTGGTTTGGTTTTTTTTGTACATGTCCTACATACATGTATTACATTGGCTGTTCCCTCTTCACAAAGTGCCACTTCCCAACTTGTTAGCAACAACTGTCTAACTTTCCTTGTCATAAAATCCAGCTAACGTTTCTTTCAGATTCCTGAGGTCTGCTGTGGTGTCCCTGCCTAAAGGGCTCTTTTGGAATTACAGGTTTGGGGCTTGTCCTTCCTTGTCCTTTCCATCAAGATAGATTTCCTGCAAACCAGCAAACTAGCCAAGGTGTGCACCCAAAAGACTAAAATGCCTTTATCTTCTGTCCCATCTTTCTTGTGCGGGCCTTACTAGTTATTTTTTGATATTTTTACTTCTGTGGCTGGCAGACCTTCTGCTTTTATGGGGGGGTGAGGGGTTGTTAGACCTTGTTAAAAAAGAACAACTTTTCATACAATCTGTCTTGTTATAAAGGTAGTTCCTGGCCTCCAAGGTGTAGGTTTTTGTTCTGGTCTTTTCTGTTCCTTGTAAACTTCTGTTCAGTCCAACTGACTTCTGTGACATAAGGAATCCTGTTCTATTTTTAACCTTTTTTATTGCTTTTTTTTTGTGTGTGTGATTGTCATTTGAGAATGGCGCTGGTCTCCCGTACATCCCGTGTCACAGCTGCGTGAAGGTCTTGCACATCTAGGAAGCTGAAGAGCAATTCATACCATCCTGAGGTCAACGCGTATTGGGTGATGGGCTGAAGCTGTCCTTGGGGTCTCTTAACTCGGGGTCACCCACGAAGGCATCCACACTCGAGGGGCCTTGCGCTGACTGTTATCTTGCCTGCCCTCTGTTGTGCCATAACCACTGGCTCTTACCAGGCCCAGCTGTTGATGACAAGAGAATGAGTTAAACTCAGCAAATGGTTCCAATCTTGCAGGTGACTGTGTTAGAGACAACAGCTCATTAGGAAGCTGTTCAGTGTTGTTACTGTTTCTTTCAAGTGTTTTCTGTTTCTGTGGTCCTTATGTAACTTTTCCATGAGCTAACTTTCCATCACTCGGTTGGGTTGGTCCAGTCTCCTGGCAGATCCACATGCAATTAGAAATGAAGCAAAACTGTAATGGTTAATTTGTGAAAACATGAACTTCAAGCTGGTGTTCCTGACAGTCTTCATTTTCTGAGGTGACAGAGCTTTAGCTATAAAACAGAATTTTCTGAATAACTATAGCTGGTGAGATTTGATGCTGTGAGTGACTGATTACTTTGAGGGTAAATTTCAGATGAATTCTGTCAACAGTGATAAATTGGTCATTGTTCATTGCAGTCTACCAATCAAGTTAAGTTAATGTAGCTACAAAATGCTGCATTTTTTTATGGTTACAATGGGAGGCTTTTGCAGATTATTTAAAATTGTGTCAAATCCTGACAGGATAGATTCCAATTTAGTTTTTCTACAGTAGTTAATAAAAACAAAATCTGTGCAGAGATGAAACAAAAATATTTAAAAATATACAGTTTTTATTCTTCCAGTTCATCAGATAGACAGGCATTTAAATTATATGCTTACTTTGTACATTTTTGATGATTTAAAATATATTCTGCAAAAGCTTATTTGAAATGAATATATAAACGATGTATGAAAAATCTCTTTAAATGCATGTCTTTATCAGTTTGCTTTCACGTAATTGAACTTTGTGAGACTTGAGATATTATTTCCACCTTGGCTCTTCTGTTTTATAGTAAAAATCCCTCAGCATATTTTTTATATTGTTTTATAAACCTCACAGTTAAAACATTCTTACAGTGTATCTGTGTGTATATGTGTGTATATATATATTAATAAAGTATTTTTAAGATACCTTGAGACCAGAATTTTTAATAATAAAATAATACAGTATTTTTAAGACCAGTAAGAACAAGCCAGCAAAAAAATGCCCAGGTAAGCTGAATATGGTATTTGTTTACACCTACAAAAAGGAATTTAAGGCATTTTGTGGATATTTATAGGAATAAATTGTAGGACCTCCTTCTACAGTAAAAGTAGAATAATATTACAATAACTATTAATTTAATGGCATATTCTAAGTAACTTATCCTGGGGCATACCAAGTGTGTTTATACACTAAGGGCAGAGCGCAGTGAATAGTGACTTTTGTTGGATTCCTAACAAATTTGTTCAGTTCTGTTACCTATTAAATCATTACTTATGTTCTTTATGGTGTTGCTATAAATCAGTCTGTACTATTAGAATCAAGAGTGAAACAACACAAGGGAACAGATTTTACTTTATTCTAAATTGACTGAGTTTTGGAGAGCAGGATAAATGGAAAAGATTATACAATATGGCCATGTTAAAAAATTATCCAGCATTTTACAGGAATTGTTTCGATATTCAGGTGTTCTTATCCAACTCTGACCTCTCAATTACTATTCTGCCTGTCTTGAAACAGCACAGTGACAGTATTTTGATAATGAAAGGCTGTCTAGTATCACATCAGTGTCTACAGGTACTATTTCTGTACATCATTTTGCAGCAGCTTAAAATATTTCCTTTTGAGTCTTTTTAGCATAGCTTAGTGTTCTCCTCATGTAATCATAAGAAAAGGATCATGATCAACTAACATTGAATAAACATGTTGAAGATAAGATTTTTTAATTTGAGTTTAAAATTGTTCAGTGTCCTATTTTCCTTTGTTTTTAGGGGAATAGGCCTTGTTTTAATACCACAAGTGCTGGTGACATCAGAACTCTTAGGAACTTGGGTGGTTTTTAGTTCTTAGTTTTACCTGATTTTTGCGTCACATGCCTGGAATATACCCAGTTATTACATTGTTCTCATGGTTGCACAACATGAGGCATATAAAGCCCTCAAAAGCTATAAATCAATGATTTATTTTTCCCTGCACCAAGTTCTGTGATGAAACTTTTTAATTATTTTCTTTTACAGATTGCTTACAGCTTTTCCTGGAATACTGCAGTACTGAATCCGTTTTCCGTGCTTGTTCTGAATTGCTTCAGAATCCCGGACTAGACATGTGGTTTTTGAAAAAGATTTGTTTTATGCTACGGAAACTCTCCGAAATAAAGTAATCCTTTATTACTGTTTTTCTGTTAATTACCATTAGATCACTGAACTTGGGGACATTTCTCTTTTTTTAAAAAGCTCATCTCTGTTTTGACGTTCATTTGCTCCAATACAAATAATACTGGACTTTCATTGTTAGCAATTATGTTTAAAATGTTTGTCACAGATATGTAAGATGAGTCTCTCAATTTGCCTATAAATCTGTGTAGTTCAGAATATGAACTAAAAAATAACTAGCCTAAAGAACATATATTCCTTATTTATTTAGATGACAAGAATGCTTAGAAGAAAACCCTTCTTTTCTTCCCCCCGACCTTCAGTTTTACCGAGTTACTTGGTAAAAATGTCCTCTGAAAATTGTTTTGTATGTGACTTAAATTTAAGTTTTGTCAATTTTCATCTCTATCAAAAAAAACCAGAGTTTAAGGTCTTGAGCCATATAAGACTTTGGGGGAATGTTAACCTTTACAAAATAGGTTTCCGTTGCTTGTTGGTTACTAATTTATTGTAACAAAGATCTTCAGCATGTCAGTGGTAGAATGCTGCTGAGTTCCATTGATGTGCATTATTTAATGGGATTGTTTCATTTACAAAAGCAGGTATTTACACTAAACCGTAGCTTACATTAGAGTTAGTTATTTGCAAAACTGAGGGTTTAGTTTGATTTTTCTTAGGAACAAAATTGAACTCGGGGGGAAAAAAAGTTTTCCTGTAAAATACTCTAATTTAAATCATATTTTTCATTGGAAATAAACTAAAAGTGTACTCAGAAATCCAGATTTTTAAATTTTTTAATTAAAAGACAACCTCACAGGTAGTGCCATGAATCTTAAAAAATGAACTTTGATATATTCTTTAAAGTAAATTTTTTACCCTTGGTTTTGTAGTAGTTCATTACTATATTTGCCTTGATGTTATTGTGGATTTTCTGTACGTGTCCTGTTTCTGAAATCTTGCTTCTAATTGGGGAAACCTTTTTACAGGTTTTCCTTGATCTTCCACTGTACTACATGTAAATACCATTTAGTCAAGAGAAAGCATAGTTCTTGATGATTTTTGTCAAGATTTTTCTTACAATGCATTGATAATTTTCTGCTTAGAGACAGAGTTATGTGAAGCTCCCAATATAATTTTTTTTTAACTGATAGATAATAGATCTGTAAAATCTTTACTGTTAAGTTGAAACTTGTCAATTATCTTATGTCAATTATTCTATGTTAAATCTTTTGCAGAAGCAATAAGAAGATGTTTGAATCGTTTGCGCTTCCCGAAGTGATCAAAGAACTTCTCAGGACAACACATCCTGATCACCATCACTTCTGCGTAGACCTCAGAGTAATTCTGGATAATTTGGGAGTGGCAGAGAGCAACAGTGCTAGACTCGAGTCTAAGCAAAAGTGACTAGCACTATCTTTTGAGAATTGTTGTTCTGTGTAATGTATGCCAACTCTCTATTGTAGTTCAAAAAGTAATTTATTTATTTATTTATTTATTGTTTTTAGTGCTTTCAATAAAATTGTTCATCAAAACCTCTGTATTCTGTAAGTTACTTTGTATCATGTAGAATCGTAATGATATTTCCCTCATTCATGAATAGGAAAGTGAAAAACTGTAATATGCTAAATTTCTTTCTTTCATACTTTGTGACATAATGCTGCTGTCCTGAGTGACTCATACAGTCTAAGAAATTGGATCCATTCAGCTAAAGTTGCGTGTCCTGAGTAAGCAGATCACTAATACCAACCTTTCCATACAGGCAGAAATTTTACTTCCTTTTTACTCTTCAGAGAGTTTTATGAATTCATTGATTGATTCCTATGGTTGATAAGTAACAGGCAAGTATTTTATCAAATTATCTTTCAGATAATTAGAGTTTTAGTGATTAAAACCAAATTTTGATTGCAGTAAACTTGAGGTATCAAATGAGAATTTTTTAGTTACTTTAATTTTGTAATTTCTTGGCATTTGCTCTTTACCTGTGTTTTTGTAATATCTAGTATTTTGTCCTGCTTTATGTGAACTTCTCATGTAACTTTGCATTGTAATGTCCCTGAAAACGTAACCTATAAACATTTCTTTAAATGCCTGGCTATAGCAATCCCTGATAATAATATTATACTTCAATGCTACTAATGTATTTTATATTAATTTCCAATTCAGTTCCCATTTGGTCTCTTAGTACCCACATTTCCTTTCTGAATGTGCTTGAATATATTCTTAGTCTGTCACAATTCAGTGTTCGGAATTTTGTATATGTAGGAAACGGGATACTTTCTAAAATTTCAACTTAATCTTCCATTTCTAATTTCTGATTCATCTTTTGTACTGTAACTACAGAAAATTTAATTGTAAAATTGAAACTGCAATTAAAATGTAAAGATCTGTTGTATGTTAGTCTTTGACTAACACTGGCAGTCAGTATAAAACTTCAAACAGGTTTACTTCTCATTTTCTTACATTTTTTCTTGTTTTTCCTGTGTCTTTTTTTTACCAAAAGTCTTTAAGTCTTTGAAAGTGGATTGAAATTGAAAGCAATATTTTTTTTCAAGCAATCTGACTTTCATTTATGACAAACTTTTCTATGAAAAGATTCTACATCAGACCTGGCACCAAGTACCAGACGTAGTACTGTCTCTTCTGTCTGGAAGAGAGAGCAAGCAGCATGAACTCTGTTGGTGGGAAAACAATTTAGGTAAATTTAAAT
This sequence comes from Anser anser, assembly GCF_964211835.1. NCBI lineage: Eukaryota > Metazoa > Chordata > Aves > Anseriformes > Anatidae > Anser > Anser anser. Next base: position 146,234,640 of record NC_139720.1, read on the forward strand.
AATACTAATAGTAGATAAAAGCTTTTGCCAACAATGGATTATGTTTTGGAATAAGTATTTCTTTATCAGTAATTTCACATTTGTCAGATTTACCAGCAGTGCAAAAGCATCCATATACTTTCAGCTGGAGACAAAATCCTCTTATTTAGGAATTGTATTTCTAGTCCTCATGTGCTGCTCTGCCTGCTTAGTCATTATAATGCTAGAAAATAAACAAGAAAAAAAAAAAACAAACAAAACTATAGAAAATTGTTGGCTTTTCTATATCCACATCAATGTTCTGTTCTTGGCTTTCAGTCTTCATTACTGTTTGATAACTTACTACTCTTCCTTATGGTGCCAACTTAAGAAACTAAATGTATTTTTTAATAGTGGCAAAGATAATGTGGTAAAGAGGCACATAGAGTATGTGCCAAAGACCAAAGTCTCTTGTGGTTTATATATAGTAGTGTCCTGGTTTTGGCTAGGATATGGTTAATTTTCTTCATAGTGGCTGTTATTGTTAATGCTGATAACAAACCGATGTTTTAGTTGTTGCGGAGCAGTGCTCACACAGAGCCAAGGACTGTTCAGCTCCTTGTGCGGCCCTGCTGGGAGGGGACACAGCCAGGACAGGTGATGTAAGATGGCCAAAGAGATGTCTCACACCATGTGGTGTCATGCTGAGCAATAAACTGGGGGGGTTGGCTGGGGGGCAGGTGCTGCTGCTCAGGGACTGGCTGGGCATCAGTCGGCAGGTGGTGAGCAGTTGTGTTACGCATCACTTGCTTTGTGTATATGTATATATGTATACAATTATTATTTCCCCTTTATTTTTTGTCCTATTAAACTGTCTTAATCTCAGCCCATGAGTTTGACTTTTTTTCTGATTCTCTCCCCCATCCCAGAGTGGGGAGTGAGCAAACAGCTGTGTGGTGCTCAGCTGCCTGCTGGGTTAAACCACAACAAGTAGAATCATAGAATCACAGAATATCCCAAGTTGGAAGGGACCCATAAGGATCATTGAGTCCAACTCCTGGCACCACACAGACCATGTGACTACGTGCACAGTCCAATTGCTTCTTAAATTCAGACAGGCTTGGTGCAGTGAGTGCTTCGCTGGGGAGCCTGTCCCAGTGTGCGACCACCCTCTCGGTGAAGAACCTCTTCCTGATGTCTAGCCTAAACTTCCCCTGCCTCAGCTTAACATCGTTCCTGCAGGTCCTGTCACTGGTTATTACGGAGAATAGGTTGGTGCCTGCCCCTCCACTCCCCCTCATGAGGAATCTGTAGACTGTGATGAGGTCCCCCCTCAGCCTCCTCCAGGCTGAACAGGCCCAGTGCCCTCAGCCGCTCCTCATATGTCTTCCCCTCTAGGCCCTTCACCATCTTTGTTGCCTTCCTCTGGACACTCTCCAACAGTTTAATGTCCTTCTTGTACTGTGGTGCCCAGAACTGCACACAGTACTCGAGGGGAGGCCACACCAGCGCAGAGCAGAGTGAGACAATCACTTCCCTCGACCGACTAGCGATGCCGTGCTTGATGCACCCCAGGGTACGGCTGGCCCTCCTGGCTGCCAGGGCACACTGCTGGCTCATATTCAACTTGCTGTCAACCACAACCCCCAGATCCCTCTCTGCGGGGCTGCTCTCCAGCGTCTCGTCACCCAGTCTGTACGTATAGCTGGGGTTGCCCTGTCCCAGCTGCAGGACCTGGCATTTTCTTTTGTTAAACTTCATGTGGTTGGTGATCACCCAGCTCTCCAATCTGTCCAGATCCCTCTGCAAGGCCTTTCCACTTTCAGCAGAGTCTACAACTCCTCTAATTTTGGTGCCGTTGGCAAATATGCTCAAAACCCCTTCTAGTCCTACATCCAAATCATTTATAAAAACATTGAAGAGGACTGGCCCTAAAATGGAGCCTTAGGGGACCCCACTAATGACCATCCGCCAGCCTGATGTGGCCCCATTTACCACAACCCTTTGAGCCCTGCGCGTCAGCCAATTGCTCACCCATCATATGATGTTTTTGTTAAGTTGTATGCTGGACATTTTGTCCAGTAGGGTCCTATGGGAAACCGTGTCAAAAGCTTTGCTGAAGTCCAAAAAGATCACATCAGCTGGTTTCCCTTGGTCAACTAGATGGGTGATCTTATCATAAAAGGAAATCAGATTTGTTAGGCAGGACCTACCCCTCATGAACCCATGTTGGCTGGGACCAATGACTGCATTGTCCCCCAGGTGCGCTTCAATAACTTCAAGGATCATCCTCTCCATAATTTTACCAGGCACTGACGTGAGACTGACAGGCCTATAATTGCTAGCGTCTTCTTTCTTGCCCTTCTTGAAAATTGGCACAACATTTGCCAGCTTCCAGTCTACTGGGACCTCTCCAGATTCCCAAGACCATTGAAAAATAATTGAGAGAGGTCCCACAATGATGTCAGCCAGCTCTTTAAGCACCGTGGGATGAATCCCAACTGGACCCATGGACTTGTATGGATCCAGGTGGAGCAGCAAATCCCGCACATGTTCAGGGTCGGTTGGGAGTTTATCATTCCCACCATCATGGTCCTCCAGCTCAGGGCACCCTGGGTCCCGAAGCCCATCATCAGCGTTGAAGACAGAGGCGAAGAAAGCATTAAAAGTCTCTGCTTTGCCTATGTCCTTGTCTGTGAGGAGACCTTCCCCATCAAGTAGCGGACCTATGTTTTCTTTGGTCCTCCTTTTTCTGTTCACATATCTAAAAAAAACCTTTTTGTTGTCTCCCACAGACATGGCCAGCTTCAACTGTAGTTGGGCTTTGGCTACATGAATTTTCTGCCTACAAACGCGAATAGTGTCCCTGTATTCCTTCCATGTTGTCTGACCCTCCTTCCAGCAACCATACATTTTCTTTTTTCACCTAGGCTTCAGTAGAAGATCCCTGGTCAGCCAGGCTGGCCTTCTGCCCTGCTTGCCTGACTTCCGATATTTTGGAATTGCCTGATCTTGTGCTTTTAGGAGGCAGTGCTTAAAGACTGACCAGCACTGATGGACGCCAATACCTTCAAAAGCAGTTTCCCAGGGGACCTTGCTGACTAGTTCCCTGAGCAGCCTGAAGTCTGCTTTCCCCATATCCAGGGCTGAGGTTTTGGTGGCAGTTTTCCTTCTGTCGCCATAAATTTTAAACTCAACCACTTCATGGTCACTATGACCGAGAAGGCTGCCAATTGCCACATCCCCCACAAGACCCTCTCTCTTCTCCAGCAACAGATCTAGGAGGGCACCTTTCCTTGTTGGCTCCCTTAGCACCTGCACCAAGAAGTAATCATCTAGGTGCTTTATGAACCTCCTGGACTTGCTCCTGTCAGCCATGTGGTGATCCCAGTTGATGTCTGGCAAGTTGAAGTCCCCCATAAGGACAAGGGGAGTTGAGCTGGAAGCATCTCTTAGTTCCGCAAAGAATAATTCATCGGTGTTGTCTTCCTGGCTGGTTGGTCTGTAATAGACTCCCACAATGACATCCCCTTTATTTGTTTGTCCCTTAATCCTTACCCAGAGGCTCTCAACTTTGCCATTGCCAACTTGAAGTTCCACACAGTCCAGCCCATGCTTCACATACATCGCCACCCCACCACCTCGCCTACCCTGCCTGTCCCTCCTGAAGAGCCTGTAACCATCTAGTAAGTGTTCACTGTTAGAAGAAGTGAATCACTGTTAATTTTCAATTTTTGTTATATTGAGTGTTTATGTTAAAATTAAATTTAAAAAGTGAACCTGTTAAATGTTAATATAATTAAATTAATGAAGGATTTGACTAAGGATGAGACTAATGATTTTGATCTTAAGTAAATTTTAACAGAGCTGCAAAGAAAAATAGCAGTGCTCAATTTCCATTCATATTAAAGTAAACCTTAAATGTACTAGAAATCGACAAATGAATTATACAAATGAATTTGGAGTGTCTTATGAAGAATAGATAGTTCTATAAATATAGCAACTATTGTTAAGTTCCAGAATGCACATGTGATTTTTGACTCAGTGTAACAGTGTTTGGATGTGCAGACAGTTAGTGGTCATTTGATTCTTTCATGTAAAAAAAATGAAAGTCAGACTTCAGTAGAGTTATATGGAAGCTGGACTTGTCATTTCAGAACTAATTTTTTAAACCAGTTGTGAGAGACAATTTATACTAATCCTTTATTAAGTGTCATAATAATATTCTGTGAAAATCTTTTAAAAATGTAAACTATGTCATATCTGTTCCTGAATTAATCACTAATCAATTCTGTTAATGCAGAAATATTTGTGAATCCTACTAGATAAGGGTAGGAAAAAAAAAAGATGAATTTTGTATTGTTTTTATTTGCTATCTCTTTTATAGTTTGTGTTGGATTGCACTGGTAAATATGCTTTTACTTATGGGACATGCGGACTATAAATGCAAATGAGACTCTTAGAACAATGTGATTTCAGGATCAGAGACTTTAAGGAAAATAGTCTAGGAATAAATGGAACTAGCATGATCAGAAATGACTGGAAATTTTTGAGCTATTCTGGTTCAATTTTTCATTGATAATCTACAGTAACTAAGCTAACTAATAATGGTGCGTAACTTAGAAGCATAGATAACCTCTCTTACCTTTGTCATTAGGAGGCAGAAGTAGATACCAGCAAACTATCATACTAAAATTACTGTATTTCTATATTTGCATTTCCAAATGTTTGCTACACTGAGTTTTGTACACACCTGCTTGTTGCAGTGTCCTGAATACCAACCTTGTGGGGCAGCCCGGCCTGGCTGTCCATGCCGGTCCGTGTTGAGGCCTTGCTCGAACATCCCCATTTTGCTGTCATTCCCCCGAGGTTCTTTGGCGGCCTCTGTTCCAGCAATGAGCAGGGGGTTGTGGGGAAGGGGAAGGAGCTTCGGCCTAGGGGCATGTCTCCCTCTCTCCAGTAACATGCCGGAGCAATACGATTGCACGCATGGGATCAACAGGTCTGTAAGAGAAAGTGGATGAGAGAGGAGGTTGGGCTGGTGCTGTACACCAAGTCTCAGGGGGAGGAAGATGAGGAGGTCCCAGCAGTGCTTTCCTCTGCAGCCTCCGACAATGGGCAGTTTGTTCCTAGTTCACCCAGTGAACTCGGAACAGGTTAGGAGCAGCGGCAGGAGGAAACCTAAAGATGGGAGATAGCCCTCAGTGGCAATATCAAGCACTATTGCACTATTTTAAAAGGTTTTGCTTTGCCTGTTTGCCTAACTAAAAATTAAACAAAAGGCCCTGTTTCCAGTTTTCTGATGTGTCCCTCTGTGGATCTTTTGTCCTGTGTGATACACTTCTACTGGATAAATGCTGAAGTCAGATGACGAATAAATTTCTGTCAGATTGGTCATGCTTGGGGGATCTCTTTGTAGTCTTTCCTTTTCAGATGGAACCTAGAACTGCCTGCTTTTTGCTGCTTTTGCAGCATTTGGGTACTGTAATGTGAGCGTGAGTTTCTACTACTTTATCCTTCTGTTGGAAGATTATCTGCAACAAGAGACATTTGACAGAGGTAACCAACTAGCTATTCCCCCTGGTTCCTGATTTCCTAAAGAAACACGGTTTATGGGATCATTGTCCGTCTGCATCCCCCAAAAGTGTCATGCTATTTTGAACATGCAAGCTGCTTCCAGCCAGATTTGGTAGCAGGCAAGGGAATATTAGTTATCAACTAATGGTGAGAAAATTTGTTTGAGAAGAGAGAAACCTTATGAATGCTCTCACTTAAAAGAGAGACGGGGACTCCTACACTTGCTGGCAGCAGACAGCTGATCAGTCAGAACATGTAGCTTTGAGCCAGCTGCAGTCTGCTCTGTCTTGCTGCACGTAGGTCCCCAGAAGCAATTACCTTCATTTCATGCTGATGACGGTAGCAAGTTTCTGGTAGTCACACCTTGTCACTTTAAAGTGTGATAAAGAACTGACCCCAAATTTTATGTTGCTGCTTTTTAGAACAGCTGTGAGAGCCTTCATTAGGAAAGTTGAAGTGAGTATTGCTTCTGCTCGTATTATGATAGTTCTCATCCCAGAAAAGCCTTCCAAACAGGGAGAAAAATACCTTTTTTTTTTTCCCAAACCTATATATTGCATAATTCGTGTTGTAATCCCCCTTGCTGTTTATTGAAGGCTTCCTGTCAAAACAGTCAAGACAGTGTTTTAGACAAGATTTACAAAGTCTAAACTGGGCAAATCTGTAAGAAAGACAGCTCCCTGGACAGCAGACAGTGGTATTTACAGAAGCATGGCAGATCTAAATGAACTAGGCTAACAGTGCCCAGCCTGGGCACTTGTAGTTGTGCTTCCTTCCTTCATATTTTTAACCTCCCACCTGACGAAAGGTCTGTCCTTTAAAGCAGTATTTCGTCGTTCCCTTCCTTGTTCCCCTGAACATGACTGGCTTACATCTTTTTTTTTTTTTTTTAATTTAAATTTTGCATAACTTAATTTAATCTATCATCTTGGCAAAAAGTGTCTTCTAGCAGATAAATGAACCAGAAAGGTGAAAGTATGCTGAAGGCAACATTTTTTTCGAAAAACTTTATTCATGATCAGCACAAATGTCTTAAATATATCATTTTACTTACCAGACCAGATTTAAAAGAGACTGTAAGCAGAGCTCATAATTCAGAGGTATGACAATGGATCCTTCAATTATGTACTGAATTTTTCACCCAAAAGTTAAATGACTTCAGTGATTGATTTCCTGGTAGAAAGCATTTATCTTCATGATAACGTATTTAAATTTAGTCTAGAAAGTGTGAAAATTTGGTCTATGAAATTTGGTAAACCTTCACTTTGTAAACGGCTAGAGGAATTACCGTGATAAAGTAGTGCCCCTCTGTGCTCCTAGTAATAACATAGCACTCACATTTTTAAAACTCGCAAAAGTTACTCTGAAAGGAATGGTGCTGCGCTATGGTGTGTTCCTACCTTCCTTCAGCATCCCCGGAAAAATGCTGTGATGGGCAAAGGCATCTTTGTGTTACGCTGACTCTTGTAATGTGCTGTGTCCAAACCACCACTATCCATTGTCAAAACTAGAAACATTTGGGGTTGATGAAAGTCTGTAAAGCAGTCTTCTGACCATGGTTCTCCTTAATTAGACTTTCCTTTTTTTTCTTTTTTTTTCTTTCCATAATTTTGAAAGCATCTTGGATATTTCTGACTACCTAATCACTACTACAAGAGAGAATTTTGAACATAGGCACTTACTGTTTGCTTGCTTGTGGCTACTTTCTTTTTGTTTTGTTTCTTTTGGTTTTGAGTGGATGGTCCTGAAAAAAAAAGAAGAATAAGACATAACATAACAAGACATTCTGATCAATGTCACAGTCAATTACCTGAGAAAAAGAGATCCAGCAAGCCATATATCTGTAATAAATGACATCTCTGATCAGTGCAACTTAATGGAAAGTAACTGCTCTGGTAGATGTGCACAAGCTAGGGCTGTAGGCTTGGTGGCTGGGATACTGCTAACAGTAGCTGTGAAAGCTCAGCACAAGACAACATCCCTACTAATTAGATATCTTTAAGGTCATCTTCAGCTCCATAAAATGGCATCCTCGATGTGGTTAATTATGGAGAAAAGAAATAAAAATATGTGATCCAGCTTACAGGAAAAAAGGTATCACGTGGTAAAAGTTTCAGAAAGGAGCATAATATTCCACCCACACATCAGCTTTTTGGAAAAGTAATATGCCTTTGAAGAAGGTCAGAGATAATTAATGCTGCCAGACGGGTTTTGTCCTTCGGAAGAAATATTATTCTAGTATGTGGATTCAGGAGCTATTTATATAAGAAATGCAAATAAACAAAACTTTGTCATTCCCTGGTCCTTCCCAAAATGTAACAGCTTGATGTCCTCCTAGTTTCCATTGAAGCACGACTAACTTTTTTCAGAGCAGCCTTGCACACCAAGGCCAAATTTCAGAAACACAGCCTAACTCCGCTTCCTTCCCGTTTTCAGTTTCAGCCTTTCTACTTATATGTCCTTAGTGTTACTTGTTCCTGATTTACTTCTATGTGGTGGATTAAGTTGGAAAGTCATTGTGTATTCCTGGGCTGTTTCTCGCGATACTAACCTGAATGTAGCCTATTGTAGACTTGTGTTTAGAGCAGCCCCTTTTACCAACAAGAAAAATGGATTCTTTTTTTTTTTTTTCTTTTAAATGTGATGGACAAATGAGATGCCTAGGTATGATCTGTATAACAACGAATCACTGATGTCTTCTGCTGCAGAGCATGCAAAGGCTCCTTATCATTATTCCATAATATAAGTATTCAGACAGTCTAGTTTCACAGAACACTACCAAAAAGGAATCAACATTTTTCTGTCCTTGAAGAGTGGTTGATAATGATAAATTAGTGCCTGAGGTAACAGGTGCTATGCTTTATAAATCATATCACAATAAATAATCAGAAGAACTCATTTGGATGCGGGGGAATAGAATATGTATGCAACTAGATATAGGCTGATAGATCCAGTGCATTTTTACCTTGTTTATATGAATATACTTACTGGAATATCCACTAGGAAGCCTATCCAGTACATAACAGGGGCACAAGCTCTCTTTGTTTGTCATTATCACAGAGACGTATAGACGTTGCTTGCTGTGGAATGACTTCCGCATGCAGGAGGTTCTTGTTTTACCTCCGGGTCATGGTTTTCACTTGGAACGCTATTTTTTTTTTTCTCCCCCACCTCTTCAATATACCTTCCTAATAACAAAGCAAGACTTCTAAACCATGGGAGGTCTTGAGTTCATGACGGAGAGCTTAGCATACGGATGGTGGGCTTCTCCTGTTTAAACCGGTATGCCTTTTTCAAGTCATCCTCCAACCCCTCTCACTGAGCATGTAACCACTTTACCTTTTTGCTCACGAAGAAGGGATTAATGACCCCAAATTACAGAATATGGAGGCAGCCCACTGTTGTTGCTTTGTGCTCCAAAACACACCTATCCTTTTTTGTTCACCTTGCTTCTGTTCACACCAGGACCACCAGATGGTAGATGCTATACAGAAGCCAGTTCCCCACTGCAACCTAATATAATAGAGAGTCTGCAAAGCCAAGTGAGTTTCTCTAAGGAAAGAATGAGATGATACCAGGCAGGCTAAGAAAATAGGATTAGGTGGGAAAGGTCTTGCTAGGTGATAATCATTTTTATTTTCTGGGAGGAACTTTCCACAAAGTCATCCAGAAGGCTGGTGATGGATTTCAAAATACAAGGTCAGTCTGCAGATATGCAGTTAAGTGCCTTTTCTATTGGGCCCTGCTGATATTAAAAAAAAAAGCAAAAAAAAGCAAAACAAAAGCAAAAAAAAAAAGCACGATTTTTAGAGTGTTTATGACATGGGCTGTAGAAAGTATTTGTGGCAAAACCTTGAGTTGACTAGGGCTTTATATGAATCTTTTGTGTGTTTTAAATAAACATTTCCAAGGACACAGAGGGTCTTTTCAACCTCAAAGCTGGGTTTTACCACAGAATACAGAAGAACAATTACCTTTTATGAAAAATGCATATGAAAAAGGAAATAAAAGTACTCCTTGATAACCTTCTCCTGACCTCTCATTTCCTTGAGAGGGTGGGTCTTAAATTTTATTCCAACTCTAACAACTATGTTTGCAGCAAACTCTGTGCATCTCCTCTGACTCCCAGAAAAATTCACCTATACATAACTATCTGAGGCCTTGTTGTCCATCTGCCCCTGCCCTTATCAGTTTTCTCCCATTCCGTGCTGTGCAGTAGAGTCTCTGCTTTCTCACTTTTCCTCCCAGCCTTTCCCACCTTGCATTCCTGAAGCCTCTCTTGCTGCTGCTATGCTCCTTTGCTCTGAAAGAAGACATATTTTTTTCCCCTGTAAAGAGGGAGAGCTTGAGACAGTATGTGGCAATCAGGACAAGGTAAAACAGCAGATTTTCCACTGTGTAGTGAAAATGCATCATTTTAAAGGAACATAAGATCATACAGTGACTGTGAATTAAATATTGTTCTAACTTAGACTTATTCAAGGGCATTCCTTATGAAGTATTTCTTATAAAGACAAGACCATGCTCAGGTTTCCTGATCATCAGGATTCTGGTAAGAACCACTTTAAATGCTATAATGTAATTAACCAACTTTTTTTCCTTCAGTCTGTTCTTTGAGCATTAGGTTAAAAAGCTCAGGCTAAGATAATGAGTGTTTCATAAAGAAGCGGTGCCAGGAGCTGAGGACAAAAAATATCCTCCCCCCCCCAAATAAATAAAAAAAATGGCAATTGGCTTCTCTACACCAAAATCAGGATTGATATTTGGCATTGAAGATGGTCTGTACTTGATCAAATACTGCTGGACTGGTAAAGAGCCACTTCTAAGCAAAGGTGGTTATGCTTTCTTTAGGTTTTGGATCATTGAAGTAAGTTCGGTTTCAGATTCTGTCGTAAGAAATGTATTTACGTTTGAGGTAAAGTCTACAGTAATAGATTGAAATCTGTAATGTTCTCATGTATAAATTCAGAAACTTCTAACTTCTTCTTGCTTGTTAAGTCTTGTTAATTTTTTATCATATTTAGGATAGCAGAGTCAATCATAGCTTTGCTCTAACCTTTTATCAGCCAAATTGTAAATACCAAGAACATTATTACGCAATGCCAGAGAAGCATTCATCTGATTCAATAATTCAAAAACAAAACACTAATTAACATCACTAATAATAGGTTGAGGTTCATCTTCATTCTGTGTTTGCTGGCTGCAGGTATTTCAGAGACATTACTGAGCCAAAATAGTCACAAACCTGAAATACGTTACTTACTTGGTAAGATTCAACTCATCTAACCTTTGACATCCATAGAATAAATGTTTACATCATCTGGCTTGCCACGCCAGATTCTCTTTATCATTGAGAGACACTGTAGCCTATAGTTAGAAGATGCAATTCGTCTTGATTATCTTAGATGTCTGCTTTAGTACAAGATTAATCTCAGTGCAGACACCTGCATTTGCACAGGTATATCCCAGTGAGCTGGAAGTGCCACACAGGAAGGAAAAAATGAAGCAAAATGGAAAAAATGAAACAAAGATGACATCCCACTGGAGCTCTTGTGGTTTGGATTTTGTTTTCTTGTTTTATTATTTTGCACAATGGAAGGGCGTGGATATTTTACTCAGATTTGAGTTTGTTCTCTGTCAAGTTAAACCTAAGAAGCCAAAGTTTTTCCTTTGGATCATTGTCCGTAAGCATGTTAAAGCAAAGAATGGTCGAGCCCTTCAGACAGCGATGTGTTTTGATAGAGCAGCACCTGTTGCAGTGTGCCTTCACGCTACGTTAACTCCTGCTTACATAGTGCAGGGAGTGAAAAGACAGTAAAGTGAAACTCCAAACATCCTATCTTCCCAACCAGCTGGCAAACTCAAAGCCTTTGTTGCACTTTCTGGAGCCTTTCTCTCCTTTAATTGTTGACAGAACAAGAATGTGTTCATCATGCTGAAAACAGAAATGAATCTGAATAAACAATATCCCAAATTGTTTTTTAAGCAGGACAGTGTTTATTCCTTTTAGCAAATGTTTAATCTCTATGAAATACTTCGAAAGCCTTAGCTTAGTCCCCAGCTCTTGGGGGAAATGAAGCTTGGTGCTGTCTTCTGTAGAAGTTGCAGTTCTGTTAGCAGTCTGCACAGTGCAGCATAGGCTCGGATGAATATAATTCTTCTATCATGCAGCAAAAGCTTCCAAATAATGTCTTTGATAATGCTGTGTAGTACTGCTGGTTTAGGAACACAAAATGAAAATGCCGGTGAGAGAGTGTTGCTGTTGTGAGATTACTCGCTGGTCTCACAGTCTGTACCACCTCTCAGGACATAAATAATAACTTTCAAACAGTTTCTCTAAGAAGTTGGGCATTTTTATAGTAGCTAGCAGGTGAAATATTGAACCAAAACCGAATTGTGAAAGGAAGAATGGCTTCTGCTTTGAAAGTTTCCGAAGTGCGAGGCAGACAGGCAGTATACTATGGGAGCATAAAGATTCCTTCGTGTATGTTACCTAGCCGCTCCCATACCACAGGAATGTGCCTGCCCCTGGCTAACTTTTTAATTACACGTTTATAAGACAATATATGAAATAATAATAATAAAGATAGTACAACTGCGTTTGACCTCTTTCTTTTATTAGCATATTTTATGTTCATATTTTACAATATAATAAGTTATATATACAGCATTAAACAAAATTATTAGAAAGTAAGCTTTGGCAAGATCTACAAGATTTTTTTCATTCCTGTACATCTTTTGTGTAACAATAAAAATACTGTATACTAAATAAAATAATGTTAAATAGTCTGTGTTCACATTGGCACCAATGATTTCAAGACCCTAGATTTTCAAGGCCCAATAAGCATAGAAACACGGATTCCTGTGTCATCTTTTAAGCATACAAATGGTGTGTACTATTAAATGAAACGTGAAGTATAGGAGACGGTCCCTTGACTAACACTGTTGTTACACACTGGCACAAGAGAAACTGAATCTTCCCATTTTCTTTTTTTCCTTTTTTTCTTATTTTAGTAGTAACAGACCTAATCTGCAAACTCAAGGTCTTGAAAATCTTGAAGTTTGCAGAGTTGTCAGCAAATCTACAGATCTTTCTGAAGCCTGTTGATGTCTGTATGAATTTGTCATTGATTTCAAGATAGCAAGAATTAGACCCATAAATTAAACATCAGTTAGCTAGTTAAATATTCAAATAAATGCAGCTTTCTTCTTCCTTTAAAATCAAAATTCTCATCAAATTTGGTGTATGCAAATGAAAGAAGAGTGAGTTATGAGACCAAAGAGGTGGTGGAAGAATAGTGAGAAGGATAGGTTTTGTGTTGCAGTACGTACTTCCTCTACGATACAGATCAAGTGCTGAAAAGATCGGTAAATATAGATGTCAAAGTGGGATACTAAATGTTCAGCACAATTACCATACTATCATAGATAATATCTAGTTATTAAGTGATGGAATACTGGTTGTTAACTTCAGGGTTATAGTTAATAGTTTTTTATAACATTTTGTTCAGCCAAGCAATTTGGAATTTAAATACTATAGCTTTGCAAGTGCCAGTTCTCTTAATTCAGTGGTGACACTTGTTGAAACCTGTCATCGCTCCTTTTAGCTATAAATTAAGTGTATACATTTGGTAACAGCTCCTGCCGTGTGGTCTGTACAGGTTTTACAGAACTTGTAAACAGCAAAATCAGAGTAGCTAATGGGAAAAAACTAAGGTAAGATTTTGTTGCGCACAAACTCATGATAGTGCCTTTACCTTCCAGAGGAGTGAGTTTTCACCTGTGGGGCCTGCACTCGTGTTCTGCATTGACTACAGTACAGCATTTCAAAAACACATGTTCCTGTACATTTCAGCTGTCCAAAGAAATCTACTCTATTTGCTCTCAGTGTCAAACGTTATCTGAAATCCCTCTGCTTGAGACATTATTTGATATATAGATGTCACTACTGGAAAAAAATTGTAGTCGTAGTAGTGGACAAGCTGTTTAGCTGTTTGCTTTGCCTTTTTTTTTTTTTTTTTTTTTTTTTAACAGCAAGAAAGAGAAAATCTTGTTGCTCTCCTCTCCACTTGCAAGGAGTGACTGCCAACTTCACTGCCTTCTTGCTAACCAGCTTGCCCTAAGCGGACTTGCAGTTTGAATTTACAATTTTTGAAATGTTAGTATGGACCAAGAGTGCATTTACAAGCATTATATACAGAGTTTTGAAGCACTTCCATCTGTAAATTATGCTGGGGCTTTTTTCATATAGTATAATTATTTTATCTGGAGACTGTGTATGCAGGCTGACCTATGCACGTACTTCTAGATCCAACAAAACCATAGGAAATACAGAAAATGAAACTGGTTACATATTAAATGCGTTAGAGCTGATAGAAATGTGGGTGCCTAATGTGCATTAATTGATACTGTAGCAGTGGTGCTGTTGACTGCAACAATTAAATGGTTGAACAAAGCCCTAAGAGATAGGAATATCTTCAGATAGCAATTCAGTGGCTTGAAAGCCAGGCTGGAAGGGTAGTGACAGGATTATCTGCACATATACTCAAACACAGACTGGAAGATGGATCCTTTTCTGTCCACTTATTACCAGTAACTGATTAACTTAATCATTTTGTTTAATGACATGTTTTATACCAAGCTTCTTGGGAGATTTCTGCTCTCGTTTTGGTAGATGCGTAACTTCACTTTTTAGAAGTAAAAGAGAAAAGCTTCCCATCGGTATGGGGAATGATTACACAGAAGAAACGTCAAGGGTCTCTTGTCCAAAGTCTTTGGTGTGCTGCTTGCTGGAATCATTGCTCTCGCAGGTGATGTGGGAGCACAGCCACGTCAGGATGTCACCGCTGGTTCGGGAGCAGGCATTGCTTGTGCCCACTCCAGAATATCTGCACACAAGGACTCGACAGCGTCCAGCCGCTCGATTTGCACCAGTTTGGTTAGCAGTTCTGGGATGCTGTAACCCGCTGTGCTGATGCGATCAAACAGCTGCATGCCGTCTGTCATGCCACCTATTTCGTCTCGCTTCAGTCCAAAGCTCTCGGCGAGGTGGCGCCACGTTTTCACTATGGCTTTCTCTGTGTTGTATGTTGAGCTGAGCATGCGGCTCGTCTTCTCCAGGCAGTCAAATGGCAGCTCCGTGGGGCTCAGACCTGCAAAGGGAGGTGTTTATGGTCAGATGTCTCTGTGAGCAAGTCTTGGCTATTCAAGACATTTATTAAAATGCTGCAGTGTATACTGTTAGCAATAAGCACAGCTAAAAATCTTTAAGTGAGAGTCAATGACAGGTATGTCTAGCTTCAAAGTTATTGCCATATTTTACCTAGTAACAGTAGGGTACAATAGCCATGGAATAATTGAGATAAAAAGTTGGATGGAAAAGAAATACTGGATGGGTTTTATGCGTTCCTATGGTACTACCCCTTCCTGCAACGATTTACTTGCTATTAGAAGTGTATTGGAAACATATCCCTAGTGAGCAGCTCCATTAATACACCTCCGCACATCCAGCCTAGTGTTTGAGCTCAAAATACAGCTCTGACCCTTCCCTGAGTCTGTCAGCAGCAGCTGCTGTAACATCGCTGTAATTGAAAGTTGCCCTTGTAGGAATGCGAGGAGTGAGGTGAAGCAATGATGCCAGATGCTTGCAAGCATAAAAGACCCTGCAAATGTTCAATTGTCATTGCTATCACTGAATCTCTACAGAGGATTTAACATTCATCCCGTGGGGAAAAAGCTATTTTTTTCCTGGACTTTTTTTTTCTATGTACTACTGGTCACAGAATAGAGGAGAGAATCAGCTACTGTGTTTTTTTTTCTGAAAACAGTCTTTTGCTTCTGTAGTTTTCGTGCTTCATACCCCACAGCAGCAATTTGGTGGGAAATGGAGCTCCCTGAACCATAGAAAACTCACACAGGTATGTGCACACCAAGTGTGTGGGGAAAAAAAAAAAAAAAAATAAAGGTAAAAGCAGTCTTGTCCTTGTCCTTTGTTCTGCAGGAAAATTAATTCATGTCCCTTCTGCCGAAACACTTCAGCTAGTCAAGTGCTGAAGACACTTAAAACACTGACCTACTTGGAAACCCCACTTGTTGTGAGAAGTAGGACACAATTAAAGAAGCAGAGTACGTCGAGCCTTTTGTCTGAAACACAGTTCTGATCCTCCACAAATCACACTTTCGTACCTGGAACTAATTTATACCTGTTATCCACCTCACTAAAGAGACCAAGCAAGCAGGTTTCCTCTAGATGAAGAACGTGAGAGTGCTTCTCCACCGCTTCGATGTCCAAGCATGACCCAGCACTACCCCTGCTGCGCTCCAGAGGAAGGAAGCCCATGCACACATCTGGCGAGAAGCTGTGGTGTGCAAACCCAGCCTGGACATCTCTGAAATCGGGGCACCATGATGCTTCCTAGCAGGTGAGTACAAATCTGCTTCCAGATTTGCACTTCCTTTCCATGAAGTTCTCCTTTCCACAGGAACACAGAGGGATTTCTATTTTATAGCAAACAGCTCTGATCCAGTTTTCTGCTGCTAGTATAGGTGCAAGTTTTGTGCACTCACCTTCTGCAACGTCGCATACGTTAGCATACACATCAAGTATCTTTTTCCTTCGACTTTGAATCTGAAAGAGAAGAGTGTTATTGAATTATTATTTTTTTCAGTCACATGAGTAAACAATTGGCAGAGAGCAGTACAAAACCTCTGGGAGATCCTAATTTCATGGCTCAAGGGATTATCGTATAACATCCTGAAGGGTCTCTTTTGAAGCCTCGTAGAGCAGGACACAGCAAGTCAGAGAAGAGTAAACATATTTCTGCTTTTGCTTTCCACTGTTAGAGATCTTTTTTTTTTCCATCTTTTTATCTTCTTTTCAGATCATTGACTTTTCTGCTCTAAATGTTTTTGTATTTTATTTCTTTTTCGGACTGAAGTGAACTCCTGACAATGAGAACAAATTCAATACCACACATGCAAGCAATTAATGCAGGGATTCCCAGGTAAACCAGGACAGGACTGGCCATGGGGAATTAAATTCAGACTGGAATTGCCTTCTTCCAATAATGTAAGAGGGCTGTAGAGAAGGGGATCTTCTTTTCTGTCACTTGACATAGAGCTGCTTGCTGCATTACAGATTAATTATATATTTTCTTCCATGATGTATTGCCTGAATGAATCCAAAGGATTTTACAGATAGATAAAAAAAATCAGTGACACTTTAGACAGGGAAAATCTGAGGTCCAGGGTGCTGCCGTCATTTTTGACAAGAAGGAGGCTCAGACTGAAAACCCTGACATTTTCCAAGCTGAAAATGGACATTTTGATGCGGTTTCACTTAGCAAATATATTCTCAAGGTTTGGCCTTGGATTCAATGCAGATTGAAAACAAATGTCAAAATGTCATGAGTTCTCAAGGACTGGAATTGTCATCTCTCCGCCAGCTCTCATTAGGACTGAGGTTTCTGAAAAGCTGTCATTTTGGTAGGACTCTAGTATTATCTCCACAAATTCACCACTTTTCACTGCAAAACAGAATGAAGAAAGCTCACTCTTGGTTTTTGTTTTTTTTTTTTTATTATTTTTATTTTTGAATTATTTTCCTCATTTTATTTGGTCTCTAAAGGACAGGGCACATCAATTACTTGGATTAACAGACTTGCAGCTGGAGACAGCAAACTGGCTGCTCCACCCGACGCCTGTCTCACAGCATGCTGTATTGCAGGGAAATGCAATGCAGACACTGGCTGTTGTTCACATATCCTTGGTATAATTTACATTAATCTTTGGGATGCTACTGTACACTTGGATTAGCTGTTTCAGAACCTTACAGATCTTTTTTTTTTTCCCCATGGGATTTATTAAAATTCCTCTTAAGACAACAATTAGATACCTATTTTCATTCTCCCCTCATTTTTAGGACAAAGAGGGAGGTTAAAGAATTCCAAGCCCAAAGAGAATTACACAGGGTGATTTTCTTTTTTTGTCTGAGCCAGAAGATGGAAATTTGTAAAGCTTATGCTGGAAGAAGCAGGTAAATGTGGGTCTGATGGTTCTGTGTGGTAGCTCATTCCATAATGGTTTTTGTTTTAACCAGGAAAGAGCAGCCTTGGAAAAGAACAGGCCTTTAACTTTCTCCACCCCTCTCCAGCAGCTCCTTGATACTTTTTCCAGTACTAGAAATGTTATTTAATCTCTAGCCTCAAGCAAAGTACTGCTTTTCTAACTTCTGGCAACTGGCTTAGTTGTGAAATCTTAGGTACAGAGTGGGGGATCTTGATGCAATCTGCACTTTCATTGAAAACTTTGTCTTCAGCCTTGTCAGCAGGCTTCAGTCCATTAGCAGTATGTTAGGACAGCAGGTCTGGGAGACATAGCATAGCTCATGCTTCAGATGTGCTTATGAACTATCTAAACTACTCAGGAGAATGTATTTACTATATATTGTCTTTAGAGACAATTATTTTCTTATTAAAAGTTCTAATTTCATGCTTACCCAACTTGTGTTATCCAATTTCAAGCAAGTGCATGCAGAAGTGTGATAAAGTTGGATATATACAGAGACCTCAGACAACTGAATTTTAAAATATGAACATTGGAGTAGTAAGTTATTTTCAGATAGTCATAACTGGTTACAAGTAGAAAAACATCTTTCTTGGACACTTTGAGTGTCTGGTCTCAGCTGAAAAACGAGCGATTATTAGAAAGTTTAGGCTGAACCATCCCCACAAAGTAAAACATGCAAACATGAAAAGCTGCATTTTCAAACCTTTTTTATTCTTAAAAAAAAAGAAAAGGATGGTATTAATGATGCATTTTTGTCCTAGCTATTGCCAATTTTAATTATTTTTGAAGTTCTAAAACATAAAAAATATCTGAGCAGACACTTTCTTTTTAAGGAAACATTCATTTTAATATAAACTAAATAGTTGTGTGGGTGAGGGAGTGCCTTAGCGATGCCTTGAAATAGTCTAAGTGAGATAAAATGCCCTGAGCAATACATTTCAGCAGGAAGAAATGAAGGCCTTCCACAGCAAAACAGTGCATTTATGTTGTCCGTCAGAGCACAGGAATGACCTTCAAAACACATAGGTATTTTTGAAATGTAAAAAAAACCCGACAACAAGCACAACACTGGATATCGTTGAAAATTCAATGGCATAGAAATACCAATGCTTCTGAGTTAAGACAGGCAGATGTTGTATGAATCCATCTGTGCTGTTACATTATTTTATTTTCCTGTAGTACATGTAGCTTTGGGGTTAATTATATTAGCATTAGCTATATTGGTGAGTTGCAGTTTGTTTTTTGTTTCTTCAGACTATAAAACATAATTCTCTAAAAAAGCAAAGCTATTACTCTTGTAGCAATCTGCTTTTCAGCACTGGGTAGTATATACACATGCACAGACACTCTTAAATATTGAAGGAATGTTATATGCAAATCATATGCAAATGAGACTGTAATAAAATTAATTGTAGAAACTCTCTTGTAACTTGTAAATTAGTCCTGTCTGCATTACAATGCATTTTGTGGTGATAGTTTGTAAATTGTTTTCTTAAAAAAATCAAACAAAACCATAAAACAATACAGAAAACAACTGTCAATTTTTAAATCTCAAAGTAGCCTTACCCCAGTCGATTTATTGTTTGTAGAAGATTTATCTCTGGCCAAATGCACTAAAGATAACAAGCATCTCTCTGGAGTCCCTTGCTTGTCAACTGCAGCTTCTTCATCACTATCCATGCTACGACTTAAAAGTCGTTCATTCTCAGAAGATGCATCGTTTTCACTGTAAAATGAAGGATAAGGTTATCTTAGTGATGCTTCTTGTGGTTTGACTCCAATTATTTCCTTTTTGCTATCCCAGAGTAATGGAATAAAAATGTTTTCAATTTTTTAAAATGCCTTTCCCCTGAAATCCTGTGAATGTAACCACATCCACCTACAGAGGATATATGTTCAGTGCTCACCAAGCTGCACAATCATGCTCATCTTGCAAGAATCCCTTCATAGAAGTATTTTCCACTGGGGACAGTGTTTACCTCACTGGAGTTGTGTTATCCAGCCAGGTTTGGCTGCCGGGAAAGGAAAACTATCATGTGGTGCCACCCAGATGATGCTATAGACAAGGGATTCCCTTAAGGCCTGGAGCAGTTATTTCTGCACCTCCTGGCTGAAAGTGAGTGGGGACCTTACCAAGGCATGTGTGTGTAAGTGAGACTCAAGTCCCCTGAATGGACCTCACAAAAGAGGAGGCAGCCCTGAGAACTGATAAACTGGTCACAGGTACTAACAAACAGCTCAAGGTAATATTTTAACACATGGTGGCTGTGATCACCTCTTCCAGAAACTCTATTACCTGTGGCTGTCCCATTGACACGTTATTCCTTGGTCCACTAGACTTGAAATTTTGGTGCAAATTATTTCTGCTTTGTTCTCAATGGATTCCTCTGTACCAGGATGAGTGGTGACTATGTCCCTTCTCCACTTCAGTCAAAGGTATGGAAGTATGTTTATTTTTTGCTTACCTTTTAGCAGCCTTAGCTGGAGTTGCTGTAAGCTTTTCAAACTCTTCTTTCTCAGAGAATATCACAACATTATCTGCAGATAAACAGAAATTTAAATTGGCAATGAGTATCCAAACTGATGTTTTGTCTCTGCTTTAGCTATTGCTATCAGAGGATGAAGTGGCATTCTGGAAGTACAAAAGCTATTATACACAATCATTTTGCAAATGAATGGGGGAATTGTAATTAAGAGGAATGCACTAATTGCACTTAAGCTCAACGTTAGAAAAAGGATAGAAAAAGCAAAATTAAAGCAACTTATACCTTGCACTTCTTTCTTCTCTTCTTGTGTATTAGCCTGAGCTTCAACATTTTTTACTGAGTGGCTCTTGCAACAGGCTAGAATGTAAAGATACAACAGTAATTATTCTCAGAAGCTATCTAAAAATAGCATTTGCTGCTAAAATTTGTTATGCTGAAAATTACCTTGAGCAGAAGGTTTTGTTTTCACAATGTAAAACATGATGATGAGGACAATGGCAATAGCCATTATGAATATAGTAGACATTGCAATTATAAGAGCTGTAGCCAGATGTCCTTGTCCTGAAAGGTCTGCTGGAAAAGCAAGGAAATATTTTGTAAAGAAGCAACTCTTCAGATCAGAGAATAGTTAATAGTTTAGTCTGCTCTACACTTATATTTTACATACTCATTTATTTGATCTGAGTCCTGATTACTTGTTAATCATTGCAAAACTAAGTGCTACTTCTCAAATGCAA
The DNA here is from genome assembly GCF_964211835.1 of Anser anser. Classification (NCBI taxonomy): domain Eukaryota; kingdom Metazoa; phylum Chordata; class Aves; order Anseriformes; family Anatidae; genus Anser; species Anser anser. Next base: position 146,255,464 of record NC_139720.1, read on the forward strand.
ACTAATGAATAGGCTTTCAAAACAGTGACATTTATGCTGCAAGAACTAGTTATCAGTATTCATAAAAAATACCTGATTGCATGACCATCCAAATATGTATGAAATTGTATTATCTGCTAATAATATAAGAAGCTATATGTACGCAGGAGTAGCAGCCTTCAAAAAAGTGAATTCTTGGAAACAGCATCAAAAAGAAAGAAAAACAAATAAAGAATAAATGGGACAAGAACTAAAAGTACTTGATAACTATGGCTGCCTCAAAAGCTTTGCAATAAGAAGCAGAACACAATGCACATGCGGAATAAGTGTGTTTTTTTTTTTTTTTTTTTTTTTTTCTAACAGACTTACAGCATGGATGCAGGGTGAATTTAAAATAAGGTATGTGAAAAGGTAGAAGCAGAATTTCAGTGAACAGCTATTAGAATTGAAAAGTCATGAAAGGATGCAGAAAATGACAGATATGTTAAAATGCATGAAAACTAACTTTTCTGAAAACACAATCCTCAAGATCTTGTTTACAGACAAAATCAGGTCAGTACCTCAGTAACTGTGTCCTTCCTGCTGTGTGTTCTGTTCTCACGTTCAAATATTTTAAAAAACTAATAATTATACTGGAGAACGGTTTATGTTAGCTCAATGAGAGACTGACTACATTTGTGTATTAAATTATTTTCACCAGTCTAAGCTAGGCTTTGCTGAGGCATAATGTGGTATCTGTATGGCTGCACATAATCAGCTAATTCATTGCTGGCATTACCCAGTACAGTCCAAGACTATTTTAAGTCCATCCTTCTGAAACAGGAGTGTTGATTAACCAAGGACTAAAAAATCATTCTGAAATGTTTTTAATAGCAGTTTTAGAAATCCCTAAAAAGAGTGGCAATGAAATTCACGATAGATATTATCAGTTCAGTTGCACTTTGTTGATGTTATTTTTAAGACCACCAGTGGCTACATTAAATTTATGGATGCCTTCTTACCTTTGTGAGCATGCTGGTAAGGTGAAAAAGTACTTGTGCCAGATGTGCTCGGGAAAATGGCCGAAATACCAGAGGTAGCCCCTGCACCTGCAATACAAACAGAAATGCCATAAACTTCCACAGTCATTTCATCTCTTCACAGCGGTATCTTGGCCCAGGTAAACAGCCTTGCCTTAGCTTGATTGCATTTCCTGTTCATTAGCAAAGAACCCATGAATTCACTGTGGCTTTTTGAAATGTCACTAATCCCAGTGTGCGTGGCTGGCATGTTGAAAATTGTGTTTAGAATACATTTTTGCATAGCATCTAGAGGGAGGGGAAGAAATCAAAGCTCGTAAACTGTTATGAACTTAAAAGAAACTCATCAAATTAGTGCTTCTGACAGATATCCTTCACTATAGCAAGGCCACCATGAAAATCTGATGTTAAACAAACCTTCATGACCCCAAAGAAAAACCTAGGAAAGGTGACAAACAAGAATGTTGAATGCCTTTCTGTTTCACGGAGCTGTACCATAGAAGGAAATAATATAATTTCTGCAGTCTAGCTGGATAACATGTTTCTTTTGATTTCTCCTGTCAGTCCAGTCCAAATCTATATCCTGAGTTAGAGGAGGGAATCTACAAAAACAGTGAAAAGAAGAACGTAAAGGACTTCTTCATGCTAACAGAGTGAGATTGTCCAGTAGGGATTTTCCACGTCTAAATTCTACAGCTAAGTTTAAAAGTAGTTTATATTTTTATTAATCTTTCAGGTGGTGTCTTACACCAGATTTTCAAAGCAGTAAACCAAGTCATAAACTAATGTCTTTTCACAGTACTAGACAATACTGAATGTTATTGGAAATAAGGTTGTTGATCTGAGTGCTATATTAAAATACAGATGGTGCTGAAATAGAGTTCCAAAAGAGGCATAAAAACATTGGGGTTGGAAGAAAACCTTCTCTTGAGTCTCAAGTCATTTTTCACATAATTGGTAAGCAGGTTGTGCAAACAGCTACCATTGACAGCAACTGAAAACCATCTTCTAGCTGGGAGGGGGGGAAGCAATCCCTCCTGCTTTATATTAGCTGCGCATGGAAAAAGTCCAGCGATGATAATTAAATTCAGCAGACCCAAGGCCAGAAGACTGTCCCAGTCACCTGGTGAGGTACACAGAGCACATGGCTCGACAAGCTGGTGAGGCAGCTAGAGTAGCTGGGAACTCACCAAGCCATTATCTTGACCTAGTAAAGAAATTCAACCCACTAGGTAAAGTTGACAGGAAATTAAGTGGCCTGGAATGGTCTGAGAAATGTTCCGTGGTTAAGAACAAAGAAATAGACATGCTCTTCAAATTAAGACAAACGTTTTCTAAAAAAAAAACAAAAAACAGAAAAAGTATTACCTAACATAAAACATGGCTGCATGTAGTGAATAAGAAATGTACGCTCCTTAAGTGGCCACAAAGTATGAGTTGCAGATGTTTTCAAACGAGATTTTCTTTAACAATGGTAAAATTTCTTTCAAACTTCATTTCTTCGAAGGAAACGGAATCATTTATTATAATTGCTTTTTTGAAACTGAAGAAGTGTTTTCATGAAATTTTAAATATACTAATTTGTTAATTCAGATGCTTTTAGTATTATTCAAATGACAGGCAGATTATGTAAATCATGACTCTGGGTTCTTCTCTGTGACAAACTTAGTTCTAGGAAGAATTACTCACAAGCTCCAGAACCTGCAATTTAGCAGTGGAGCATCTACGTATCAGTGGGTGAAGAGGTCATCTGCGTATAGTGGAGTTAATAACAGATAAATTTTCAGTAATTCTTCATAAAACTGAAATGAATCACCCTTGGTCTCAACCCATCTATTTACTCATCCCAGCTGGACAATGGAAGAAATCTAGGAAATGGCCATTGTTGTAGCCAGAGACATGTCTGTACTTTCATGTCCCCGGCTACCAGGCTTTTGCCTCTTCTTGCCACCTCCCCCGGCAAACCTAATTACAGACAATTGCAATTCTGTGCAATTCTTGCAAGCTGCAACAAGTCAACAATAGCTTTTCTTCCACTGCCTTTCAATTAACACAGGCAAACTGCTCTGCTTTGTCTGCTTGCAGTTTATCTAACAAGCTTGAGCTCGTCTCCTTTATAAACAAGTTTTATCGCACTCTCTTTTCCTTCACTTCAAACATGTATTAATTGTATTTCTGTCTAATCAATCCTGTAGTCACTTGGTATTTTTAGCTTATTAGGTATTGCTAGCAATGTTTTTCATCTGTGGAAGGAAGGAGAGCCAAGGTGGGAAGTCATGCAGCAGCACAAAACAGGAGAGGTAATGGGGAAGGTCATCTGGTCCTCATTCGGCGTCATTGCCACACTTCACCCAGTTCTACCCCACATCAGGATACAGCCTCTTTCCCACCCCCAAACACAAGCTGGAGCCTCTCCAGTGCACAAGGGTGAGCACCTTCAGCTTCGGAAGAGCTTACGTGCAGAATTTTCCTTTGCTTACATGGGAATGGGACTACGTCGTTTGTTCTGTGCTACGTATCACGGCAAGATCTGGGTTGATGCTACAACACGATGGCCTTTTACATATGCCTATGTGGGAGTTAGTCATTATGCATATTTTAAGCCTATTATCAAATTTAATAATTTGGCTTATTCATTATGAGCCAAGATAGTTCTTTAGATGTGGCTTAGAAGCAAGCGCCAATTAATGCACCTGCACTACAAGGGGAACCAAATATGCCAGCTTCTGCAGAATTTCAGTTCATGGCATTTATATAGGCAAAAAGAAACAAAACTTGTAGTTGTTCCTTTTTCCCGGTCCGGCAGCACACCATGACTCCAATGTCAGTTGTTCCTATGTGTATCCAGTTTTGCATCTAGATCACATTATTAATTCTGGTTCCAATATAGATGACACTTACATAATCTACAAAGACTTAGATACAGCTCAGAAAGAGACATCCTAAAGTGCTAGAGTGCAACATATGGAAACAACTCTGTTTTAAGCACAAAAAAAAAAAAAAGACTGATGGCTGTAATATAGCTGTGCAAAAGAGTGGTTTATATTCCTAGACACCTGTAAGTAATATTGTAGGAATGCGATAAAGACATTAAGAAAGATGGTTATCACTGAAGCTTTGTCAGTTTTTGCATTAGAAATAGTTTTATTAAAAAAAAAATGGCAGCCTTTTTTTTGTTTTGTTTTGTTTTGTTTTGAACTCAAAAGATAGCTTTAACTTAAATTGCCATGCAGCCAGCCTTTTGTCCCCCTAGTGAAGAAATGCAGGGCAGTAAAATAATATTTTCATTTTAAAGATCCGTTCTGCTGTGTGTGACAGGACCGTTGCAGTTGTTTGTGTATCTCAAGGCAGATTTACAGTAAGAAGGGATGAACGAAACTGCCAGATCTGTGGGAGGAGGAGGGCGCAGGGAGGGGAGGTTTTGCCAACATGCCCTCTCACAAGTGTTTGCACCTGAACGAAATCTGGTGCAGTAGGAGACCATATGTGTGTCTGACTTACACTGCTGTAGGTGTCAGCTTACTGGTCCCAGCAGAGCAGTGCTGCTCATAGCTAGCAACAGCTTTTTTTTGGTGAAGTTTATTTAATACTTAATGACAGATTATAAAAATACACAAAGTGTGTACGCAACAGACTATCAGAGTGATCCCAAAATAAGAAGTGTTTTAAAAATGTCTTTACGCGTGTATGTGTTTGCTTCTTGCTACTGAGAGCAGCTCGCTTTCTCCTGATGAATCCCTCTCCTCACAGCCACGGTCCATTTATGAATGGCAATCCATACTCGTTACTGCCAGCCGAGCTGTGCCTGCAGCCACTGTGACCATTTTGAAGGAGTGAAGTAAGATAAAGCACACACTGAAATAAATAACTAGCAGCCTGAAATATGAGCTGAAAAATATATTATATTTAGTCGAAATTCGATAAAGGTAGAAAGTTTATGCCTGACAAAGTAATCGGAAACTAGATTATAACGGAACCTAGTTATAAATAAAGACCTAGATGTTTTGAAAGTGCCGGTCAGAATGTTCAAATTAATGTAAATCTCTATTCAGATATGTACATGAAAGGTTTACTTTCAAACCTAAGCTAACAACACTTCATATCGAAGCCCTGTACACTTGGAAAGTCATGGAAGCTGAAGCAGCTGTCAAAATCAAGCTACTTTTTAAGGCATCTACATATGAATTTAGCAATCAAACATCAGCCAACTCTAAAAATATTGCAAATCACTAATAACGGAGAATATCCCAGACAGTGGAAGACTTTTTGACTGCTTCTGATTTTACTGTCTGTTATTTTCAGGAGACATACAGAACACCATAAGGCAGGTCACTCTAATATTTACTGTAGCTGCAGGTACATATTTCAGCAAGTTTAGGTATTTTTTAAATCAGGAAGAATGAGAAGCAAATCAATTCTCTAGTGTGAGCCCTCTACAAATTTGGATAGCAAAATTCCTCCAATCTTAAATTTTAGATCTGGTCATTCTCACTGCAAGTAACCACTGCTGCTCAGACACCTAAAAATAAATGCTTTATGCTGCCATGCTCTCTGTAATGTCTTTAACTGTTTCATTTCTCTCTCCTTTTATTTTGCTGGGAAGTGGTGTGATTGTAGGCTGTGTGGCCTTAGCCTGACAATTTATTTACAACTATTGCAGTTTTGTTTAGAATTCACTGAGAGCTTTAATTGCATGGTACTGGTATGTCATAAATACATGCAGCATGAATTAAACTGAGCTCTGGGAATTAAGTGTTGCCATCTCCTTCTCTGTGCAACACAAAGGGAATAACAGCAGTATAGACCCTGCTGAAAGGGACCCTGAGCAGGGACCCCGAGGAGTTCTTCTCTCATATGCCCCTGTGCATTGGTGGCCAGTTTGTGCAGGTGGTGAAATGCTGTGGCCCTGCAGGTTTGCAGCAGGCTTGTGAGGCAGGACAGAGCAATGCTACAGGCACCTGCAGCTTCTCCCAGGGTTTGTGGTCCTCCAAAGTCCTCAGAGCTTTCAGGTGAGCTGCGGTGTGCCCAGATTACATCCTGCGTGATACGTGGGCCCAGCTTTCCCAGCAGTTCAAGAGAGCAAACCCCGTGCTTGATCCTCAGATCCCTCCCCTTTAAGGTTTATGGCTGAGGCTGGCCAATTTTGTCCTAATATTAGGTTCCTCTCCTAATATAGACAAGCCCTGAGGGGATGAGAATAAGGCCATACCACCAGTGAACAATAAAGCACTGCCTTCAACATTTCTCCCATTCCACATGTGAAGAGGAATGGGGTGTTCAGAGATCAAACAACTCAAAAAAAAAAAAAAAGTTTGTTAGCTCCAGCTAACAAGCTTATTCATTTGTAAGCATAATTTGAAACAGAAGGAAAATGTCCTGATGTTGATCATATTACAAAAGGACAAAACTGGCAAGGAAAGAAAATTAGTGATATTAAAAAGAATGGGGAGTTAAAATGAAAACCTATGGAATTATTATTTTTCACTAACACAAGTGCTTTTGGCATTAGGCTCGTTTGTGTTAAACATTTCAGTTAAGGAGTCTGATCTCTCAGTCTTGAGCACATGGGTATAGCAGTGACCACTGATTAGAGCTTGTCTGAGATGTCAGCCTGTTAGTAAATTGTTCTCTCTCATCTGTTTGGTTGTTTTTGAAGTTCTAATGAGACAACAATAAAAATAATCTTTTATGTTTCCAGATGCCATTCACTCTTTGGTAATTCAAAAATAACTTGACTACCATTGTTTTCCTTTGTTGTTCTTATTTTTTTTTTTTAATTTTGCTAAGCCATCATTGGCATATGTTAGATTTAAAAACTTACACAGGTTAATTATTGCAACCATTTTCATGTCTATAGCCAGGAAAAAAGAAAAGGGGAATTAACAATATTTTGCATCCATGCACACATAAGAATGCATAGAGGAAGAAAACCCTCAATCCATTGCTGAAATTCCCTAGACTGATAATTTGTGAGTGGAAAAGTATTTGCATATTTGATGTAATTGTGTAAATACAACTTCAAAATACAATGTTCTTCAAGTTTTTGTAATGAGGTTTGATTTTGTTTTCCTCTATCAGTTTTGAGCTGGAATGGCAAATATCAAAGTTTGAGCAGAGGAGCAGAGTTATAAAATGGTTGAGAACTGCAGCTGTGCAAAGATAAAATCTCTTCTAGCAGTGGCTGTACCTCTGTGCCAGATAAATTCTGTGTAGCTTAAATCTTCTGTCTTTTGCACTGGATAAAAGAAAACAAAACAAAACAAAGAAACAACCCTACATATTCAGAGGCCTCAACTGACTCCAATGCCAGAGCTGTTGACAGCAAAGCCAGCACCATTAACTGTGGGAAGCCACATCTTAAAGTGGTTTGGTGCTCACTACCTGCAGTGCATCATCCCCCAATTTGCATAGGAAACCTGCATCCAGTAGCTGCCTCCCTTACTCTCTGCAATGCTGCTAGTTGTCACTGAGGTAGCATATCCCAGTTTAGCACTGGCAAGGGTCACTGATGGCTCATGCTCTCCTTCACAGGCAGCTGAAGGTCTCACATCTTTGATGTTTTGGCGTTGTGCCCCTCTGGCCTTAGCAAGCCAGGCCTGAGGCTTCTACACATTAAAAATGAGGGTCCCAAAGTCTTACACATAGGCATTTCACAGTGCCCAGGAGATGAATAATCACAATCTTTATGGCGATGTTGACTCCTTTCAAGAGACAAACTCTTTTCCAAGAAAGAAAAAGCTTTCCTCTCAAATAACTAGGGATAGGACTAGAGGGAATGGCCTCAAGTTGCACTGGGGAGGTTCAGGTTGGAAGTGAGGAGACATTTCTTCTCAGAAAGAGCAGTCAGGCACTGGGACGGGTTGCCCAGGGAAGTGGTGGAGTCACCGTCCCTGGGGGTGTTCAAGGAAAGGTTGGACGTGGTGCTTAGGGACATGGTTTAGTGGTGACATTGGTGGTAGGGGGGTGGTTGGACCAGATGATCTTGGAGGGCTCTTCCAACCCTAATGGTTCTGTGATTCTGTAGCACACATCCTCATGCCTATGTAAGCACACTCCCTGCCCTCTACAAGCACTTTTCCCACAAGCCACCACTGAATACTGACATCTCTCAAAGACCACAGAGAATTATTGCTTTTATCCTTCACTCCAGAGAGAGATTTTCAACGCTGCAATCTGGTGACATGTTTATCTCAATTAAATATCTGACCTATACACAAAATCTCCCTCTCCTCCCCCCGTGATCCATGGTACTTGTGCTATTTATATCTAAGTCACTTGAGAAGAAAAAGTAAAGGTGACACAGGCTCATCGGGGAATCTCTTTCTCACTTTCCATATTCTTTACACTACTGTTTCCAGATGCTGGGACACAGGGCGTTCATCTTGTTTCCTCAGCCATTTCAAGGTTTATTGACTGTTTAGGAGATGAAAGTTGCACAGCAGGCTCTTGGAGTTGAAAGTTATTTGTTTACCCTTTGATCAAAACCAAATACTTTTCTGCCAGATAAAATGTACAGTCAGGCAAAGTCTTTGAGTAGGTTTCCCTGCAGCAGCGCACATACCCAGCTTAGTTTGTGCTCTGTGGCCCTGTGTAACACGGAGGCCAGGCGAGGTATTTTTGCAGCTAAGGAAAAGACCACTGTCTTTCAGTCCCGGCTCAAACCTAATGAAGGCCTAAAATGGGATTTGTCTGCCCTATTTTTTTTTCTTCATCTAGAAGAGAAGTATTAAAGCCAGAACTTGTCACAACCAGCTTCCTACTTTGAAGTAATTTGCCACCCTTGTTTCCTTGCCATCTTTTGGGTCAACTCTCTCCAGTTATGTGCCATACAGAGGAGTATTTGGATAAAAGGCAGCTCTGGGGAGCAGCACCCTGGCAAGATTTTAGACATCATGAACCAAATTATCTGAGATTAGTGATTTGAGGGATTTGGATTTTCAGAACCTTTCTGACCCATTGAACAATTGTAATCAAATGTTTGGTTTCACGGACCTGATTAAAATGGTTATGTTTACTCTTTGTACGGCTAACATTTTCTACATTAATATTCAGTCAGTTTGTAGGTTGCCTAAATTCCTCCCAAAGATAGTATATTTATTCTTGTGTTTATGAAGTTAAAAATGCATGTGGTTAATCCCTTGTGTGATTGACACTTTTCTCGCAAAAGTAAACACATTATATGTAGTATCTGCCAGATATCCTGCAAAAGACAAAGATTTGTTTTTGGAATTGAGAAGTAGCTGTAACATCTTGCAGTAGTTCCTTGCCAGATGAGTAAGCTACAATATGTTTGATACTACCAAAATTCCATTTCAGCATGTGTTTAAGGCAGACCATTGCAGCTGAAGAAGCGATTCATCTCCAATTAATCCTGCTATCTCATGCCATCTTTTATTTTGGAAATGAGGCATATTGGGGGTGTTTGAATCTATACCGGCTGGTGGCATCTGAAGGAACTGTTGAGATGAATACCCCGCACCTTGAAGCAAGACGTGGCATGCTAACAGGGTAGTTTGTTTGTCTGTTTGCCAGGTACGACCGATCAGCCGCTAATCAAGTCAGGCTCTAGGGCCTAGCTGGCTTGGGTGCCCTCAGCAGCGGTGGGCTATTGGCTAGCAGCAGGCATGGCTATATACCCATCAACAGGGCAGCCAGCCTGCACATGCATGCAGGAGAAGGTGTGTCCCACACCGCATGCCCTCATCTCCCACCGAGCCTCCTAACCTCGTGTTTTCACCTACCTCTCCGCCTCCTTCCCACATCTCGCAGTGGGGCTCTCCCTCGCACCCTTGCCTCGCCTCCTAGTACAGACCCAACCTCACCAGAATTGTGCTTACCCTGCCCTCACCCACTCCTGCTTTCTGGGGTAGAAGCACACATTTTGGGACCGGCTGGGGTCCTGCAGCCAGGCAGGGTGAGCTGAGCAGCCAGGCTGCACACACACGGGTCAGGGGAGTACCTCCATACGGGCTGTCACCGCTCACCAGGAGCTCTGCAGGGTGGTATTTATCCCTGGCTAAGGGGAGCTCCTCTGCTTTAGGAAAAGTAGTAGCTGTTAATAACCAATCCTCCTCCTTTGAAGTGGCTTGCAGGGTACCAACCACACATGGTTCAGCAGCATCTGAATTAGGTAATTGCTATTTGTATACATAAATAAATGCTCGGGGAGCTTTTTATCAACCACTGCTTTCAAATCCAGCAGGCAAAGTACTCCAATTCTTTTTCATGGTAAGGACTTTTAAAAGAACAGAACATGGAGGGGACTTTGTTTTTACATGCATCAGGTTTCTCTGGGGGACTGGCTGTTTTCGTCTTTTTTTATTATTATTTATTTTTCTCCTGGTCTGCTCCAGATTCTGAGCGAGCATCCAAGTCATTTGCTCATTCAGAGGGAGCCTCAGTTTTGCTTTTCACTTTCTCACTTTATTTACGCTTTAAAGGAGAATGCAGTCTTCTTGGGGGGATTACGTCTGCTTTAGAGTGCTACTGCAGGGCTGTCCCCGCTCCCCACAGCCTGAGAGTGGCTATTGCACACACGAATGTGTACTGCCAACATGTTGCACACACTTGCATATATTTTTTTTTCAACCAGCAAACTACAGGCATTCCCCTTTTGTCAATGAAATATACAGTTATACCTCTTATCATTGCTGGCTATCACACTCCAACATTAACAGCTGTATCACTTTGAAACCAAAGGATGTAAAAAGGTGTGATGTACTTTTACAAGGATCTATAAAGCGTCCCATGTTTTCTTCATAGCTGAACTGAATAAAAAATTATAGAGATTTGTGTTGTCTTGCACCTACTTGGTTAAATAAAGATAACTACTGCATGGGACATCTTAACAGATGAAAACTGGAGTATAACAGAACAATAGCAGGTCCTAAAATCGAAGCTTCTGATCTCTCCCCAAATGTTCAGCATTTGCTTCCTTTGTTGGCAAGGCTATTTGGAAGCAGAAATTGTTCTACTGGAGACTGACATTGTTTGAACATCATAATCATCGCTAAAAAACTTCATATTGAGTTTCCAGATGATCTGAGTCAAAACCAGATGAAATGCACAGAAATTGTCGAGCACTTACATTCTTTGGTGTTAGGAGGCGCCAACAAGCACGAGTAGCAAACCATCCCGTATATGTTTCGAGGTCTGTTTTCCAGCATGTAGTAACTGAAACGAAGGGCAAGATGAGGCAAAACAGTGTAAATTAATATACTGCAACTGAGCATGGTTCAGCAGCAACCAATTACACTGAGATAAAATCATGTAAAAAAAATACACCAACTTTTATAAGCAATTTGATGCAAAGATTATTCTTTTTTTTTTTTTTTTTTTAACTGCCTGAATAGAGACAGTGTTTCTCTTCTTCCTTTTACCCCTAAAAGACAATTAATCAACCATCAAGCCTACATGACAAGGAGTAGTATCATTGCCTAAAACAACATGATTCTCCCTGTTGAGTTCAAGCTGCAGTTTACGGCATGCCCTGAAATAAGACCTTTCAAAATAAAAGAGCATTATTTTCTGAAACAGCAGTCTTTCAGGCAAGACCACCAGCTGGATATGGTTGGCTAATTCTCTTCACAAGCACTGTAAGAATAATCTTAGTAACAACAGAGCCAAATCTGAATAACAAATGCAGGAAAACACCACCCTTACAGGGGAAGCCAGATTAGGCTTCACAGTTTTTTTTCTCTAAGTTCATTGCTGTATCGTTTATAAGAAAGCCCTTGATCATAGAGTTACAGCATGAAGGAAAACTTTCCATAATTTGAACTTCTGGGCTGCCAATAAAGTTAGTCTTGAAATAAGGTAATTGGTTATGCAAGAATAGGATCCACAGACAATATAATGAGTAAATTACATCCAAATCATACACAGTTGATGTTACGGATATGCCTTTACAAATCACTTGCTAAATTTTAATGAAGAAATGAACAGTCCTAATCTATTCTATGTAGATGAGTACTCAACATAATAAACATTTTAAGCAACAATTAATCCATTCTCTGCTCTTACATACCTGTCTATGTATGTGCAGAATGTTTTTTTCTGGAAAATGTATACATTAGAAAATCACTGCTGAAACTGTCCATCAAAATCAGTTGCTCTCTAATGAATGGCCCAGCCTTCAAACAAACTATAAATGTCCAGGAAATGGACACTGAGATACAAGGTGGAAGGTGGTGCTTGGAGGTACCTCAGAGAGCATGCAAACTGAACATAGTTCCCCTTTTTTTTCTTACTGGTATTAAAAGATTCACCCTCACTCTTCCCTTTGGCTTCTGTGCCCCATGCCCCTTCTGACACTCTGCCCTTCTCTCAAGAGCAAAACTTCATCTTTTGTCTCTTGTGGGGGCCTGCAGAATACTAGGTTGCAAAGCAGTTAATAAAAAAGCAGTAAATGACTGCCAAACCACAATAAAAAAAAAAAGAAAAAAAAAGAGAGAGAGAGAGAGAGAGTGGCAGGCCAAAGATACACATAAAACTATAAAGAAAAATACTGGACAGCTAGGATTCACAATGTAATAGCCGCAGTGGTTTAGGGAAGATAAACAGCCCTTCCAACAGACTGTTGGAATTACCAACATGTAATTAATTCACACTGGTGGAATATTTCTTGGTTTTCACCACAATGGAGAATGCTGGAGGATGGGTAAATAAGACTGAAGATGATGTTCATTGGCAAGCAACTGTTCACCCAGGTGAGTAGGAAGTTCTGCAGTTTCAGACATTGATGGTTCACCCCTATGAAGTACTGGCAACAGACTGATGTTTCTGGCTATTTTGCAATGCACCGAGTATTAAAAGCAATGTTGGAAGTATCTGATCTCTTTATATCACTAACTATAGAGAAGAAGTGGCCATTAAAAAAATCATGAATTTTCATGGTTCTACTCTTCCACTTATTATTTCTGTTTCCTTAGCACTCCCAGGCTTTGGATTTTGAAGGAAAAACAAAAGAGCAGAGCCTAGACTGAAACGTGGATGTGCTTCCCAAAAGGTGGGACCTGGTGCTTAGGGACCTGGTTTAGTGGGCGACATTGGTGGTAGGGTGATAGTTGGACCAGATGACCTTGGAGGGCTTTTCCAACCTTAATGATTCTATGATTCCTTCTTAACACCATGATGGTTTATCCTGGGCTAATCTTGGTGGTACCATGTCACATTCAGGGACTTGGTCCCAGAAGCAGAATCTGGAGCCCCGGGTTTAGGTCTGCCTCCTGCAGGGACCAGGACACCTGGGACCAGGGGAATCTGTGTTTTCAGCAGGTGACAGTCTGCAGAGAGGTAACAGGGAGGTGGTGAGCACAGAAGTGAAAGCATCTGCTGCCTTACCCAGAACTGCAGGGGGAGACTTTATCTTGTAAGAAACACACTGCTAAACCTTGTCATTCTGAAAACGGAGAAAAAAGCTTGTTTTAAAACACCTCCGAGAGGAGAATTGGACCTGGTGTAACCATGGACAAACACATTAAAAGGGGAAGAGTTGGTAGCTGAGGCATTTCTGACTACATTTTACAGAAATATTATCCCTTTGCATTCTGTCTTGTGAGAAGGCCAGTGCTTCGAGCTGAAAGTAGCTGCTGGGACAGCATTAGGGGAAGATATCATATATGTCTGCCCTGTTCTTACTCATCTGTAGGTATCCACTCATGGCTGCTGCTGGCCTAAAAAGACCTTTGCTTTGACCCGCTGTGGCTGCTCCTCGTGGGTTATGATCTCCAACATACTCCAAGAACACCTAACGGGTCATCCCATTGAGGGAGGGGACTCTGAGTTGTACCTAATTTCCCCATTATTGACCTATCCTATTCACCATGATGGAAGTGCTTCTGCATAGGAGCAGAGGGTAAAGCCTGCAGTGCCCCAGGCTATTAGGTCTAGGTACCTCCAGAGATCACTGGCGGACTAACTTTGATTTTGAAAACCACAGCTTTGGAGATAAGCCTTTAAATTCTTCCCAGGTCACAGTCTTGCAACATTCTTGTAAGCCTGACCAATAGTGTTATTCCTATTTTACATGAAAGGGAACCTGAACACAGAGAAACAATGGATGCTCTTGTACCAAAGGTCTCCTTCCTTAAAAGAGAACATCAGTAATACTGTAAAAAATATGAAGGAAAAATACCTAATTATCTGCTGTCAACTTTAAAGCAAATGATAGAAGAAGACATTTGCAGCCACTGGTAAAGGTCGCTAGTTCAGTGGTGCTTTGTCTAAAAACTTTTGGTCAGAACGTGCCATTCTCATCTTTTCTTCAGGCTGCTTTGCTGAGCTGGTGGGAAATACCAAAAAGACGAGATGCCCCCAGACAGAGACTGCAACATGCGGGCTGTTACCTGGGGAAGGTCTGCAACATGTTACTGAAGCACAGTCCTCTGAAAATGTAGACCTTAATTTTCCACTTCCACTCTCAGAGGTTCCTTGAGTTCCCTGGGCAAGGGAGTGCTGTCAGATGCCACTCATACAGGCACCTGGATGTCCCTGTGCCACTGGGGCAATAGCAAAGGGTCAGCATTGCCCACCAGCTCTCTTGCTCTGATGTAGGGCTTCTGTGTTCCCCCCCCACACACAGAGAAGAAACCTCTGGGCTCTCCAAGTTGCATCAAGACGGCTTCAGAGCTTGTTTCAGCCCAGATGTAATTTATCCCGAGACTTTAATCTCTTCAAGCTCAGAGTAAGTGCATGTTTCTCCTTAGCTGCTGGCCTTGCCAAAGCGACCCAGGAGCTGCACACAGCCAGCCTACGGCAGGCCAATTTCTGCTGCAGGTTACACCTGTGCAAACAGGATGTTTTCAGATTACTCCCCAAGCACCAGCTGTGCAAGCTGATTATTTTCAGCCAGCACCCCACTCCCACCTGGGTGACCTCATTAGTCCTGACAAAATTGCAAAACGGCGACTGTGGCCACTATTTAACTTTCTTGCTCTTTATGATGTATGAGGGGAAGTCAAGAGGGAGTTCTTTTCAAATCACATCATCAGTTTGCTTGGCTGGCAGTTAGACAAGTCCTCCTTTATATTTGTAAACTGTGAAAATTTCACACAGACTCGCTGATATAATAAACCTGGAGCCTTGCAGAGTCTCTTTAGCAGTTATAAGCAGAGTTTCCTGCGTTATAAGCTGTGTGGGCTATGCTGCGTCTGCAAATTGCACAAAAGCCAAATGTTGGGAGGAGGTGAATATCTAAACCAACAAGCCACAGTGGCAGAAATTGAAAATGTAGGTAAAGTGAGGTTGTGTTATAGAGTATTTGCTTACGCTACACACACACACAAATAAAAATTAAAATAAAAAAAAAATGAAAGCACATGCATGCTTGGATTTTCAGGCTTCCAAAGGTAACTTAGTGAAGAATATATTACTAATATATTCAGTGTAGCAACTGCTTTCTCATCATTACTATCAGAATTACACTGAGCTTAACAGGCATTAAAAAGATGGACAATAAAACAGCTTATATTTTAGCCCCTTCAACAAGCTCTGGAACTTGTTTTTACTCTGAATGAGAGCACACGCACTACATTAGCAGCCCCTTACACCCGTTTCTCTCTGTTGACTAAACACGAACCATCTCCTAACAGCTCTGTTAGCTAACACTGTCAGCTACTGACAAATTTGCCAGCTGGTCACATTTGGAGAAGAGAGATTATGTGTTCGTGGACACAGACTTCCAGTGCCAGCATGGACCTACAGGGAATCCAGGACATCTTCACGAAGCTTATTCATAGGATGCAGGACCTATGAATAAGCTATGAATGAGGACAATGGGGACTTCCAATGTTGTAGCTAGAGGCCAAGATGTACTTCTTAGAGCATCTACAACATCACTGCACACCTATACTACATGAACTACTTCCTTTCTGTTTCTATGAACAGGAGAAATTTCAGTTTTTCTAGTTTGTTCCCAACAGTTGTTTCTTCAGTCACTGAGATTTCAGTACTATTGATGAGGTCTTCTGATTTACTAAATTCACCAATACTTTTGAAATATTTACACTTACTGTTTTAGCAGGGACTAAAAGGTGTAAGTCACCAATATTGTACTACAACCAGCTAGGACATGAAGAGAAACTGTCAGAGATTTTGACATTAAAAAAAGTATTCTGCTGTGCCTTGGGTAAAGCAAAGGTCTGTAGTTGAATACTTACCCTGGGAGACAAGGTCCACACTCTGCATCGTTCTCCTGATCGCCTGGTGTCAGGACTGTGGCTCGAAAAAATCCCTCACAGTCTTTGTGCCGTCTGCATATCTGGTAACCTCCTCTGGAAAACTTCTCTGACGGGCAGGGGATGCAGCCATAGTCCTCGTCTTTGGTGCCATATCCGCAGGTCTGCAACAACACAAAATCGTTGGAAAGCAGGCCTGTGTTGCACACTGGCTTCTAGGAAAAGGGAATGCAATACCTGGCACAGTATAGTACCAAGTCCCTTAACATCTGTCCTAAAAAGGCCAGGGAAGGACATAAGAAAAAACACACTCTGCCCTGGAGAGGAAAATGGGAGCTGGGATGTCATACTCCTTGACAGTGACCCCTCAGGGCTATTTAAATCATGTTGCAGCCTTAGAAGTGAATTTCAGCTGCTGCTCAGATAAAAAATGAACTGAAAATTGGAGAATTGAGAATAAAATTGCAGTGGAAACAGAGTTCCAGCAGGGATATCGGTGATCTTGTTTTCATGACAGGAGAGGCCACAAGGACCGTTAGAAAAAGCAAGGTTTGCATGAGGTTTGGTAACCCCTGAACTCACGTGTCCCAGATGAATGTTACGTTTAGATTAAATAAAACTAATACGAAGTGGTTATTATTCAAACATCCTTGTTCAGGACTACCAACTGTGTGAAATTCTTGCAATGGGATGTTTATCCCATTAAAACCAAACAGGATTTCAGTAATTTATTTTTTAATATGCAACAATTATCTGCTGTAAATCAAATGGTTACTTAGGAACTGTAATTTAAAATGTGGCAGAAGCTTCCAAGTTCCTCTAGTGCCAAAATATCTTAGCGGGAGAGAGAAATTAAATTCTCTGTGTGGGGGGCCAGCGAGCATGCCAGACTAACCTATTTATCACACAATGCTGGAATGGCACTGTCAGGTATTAAATAGCCGTTGAGATGAGAACGTACCGGCAGAGAATGGGTGTGAAGCTTTTACCTTACAACTTTTGACATACTACTTTTAACAGGCTGCTCCTGGCACGCAGCATATGGGTGTGTGGGTGCATGGTGCCTGCCCCCACAGCACACTCGTGCATGCGTGCGCTCCCATCCGAGGGATGCGTGGCCTAAAATTGCTCACGCATCCCTTTCTTTCCCTATTTTTTCTCATACCAATGCATTACCACCTTGTAACAAAGCATTTGTTTTTAGGCAGGGCATTTTCCATCCTAGAATTGCCTGCCGGCTCGCTAGGCATGGGAGAGACTCATGTTGTAGACTGAGTGCGGCCCCCTTGGCCACCTCTCACGTTGTGTTGGCAGCTCAAGACACGTGTCCCCCAGCCAGAGGAGGATGCTGAAGTTACCATGTACGGCTCTTCACCCGGCTCGCACTTGGGACAGTCGTGGCACATGCCGGTGGTTTGGTTGTAGTATTCGTTCTCGCCGCAGTTGGAGTATTCAGCGCTGGCGGAGTACACCAGGGAAACCTGCACCACAGACACCAGAGCATCACTGCCACCGCCTCCCTCCAACACACCTTGTCCCCTCCCCTTGCCCAGCCATTACAGTGGGTCTGACCTTGTGCCATGAGGCATCCCCAAAGCTAACATTCAGGTGCTGAAGTAGTGCCGCTGCATGGGATGGAGGCGGTCATGGATTTCAGCAATTTGGTCCTGTTAAGAGTTTCTCAGAGCACCGACCTTTGTGCCTGTTGTCATGGCTGCTCCTCAAAATATTGAAGGCCGTGGTTCCTGACCTGTTATTTCTCCTTCTCTCTGGTGCAGTAAATGCCCGAGTTTACTCTCTCCCCGCTCCCAACTCTAATGAGCCTTCACAAATGTGACTGTAAGGGACAACTATAACAACCTGAGATAACGAGTTGCCTCGGGCCTCAACAGTGATACGGCTGAGTTTCATGTGACATCCAGGCTAATCAGCTCCTCCAGAGCCTGGTGGGCTGGAGCAGATGTCTTTTCCGCTTCTGCTCCATTTTGGGTCCTTCTCCTCCCTCCTCCTCCCTATTAACTTCTCCCACACACTGGGAAATACAGATTTAAACAGATGTTCCAGTCTAAGTGGCACTGAAGGAGATGCTTAAGTGTTTTATTGAATGGAAACTGATCCCTGCACCAGTGTCCGGTGCTCAGCTGTCTGTAGGTGTGTCTTAGCAATTCATAGATGTTTGCAAAGACTCGAGCAGAACCCAGTGATCTTTGCGCGCTGGAAATGCCTGCATGCATGTGGATACCTACCACCAGAAAAGGGAACACATGAGTCCATTTACATTCACCCAGGTGAGCCATGTTCTCTTGATATTTTACCTGAAACGATAGAATTGGTGATTGTTTATGAACATCAGTAAATATTTGTGTGTGTTGCCAAAACAAGAACAGAAGGGCTCATCATCAGAACAAAGGTAAACGGGAGTGATGCCTGGAGCTATACGGAGGTCTAAACAAAGAGAGGGGAGATGTGCACGTGCACTCACACACACACACACTGCTGCACATCTGCCTCTCTGAGAAGGCTCACTGCATGAGGCAGCCTGGCCTTGCAATCTGCATACAAATTTGTCAGAGATGAGGCTACGAACCCTGGCATTTGCTGGCTTATGGAGAAGTCCTCCTATGGAGGTACCGAGAGCTACATCATGATCACTAAATAAAAGAGGGCTGGGGGTCAGTAGCCCAGCCCGGCTTGTGTCCTCACCCCACCACATCAGATTTGTCAAGAAAAGATCTAGATGAAGCATCTAAAAGCTGAGCCAGGGAGTGACCTGATAGCGAGTGGCACAGGCAGCCACCTTCCTCGCTGGCTCCCACAGACCTGCTGGGAAAGCCCAGAGCTGCCTTTGCTAACAAGCCTTGGCTTCTTTTCGTAGGCAAAGCTGTAGATTTAAGAGCTTTAACTCAAGGAGGAAGCTGAACTTTGTATTTTAAGTGCTATTACAATGGCTGGGGGGGAATAAAGGCTGTGATCTCTATTGTAAACACACGTGCTAATTTATTTCATTTTTTTTCAAATTCAGTTCTATGAATAACTTTGAATAAGAGCTAATGTTGCATATTCATGTACTGGATTTCTTTCTAAGGGATAAAAAGAGACAGGAAAAAGCAACACAAATTGTTTCTCTAGCATGATACAATATATTTAATGGTATTGTTACAGCACATAGTATGCCCTAGGGATCTTACAGCTTCAAATTGCAAATGTTTGAGATACATTTGCAACACTTTGGTCCTAGTAGATGTAAACTGCTTTTTAAATTTTCCACATCTCAAATACTGCAAGGTTTTTTGGCTCCCAGAAGAGTACAATTGCTGCTTTGTGCCACTTTCAAGCATACAATCTCCACTAGAGCAGCACTGTAGAATTTGAGATAGCCACTAACATTTACATTTTTAAACACTAAATGGATTAAGCAAAGATTATATCACGCCGGCATCAAGCTAGGAACTTGCTTTATATGTTCCTTCTAGCAACTGGGCTAGCTGAGACAGGTAACCGGGTGGGTGGGTGGGTGGACAAGCTGAATTATAAGTATATTCTTTTCTGCAGGAAATTGCACTTTGAAACCTAGAAACAAAAGAGAATCAGAGATAAATTGTCCTAAAGCTGGAGGTGAGAGATGGAAAATAGTCATGCAATTGCATAAACTGTCAAACATTTAAGTTGGACAAAGGCTTTGGCTATGACAGTATAGTTGGAAAAGTTGGAAAAGTTCCAGGAATATAATCTTCACACACATGTCTGTTAAATTGAATCCTAATTATAAGAGAGCTTGTTAGACTTCATAAATGAATATTATCAAGGCTGTTTCCACACTGGTATTGCAAAGTCATCACATTTATTATAAATTGGGTCTGGACACAGAATTTCAGTGGTGAAGTTTGAATCTGTAACTTTACAGTAAAAGCATGTCTTACAGTAAAAACATGCTTCAGTTGCTTTCAAGCCACCCAGATGTTTACTGTTTGAGGTACTTACATGCAATCATGGCCAGATTTGAAAAATGGAAACGAAGTATAAGCCTATTAATGTATAATACAATCTTCTCTATCCATTTGGTATTTATTTACATAAAATGTTGAAAGTGTCAAGTTATACATACATACATAAAATATTTTTCTATCTCAATATAAATATACATGTAGGGGTATGTTTTGTGTGTAAACATACATTTTTTCCCCCTGCATTCTGTCATTACACATGGCAATATGTCAAGCATATGGCAAATATTAACTGGAAAAAGCCAGTTCAAAGTGCTGAATGTGACCGGATTAGAACACTAGGGGAGATTTTTTTTCCCAGACTGGAAAACCAAAACGTTAAAATTAATTATTCTCCCTTCCTCCCTCCCTCCCCCCCGCTGCACCCATTCAAGTATGTTGCTATAGACTGACAATGTTATTTTCTGTTTGTGTGTTTCATCTGTTTCTTTTTTTTTCCCTGTTTTTATTTTTGTTTTTGTTTCCTTTAGAGTTAAAAACCAAAATGTTTATTTTTGTAATGGAGGAGGGGGGAAAGTCTGATGCAGGAGGTTTCTGGCAGTAGGGCCATAGGTAGCCCCTCAGCTGGGATGATACCTGCTGGTATCTACCAAGACATGCTAGGCTGCTCTTGGGCTTGATGTCAATTTTCAAGCATTTTAATTTACACCCACACCATATCATCTACCACACATTAATCCCATGTGCACAACAAGGGATTTTCTAGTGCTAAGATCACTTTTGAGCCTAGCTGACATATGTAGAAACATGCAAAGCTTGGACAATCTGCCTGCATCTGCCAAGAAGCAGGAAAAACAACAACAACAACAACAAAAAAGCACAACCAACCAACCAAACAAAAAAACTCCAGTTATTATGGTCCCTAACCATTAAAAGTAATTAGCTCTGGGGAATTCTTGAACAAATTTACAGAAGGTGCCCCTTCCCTTCCTATTCCCAGGTACACAGTGCTGCTGGGGGCCTCCAGGAGTAAAATGAGGAGCCCCGGGCCCTGGGAAGAGGTAGAGGGAAACACTGCTTTACACAAATTTGGCATCCATGCATCCACTCGGGACATGTCTGCTGTCTCACACCGACTGCCATGATGCTGGCATTGGATGCTGCCTCAGTAGTCCCAAAGGGCAGAAATCGAGCTCCAGATTTGAAGCAATCCAGGGGCTGTCCCCTGCGGACACAGGGCATACTAAGCAACTTCTTAATTCAGGAGATGAGGAGCAGATCATGCATCTGTGTAGAGCTTTGCTGCTCCAGTAAAACCCTTTATTTATGAATGTTTGGCAGGCAAAGCTGAAGTCTTGGTCTACTGCTGATCTTTTTGATTACTGGTACTAAAGCGTGTGTAGGAAATCCAGATTTAAATGTGTACCGGTGCACAGAAACAATTTAGTAAATCCTTCTTTGCGCCTCCACCATACAGGATTTTTGGGAAAGCCTTGCTTTGTGCTGGTTTTGTCCTACAGATTCAGTCCTTCTTCATGTGCACGTAAATATCTGCTGCAGAATATGTCAGCTGATTGGCGTTGAGCTTATGGCACTGAATATTTGACCAGAGTGGAGTAATGTCAGTCTGCATGTTTCAACTAAAACAAATGACCCTGTCCCATAGGATGGTGGGCAGTGGTCGGCAGGAAGAAGCTGGAAGTATATTTTTGGAGGGACCACGTAATGGCCCCCATGCAGTATGGGATTTCCAGCTGCTCATCTGCAAAGCCCTCCGCACATCCTGACTCAATGCTTCAGCTGAGGACAAGTGGGTGTCAGGAGAGGAGGTGTAAAACAAAGCTTGGGTCTTTGTGGATCAGGTGTGCGACACACAGCAAGTCTCAGCATGACTAGAGGGGGTTGCTAATTACAGCCATATTTGCCTTTCAGGGCATATTCATTAATAACTTAGGAATACACACAGAAGTTGACAGGAAAAGGAAGACTATTTTCCCGGTGGCAACCACAGCAAGAAGTGCTAGAGACTCGCTGTCTCAGCTTCTCTCCAGGAGACTGCGAGGCACAGGTTTGGCCCGGGGCAATAGGAAAAGAGACGCCTGAGACCCTGTTACTCAAATATTTCTCTTCCCAGATGAAAGGTCCTTCTGTGCAGTCTTTGCGGCATGTTACCATGGCCTGGCAGGTACACACAAATAAATAAATAAATAAATATATACATCCCCAGGCAGAAAATGCTTCGTTCGTGCTGTCTGAAGGATAAAGAGCAGCATTTGCTGTAGTCAGCTTTTGAATTTAATTTACTTAGATAATTAAGTAGTGCTGCCACTAGGTTTACAGTATCCATGAGTAAATGGAGTAAATATACAGAATACACAAACACTGAGGTTACCGTAGTTGGTGGTCTAAGCTAAAACTCATAACTTCTGATAGACAGCCTTAACTGTTATTTTAGTTCTGAGTCTTCATTGTTAACACAGTGTAAAAGCTCATTTCCTATCATAGATATTTTTTGTCTTTTAAAAAAAGTCTGTAAAAAAATGAGAAGGAACACAAGGATCAAAGATATCTGTGCTTCTTAATGTTGCAGAGAGGATTTTTTTTAGTGTCTGCATTTCTTTAGTTTCATCACTGATGCAGGTACACTTCAAGGATGCAAATCTTGACTTCGTGAGAGGAAAGGCACAACAGCTGTCTCTGAGAGCTTTGCTATTTTGATATTTCTGTACACACACAGACATATCTGTCTGGGAAGCAGAACGCTAGACAAAAGGACTTGTATAAATAAATGTGGGTAGACCATACGAACTTCACAGGTGCCACCAACAAATCCAGTGCCTACCCTGAGTTCCCAACGTTTATGAGAGGAACCTCGTGAACTGCCTTTTCCACAGATTATCACAGTTTCTCACACGCACTTGGTAGATAATCTTTGTATGCTCCCGATGCTGCTAAATCCTTCTTAACTAAGATAAGCATATAATCCTCACTGCAGGGCCTCATAAGTTTCAGAGTTCAGCAGCAGAGTTTAGTTTGGCTCCAGCCTCGCAAAAAAAGATGCGGTTTGAATTTTCTTTTCAAGAGGAGAGAGGCATCTCTGAGCCCGTCATTGAATGACAATGATGGCAGCACAAGCCTGGCAGGAAAATAAACTTAGACAACTATAAGCAAATGAAAACATGGAGATTATGAAGAAAACTATTGTGTAGTCTTGGTTACAGTTTGTATTGTTGTGAGCACCAGAATATTGCACAGAACAATATAGCATTTGCAGGACAAGATGAACTACACAGTTTCTCATATCTGCTTTATATCACTTCGACCTTGCAAATACATGTTAAAAACAACCCCAGAGAAAGATGTAAAAAGCGTTACAATGCTACAACTCTATTCTTCCTTTTACCTGAAACATCAAAAGGAAGCTACAAGAGCTCAAGCTACACATACCTCTTTAATTGCCTCTGTGATCTGGCACCTCCACCAGAAAAATAATTCATTGCTCAGGTGTAGGAATGAGATTTTTTTTCCAGTGGTAGTTGCGTTGACTAGAGGAGACATAGAAGACTGCTTGATTTGTTAATGGGGGCACCACATGCTGAAGACGCGGGGGCAATGAAGACTAATAAAGAGCTGTGTGTTTCCTCACAGACTGGCTTATCTGGAAACTACATCTGGAAGTCTGTATCGAAAGCTGTTTTCTCATCTTACACAAAGACACATGTTGGTTCTCGTGTAGACAGGCCATCAGCTTTCTGAAAAATGTTTTCAGGAAAAAAAAAAGAAAGAAATGATGTGATGCAGGAAGAAAAGCAAAAGAGAGAGGGAAAGAAAGGCCCTTTTAAGCTTGCTTTGTGCATCCAGCTCACCTGCCTGCGGAAATGAGGGCAGAAATTAGGTGCGAGTACCCACAGTTCACTTTAGTGGTGTTCCTGCTTGGAAGGAGGGTATTTTGTGGGGACGTGATGGAGCAATAAGAAGGCCCTCATGACCTCTGGATGTTTGGGTTGCTGCCATGGCTTTCCTGTCAGTGTTATTTTATGCAAGCAAATGCTCATGAGGGCAAAAAATGTGAGCAGGGGCCTGTACCTTCCTCAAGTCAAAAGGCTGCTCTGACCCCTAGGCTAAGTAACGTGATCTCTTTTGTTTTCTATAATTAAAAAAAAAAATAACAATAATAATCTGGGATTTGTTCTAACACACAACTAAAAAAAATAAAATCAGAAACCTCACGTCTGTAATGAGGAAAAAAAAACTTGAGTTTTTTTGGCCAGCCCCCATGAGGATTTTCCTCAGTGGGAGAGGCTCACTTTCAACCCCTCTGAAAGCAAAATTTTTTGAAGATGATTTACATGAAGACATCCCTTTTATTTTGAGCCCCTCCTGCTGGGAAGTGCTATAACATATTCCTCCTGGCTTGCTCACTTCTTGTCAGAGGGCCTGGGCTGCTCTTGTAGGAAAGGCCAGCAGCGGGCAGGTGGGAGAGGCTGTGCCATGCACTCCTGGGGGGTTCTGGAGTTTTCCATGGAGAGGGATGCAGGCCAGATCTGACACCACCGGGACAGACTGTAGATGAGCACATATGCTTTGGGATTGAACAACTCCAGTGCAAGAAGTAATGAGGAACTGCGTTTGTACGCTATCTGCTGGGTAATCCCAGGGCCGCGTCAGCACTGTGCTTCTCACAGGGCCTGACGCCTCACCGCCTGCCCCTGCCTGAGGGACAGGACTCTCGCTTTTGGCATCGTGCTTTCAGGGGTGAGCTGAAATTGCTGGGATGAAAACAACTCACTTTAGATTCAGAAGCTCTCCCTAATTCCTAAGACATGTATTACTTCCCCTTTGGAGCAAAAAATTAAAAGCCTATTAGGAAAATACAAACCACTGATGCAGTGATGACGTTTTCCTAACATCTTTTCCTTTCTACAGGGCTTTATGCTTTCTAGATGACAGATAGCATAATGAGAACAGCCTGAGCCTTGGCTTTCATTACAAAGATCGATAAGGATTTGAGCTCACACTTTGCTTCCGTTCCTCAGGGTCCCATCCTGTGAGCTGCTGAGCACCTCAGAACATGATGATATTTGGGAAGCAGGGGATTTTTAGCACCCTGCAGAGACTGACATCCTTTCTATACTATAATTGTTGATAGACAGGACAGAAGAGAAGACATTTAGAAATACTTTACTGGAAGAAATTGAGCTGAAGTCCTACGGTGACCATCAACAGAAGTTACAGAAATTGTAAATAGAATAGAAACCCTATGGTGGCCATCAATAAATAATGTCTGTTCTTAGCTCTGCAGCACATTTGCATTCTTAGCTAAAAAACAGAATATTTGTTAGAATGGTCAAAACAGAGTTCTGTTTTTATTTTCCATGGTTTACATGAAAACATACGAATTGCTGCATCTCAGGCGGACAATGAGTAGCAGTGGTGGGCTTTTCGTAGGGTGAGCCTCTCAGGAGCAGGTCACCACATGAAGAAGAATGTCACTGGGATGGTCCCAGCCATGAAATTCAAGTACAAGTGCATTAAGCAACACTGGAGCCAATTCACTGTGTTCGGCAAACATAACAAACTCAGTATTAGGTGGTGGTCTTTTATACTTTGGTACTTGATTTCTGAGTCCCAGAAAAGCCTCTTGTTTGTCAACAGGCCTCTGTCTTGCAGACAAAGGGATACATACTCTGCCAACAAACATTATTTTTTGTATTATTCTACTTTTTACATAACCATGTTTGAAGGGAATTTATTGCTTTTGCAAACCAAAGGCTGGCTGCATTTAAATTCAGAGCTATATCCCAAGCTGCCCAAGCCACCATTGTCACTGGGGAGAGCAGGGAGAGCGGTGGGGGAGCCCTCGGCCAGGAAAATTGGCCACACAGGCAGCTGGGGCCACAAGGTGCCCGAGGGCGAGGTGGCAGGGGGTTACTGCCCTGGGATGAGCTGGTGGAGCAACCCCCATGAACCTCCTCCATCCACACAGCTCATGGGTGTGGGTCCCACCTGTGGGGACAGCGAGGGGATGGGGCCTAAAGGCCAAAACGCAAGACGAGGCCCAGTGCAAGACGAGGAGGGGTAACATGCTGGAGCAGCCAAATCGTTGGCTGTGTTTGGGGGTAGTTATGAGCTACAACCTGCTGAGGCATACAGGAGGAGCAAGCACGGCCGTGTCTAACAGCAGCCCAAGTCACAGCCCCACTCTACACACATGGCTACATAAACTGCATGTTTACAGGCATGCACGTGTACGCAAATGCTTCTATTTATACCCACATGCCCCCGAAGGAGCTGGCTGCCCCTCAAATCTCTGCTTCAGGCTGGAACCCTCAAATCTCAGATGTCCTGGTGAAGGCAAATCCCTCTGCTTCACAGAAGCACAGTTAGTGAAGAATTGGCTTTCTCTTCTGCGATACTTTCTCTTTCGAGTTGATAATCATAAAATCTCTTCAGAATTTCTCTGAGGCCTTTTTTTTTTTTCTAATGAAGGTGTTTACATTCCTAATTAAGGAGCACATTAAGCCTAGTGGTACCTTATCTGATAAACCTGTTACTAGGCTATGTCAAGCTGAACCTTCCAAGGGAGCAAGCTGGTTTTATAAACCGGTTATCCTCTGGGCTGGAAATGCGCATCCAAGAGCTTGCAATTAACTTGGGTTAATTACAAAATACCAGAAATGTAATAACATATTTAAAAATATATCACAGGTGCTAATGACCTCTTTTTTTTTTTTTTTTCTCTGCACCCACCCCACCTCCCTGTTCTTCCCCACCTCTGCAGGAACTGACAGGCTGTCACTGCCCTCCCAGTTAGCAACCCCCCAACTCCACAGGTGCTAACCATCATTCTCTCTCATGTGGTGGAATTGATTAGCATAATAAGATTGATCTGAGAGTGATTGCTTCTAACTTGCAGCTATCGTGGCTTATACTGCTGGTTTTTGGACCTGCTGAAGGAGCTAGGCCTGAGAGCTGTTTACTTAGTCTAGATATATCAAGTGGTCTAACAAAAGGGATCACTTTCTTTGCAAACCTATTCCCCCCACCCCACTGCCCCCATCCCACGCAAATCCTGAGAACTTTGTGACAACACCAGCAGCAGTGCTATGCAAAATACAAGCTTATTTGAGTTTTGTCTGTTTCAGCAGGAAAATTGCCTTATGGCTTGGAATACTAGCAAATTTTTATTGCAGTTTGCAGCTTCTTATACCCTTATATATTTTGGAGAGTAGGCAGGATCCTTCGGTTCAGTAATTCCTCTCCTGACGTGACCCATCCATAGCTTTCTGCTTGCTTGTTTTTTACCTAGTGGACCTGCTCCATGTTCTTTATGTGTAACAGTGTCAAATGCTTTATTGAAGTCCAGACTGCCCATGGCACCTGCCTCCATATAGAAATTAAAGCCACC
Source organism: Anser anser (assembly GCF_964211835.1). Lineage (NCBI taxonomy): Eukaryota > Metazoa > Chordata > Aves > Anseriformes > Anatidae > Anser > Anser anser. The sequence goes on from NC_139720.1 coordinate 146,282,990, forward strand.
GTGTCAAGGACTACTTAGGAGACTGCTTTTACCTACTAGGTTATATTGTATTGCACATCTAAAGGATCTTTATTTTTTTTATGATTTTACAGAAGACATAGGTGTATTTCTGAAAAGAAGAGAAAAGAAAAGAAAAGAAAAGAAAAGAAAAGAAAAGAAAAGAAAAGAAAAGAAAAGAAAAGAAAAGAAAAGAAAAGAAAAGAAAAGAAAAGAAAAGAAAAGAAAAGAATACTAACCACTAATAAAACAACTGGAGCTATTGACCCCCAGCACAGATGGGGAGAGAATACCTTCAAAATTAGGGTCCCACCATCCAAAACTTTTATAAAAACAACCTCTCTCTGCAAGCCCCACGGCAGACTGCTGAAACCATGCTAGGCAATGAGCAAGGCAGAGCACGGGAGGATGAATGACCGTGTGTCCCACCAGCCCACATCTGCACTGGCTGGAAGAGTTGTCCAGCTGGAGAAGAAGAACTGAAAAGGGAAAATGTGTGCTGGTAGAGACTGAGTTGGAAGATTTGTGGTGCTACAACTCCACTATGCTGAGAGCAGAAAAAGAGTTTTTTATCATCCATATGCACATTTATTTCCTCATCTCATTCCAGTGATATGAGCACAAGAAAACATGAAGATGTGGTTTTAAAAGCATTGCATTGTCCTGATGTAGAGGCAGTGTGATGGAAACATGGCAAAGCATTATGTAGAAAATGAAGAGGGTAATACCCAAAGAAAATTGAAGCAATGGTGAACATCATGGTCTTGTGGTCTTGAGTTCTACAACGTCAACTTTTAGTTGTGCCCATTGTTAAAATTTATATTCATCTGAAGCTACTCTTTGATAAAAGAGTCTTTAGGCAAGTTAAGATTGTGAATGTAACTTTGAACCAATTGTAGATTTTACAATATGTAGGAAAAATGAAATGAGGACAAGAAGGGGACCTCTGGGAAGCAATGACTGTCCTAAAATGTCTGGAAGAAAAAGAGCCAGTGAGAGAAGGAAAAAAAAAAAAGAAAGAAAGAAAAAAGTGGTTTAAAGTTATTCCCAGAAATATTGAATATGCTCAAATAAACATAATCATTTCTGGTACAAACCAGAAGGTGCCACATTTTCCTACCAGATGATGAGGGATGTTGTAGTGAATAAATACAGCTCCTTCCAGCTGCCTTAATAGTTACATGTAACATCTGGTCGGTTTTGAAACATTTTGGATTTGGCTATTCTTTAAAAATGAGAACTTCCTATAGTTACCCTCAGAAGCTCTGAAATGTGAAGTGTCATCCACAAGCAGCTGACGACCTTCTGCTCCCTCTGACTGCAGTACTTGCAGAGAAAGGAGGTGCTCTGGGACAGCATTGTTTTGCACTGCACAATTAAAGCCAGATGCAAACTATCCTCTCCACAAAACACTCTTGAACAGATTTAACACTGTCCCTCCAGTGGTTAATTTAATGTTGTGACTTCATATTTGCCATATGAGTGTTTTCTTTAAACATGCTGCAAGTGAAGGTTTGCAGAACTCAACCTCCTAAACCAGATCCCGACTCCACTGGAGGGCAGCACATTAGCACTTATATTAACGCCGCGCTCACTGCTTGCTTCCGAGAAGGCAGATTTTTGTAAAGAAATATTCAGCTATCATGTGAGGTTCTGCTTAACGGAACAAATACACACCGACAGATATATACAGTGAATATCTCTTCTTAGAGGCTCTGTTAGATCACTGAATTGTTAGCTAAATGATCAACGCTAACCTGAGAATGAAACCAAGCCTGAAAGTATAGAGGTAGTTTAAAGATAAACTATTTATTGGCACCAAGATCAACAGATTCTAAATTAGCTACAAAGCTGCAGGGAATAATGACATGTGAAGTCAGATTTTTCTTTTATTTTTTTTCTTTTCTTCTTCATTTTTTTTTTAAATTCTTAGCCCCTCAGGAGATTTGGGATGGTTTGATGTTCCTCTGGAGACTTGTCAAAATTCTGTAGAAACTTAATAGCCTGCCAACATGGGTGGTTGCTGCTGGAAGGCATTTCAACATGGCAAGGGTCCTGTCTGTGCACTGCAGACCTGCAGCACTCACAGGCTGCTTGGAATGACATGAAAACAGGAGCTGTGCAGTGTCAGGACCCCGCACACAGCTTCGCGGGGGTAACGTGCGTGTATCCCCGCTCTCCAGGGGCAGCCAAGGTGTGGGAGGAATCCATTTGGCCTCGAATCATTCTGAGCACCGCCTCAGTGTTAAATCCCACATGGTGCTACCACACCCATATACCTGGGCTTGGGTGGGACAGGGCTCTTACCTCCTGAATAGAGCAGAAATGAAGGCCGGAGGGTGAGATGAAGCTGTGTGGAAGCAGGAATCAGGGCAAAAGTTGAGGCCCAAGGCTGGAGGAGGCATGGAGGGCAGGCATCCAGGCTGGGAGGCTTAGGCCAGAGCAGGACACCAAGGCCGGGGACAGGAGAGGAGAAAATGGAAGGCTGCAGAGCCAAGCACAGGCTGTGGTTGCCCGTTGGTAGAGTCCCACCTGCTGGCCACCCCACAGCCTGCTGTGGAGATCGCTGCCTGGTAGAACTTGGTTTATGTGACCCCACAGAATGGCACAGGGCCTGTGGGGTTGGAGGCAACCTCAGCCTCCTGTGAGCGAACCACGCAGGTCGCCAAGGCTTCAGGAAGCAGAACTGGAGCCATCCTGTGCAGAGAAGCAGGATGGAGAAAAGGATGAGTCTTAAACCATCCTTGTGATGATGTTCAAGTTCCTACTTGAAGGCACGGGAGAAGATTGCTTCATGCAGTGATGTCTGCCCTGTGGCAGCACACAAAGAGCTGCTCACGCTTCCCCCGGCAAAGCTCTGCAGCACTGTGCCAACCTCCTTGGGACGGTGACAAGAATTAAAGCGAAGAATTTACTTGAATTTACCTGGTTGCATGCCATCTCGAAGGGAGAAATACAGATACTCTGTCCTGAAGCGAGAAGCTGTGTAGCTGAGGGATACCAGCACACAGAGCAGGCACCGTAGGTGAAACACAGAAATTGCAGCAGAGCAGAGGAGGGCCTTGGGCACGTTTCATGGCAGTGTGCCTTTCTGAGCAAAGCCCTGAGCTGTACTCAGGGAGAACTGTTTGGCTGAGAGGGGCCTGCTCTGGCATATTGACTGGGGCTGCCCATGGACCTCGCTGCGGCCTTCAGAGCATCTTTGCAGTGGCATGGTTGTACCTTCTGAGAGGAGTCAGGTGCTTTTGGTTACTTGTTTCAGGCTGTAGAGAAATGTAAAGTACATATCAGACACCTTTGCTGGGACTGTAGCCCTGCCTGATGGCCTGAGCTACTTCTTGTCCCTGCCTGGGTACACTCAAACAGGTTTTGGAAAAGAGCTGAGCAGGAATAGCAGAGCTATTTAGGAACCCACTAAGCTCGGAAGAGGCAGAACTTGCTGGAAGGTTGTGCTGACTCATCAGTCCTTGGATTGTGGAGCTTGTAGAAGAGGAGGGTCTCATTGTGCTTTGTGGGTTTTTGTTTTGTTTTGGTTTGTTTTTTTCATGGCTGGACATGCAATGGATGGCTTTCTCTGAGAGCCTTGCAGCCAAGAACAGAGATTTACCTCACCACGGGTTGGACGAGCATGTCTGGGCTTTATAAGGAAGAGACTTCCGAAGCAAGAGGAGGAAGCTGAGATGACCCTCAAAGAAATGGCCTAAATAGGTGCCACATAACAGATAAACTCTGTGGCCATGGCAGGCTCTGGGCAGAGGGTACAGGCTGCTGGGAAGCAGTGCAGCAGGTCACAGAGAGGAGAAACAGTGCCTGGTTGGAGGTACGTCACTCCACTCCCCTTGCAGGCAGAAGAGAAGTGCAAGGCAGAAAACAGAGCTGGCTAAAACTAAGATAACTCTAAGAAGATTAAAAATATTTTCTTGTAATTAATGGATAATTCATGGCTATCGGGATTATAAGAAAGAAGAAGAATAGCTTACAGCTGTAAATTCAAGTATTTACTATTTTGGCATTTAAGAACTTACCATAATTGCAGCAATGAGAGGCTGAATGCTCTCCTTGGATTAAACTTGCCTGGATTCAGATGATACTGCAAACACTCCTTCAGTTCATATGGACCTTTATTGGAAAACTTGGATCATAGACGCTTACTGTTTTGGATGTTGCATCCACATCTTATGCCTTCATACATTTTATTACTAAACATGGAAAAAGCATAATTCTCACTATATTTCATTTCTATCACATCTGACAGCTGCCTAGTTTGTGTTTATGTGCATGGTATTTGTGGCCAAGTATTTTAACATGGAAATTCCTTTTCAAAGCCAGCATGGATACTTTTCCTCTGCTTCATCCCCTTATTTTTGAAGGAGTGACTGTGATGGTGAGGTAACATGATGATGATGAGTTATGTTAAAATAGCCTAGTTAAAATGATGCCCTTTCATCTTCTCGACAGTAATTTCTTTAAAGCTCTATGTACCTCTAAGACACACCTAGTATCAAAAGCACTGCAGTATAAAGCCATTAGATTTTACAAAGAATTAAACTGATGATTCTATATATCAGTACAGTAAAATGCATCCTGTCAGAAAACAAACAAGCTAACGAAATGGTGATTCTGAGATCTGTGTTTATTACAGACTTGACAGTTATCAAATAATCCAAACATGAAAAGAAAAAAAAAAAAAAAACGGACCAGATGGGACCTCAAAAAAGTTATCTAATCTACCCTTCTGTTTCATGCTAAAACAAAATCATTCTCTGCCACACCAACAAAGGTGTATCTAACCAGGTCTCAGGAACCTCCAGTGATAGAGATTCCAGTTTGCCCTCAGCCATTTATTCCACTAGTTTCCCATTCTTGGTTTGAGGCAGCTTCTCTTCATCTCTAATCCACATCTCTCTTCCTTCACTTGAAGCTGCTGCTGTTCGTCTTATCCACTACAAAGAACACATTATTTCCTTCTGCTCTGCAGTAGTCCCCGAGGTATTTGAGTCTGGGATCACATATCAGGTTGGTCACATTTTATGGAAAACAGTCCTAAGACTGGATAATCTTGCATCATTAAGCCAAGATTTCTAGAGTACTGGTTGTTATTGCTTCTACCTAGATTTTATCCATCTTGTCCCCATTTTTCTTGAGATGAATGTCTAAAACCGAACACAGTGTTTAATGAAGGCCTTGGCCATCCTGGATGAAGCATTTCATAGGAGGGTTTATAAGGTCTTATTTACACATCCCAGGACAAGGTTGTAATGAGAATAAAGAGCCTGCAGTAAGGTAGGGATCTAGAAACTGGAAATTCTCATCTGTTAAGCTACTAGATGTTTGAGGCTGGTGAGCTCTTTGACTTGTTCTTCTCCCTCCTTCCCTGAAATTGTGGTAGCATTTCTACCAAGATGTGAGAAAATAACTTGCATTTATTTGTAAGAAATACATCAGTTTTGCAGTGCTGCTATTTATGCACCAGCAAATACATTCCTTCTGTGCCTAACAACTGCTCTGGCTTTTTTATCTTCTGGAGTAAACTCTACCAAATTTGTTGTTTGCCAATGATGCCATAGCAACATGTTCCCATTCTCCGCGTGCTCCTTGCTTTGCCAGGTTGGTGAAGGGGATGTTGAGACTGACATGGTAAGAGTGTTTTCATCTGGAGAACAAAAGCAATCTGCACCCTTAGGAAGCTGTCATCGTACCTCCTGCAGACTGCTGAGCCATGCCAGCTCAAAGCTTTTCACTGTGGTGCTGGATGAAAGCAGTGACTCCAACATCATGAGCTGCTATTTTGAGTTGGATGCTCAAGTTACTAAAAAAGATTTTTTTCTGGCAGAACATCTTTGCAATATTTCCACTACAAAAACCTGCTTTCATCCTCAAATTCTAATGTCTCGTTTTGAGGACTGAATGTATTACGGGCAAACACACTTGCCTGGCCAAGAGAGAATCCAGTTGTGAGGGCTGGCAAAAACAGTTCTGCTTTAAACAGAGCAAAGAAACCACTCTCCTTTATCCATTGGCCTCTCTAAGTACTGTGCATGCCACCTGATGGCCAACCCTGAGCTCAAAGTACTGCAGGAAGCCCTCATATACAACTTCTATTTCAGAAAAGAAAAAGAAAAAGAAAAAGAAAAAGAAAAAGAAAAAGAAAAAAGAAAAAGAAAAAGAAAAAGAAAAAGAAAAAGAAAAAGAAAAAGAAAAAGAAAAAGAAAAAGAAAAAGAAAAAGAAAAAGAAAAAGAAAAAGAAAAAGAAAAAGAAAAAGAAAGAAGAAGAAAAAGAAGAAAAAGAAGAAAAAGAAGAAGAAAAAGAAGAAGAAAAAGAAGAAGAAAAAGAAAAAGAAAAAGAAGAAGAAAAAGAAAAAGAAAAAGAAAAAGAAAAAGAAAAAGAAAAAGAAAAAGAAAAAGAAAAAGAAAAAGAAAAAGAAAAAGAAAGAAAAAGAAAAAGAAAAGGAAAAGGAAAAGGAAAAGGAAAAGGAAAAGGAAAAGGAAAAGGAAAAGGAAAAGAGGAAAAGAGGAAAAGAGGAAAGGAAGAGGAAAGGAAGAGGGGAGGGGAGGGGAGGGGAGGGGAGGGGAGGGGAGGGGAGGGGAGGGGAGGGAGGGGAGGGGAGGGGAGGGGAGGGGAGGGGAGGGGAGGGGAGAGGGAGAGGAGAGGAGAGGAGAGGAGAGGAGAGGAGAGGAGAGGAGAGGAGAGGAGAGGAGAGGAGAGGAGAGGAGAGGAGAGGAGAGGAGAGGAGAGGAGAGGAGAGGAGAGGAGAGGAGAGGAGAGGAGAGGAGAGGAGAGGAGAGGAGAGGAGAGAAGAGAAGAGAAGAGAAGAGAAGAGAAGAGAAGAGAAGAGAAGAGAAGAGAAGAGAAGAGAAGAGAAGAAAGAGAAGAGAAGAGAAGAGAAGAGAAGAGAAGAGAAGAGAAGAGAAGAGAAGAGAAGAGAAGAGAAGAGAAGAGAAGAGAAGAGAAGAGAAGAGAGGAGAAGAGAGGAGAAGAGAAGAAGAAGAGAAGAGAAGAGAAGAGAAGAGAAGAGAAGAAAGAAAGGAGAAGAAAAGGAAAGAAAAGGAAAGAAAAGAGAAGGAGAAAAGAAAAAAGAAAAGAATAGAGTGGAGTGGAGTGGAGTGGAGTAGAGTAGAATTAGAGTAGAGTAGAACAGAACAGAATAGAACAGGACAGAATAGTTCAGTTGGAAGGCACCTTCAGAGATCTTCTAGTCCAACTGCCCAACCACTTCAGAGCTAACCAAAGTTAAAGCACGTTATTTGAGGGCACTGTCTCCCCTGGTGCAGCTTTATGCTGTTCCCATGCATTCAGTTACAAGTTGATAGCGATTACTCCTGAAGGTATGGCTCCTCTGTATTTTGAAGACCAATAACAGAAGAAACGTATGCAAAGCTTTAATTTGATACAAATCCTAAAATTTTCCTGTTATCAAAACAATGTGACCCCTACTCAATGGAAAGGTAAGGCATTCAGAGAGAGAAATCTCTGACTTGCTGCAGATGGTGAAGCTTTAAAGGACCTCATTTTACAGGTTCCAGGGATAACAAGCCCTGAAGAGAAAAGAGGTTGACGAAGAAAATACTTGGTTTTAGCTTTTTATGTGCATTGCATTAAAAATGGATTGGAGTGTCTTTCAGGTGTATTGTTGCTTGAGTTCACTCCCAGAGAAAACAATTGCTGGAGTCAAGCATCTGCTTTGAAAGGAGTCTTCACAAACAGGTCAAAGCTTTGCTTACGCCATCACATGAACAAGCCAGAGCTAACTGGATGCTTTTGGAGAAATACAGAGGAAAAAAAGACTGCCTGCCCAGTCTGTCAGCTATTCACAGTCATAGCTGTTGGAATGGGATGACATTGTTTTGAGTTTATCCTAAATAGAAAGCTAGCACATATGCAAAGCCGGCTTTACTGCGTTGAATTCATCTGAAACAGAGGAAGGCTACACTTCGGCTGGATCAGCTCATATTAAACTACCTTATACTTGTGACACCTCCTTCAGTACCTTCTGGAGGACCTTGAGGTGTTGCTTGGAGTTAGTTATTAGGGTGATCTCCTTTCCTGAACAAGACAGATTGGGAGACCTGTCTCACAAATCAGCCTGATATATTTTACTTAGTTACATTCTAGGTTGAAAGCATGTGTGTGCTGCTTTTGCAGTGCAAGCTGGAAAAAAATTTATGTCCAGCAAAATAATGCCTCCACACCTGGTGTATAACCTACAAAGGGACAAACATTTATAGCACTGGTGTGGAAAGTGTGGGGAAGCAGAAAGCGAGCACAGATAGGGTACAAAAAGACCAGCAGCCCGAATGGGACATGACACTAACGTTGGCAGCTCTGGTGCTCCCAGGCCCTATGAGGCTCAGGAGGAGCTGGCGTTGCTGCAGGCACACAGCTCAGCATCCAGGCACCAGGAGGAGGCTAGAGGCAAGGCACTAGGGCATGCAGTAATCCCACAGCCCTAGAGCCAAGAAAGGTAAATCAAATGGCTTTTTGAAGCACCAAGGGAAAACAAAACAAAATAAACAAATAAAAAACAACAAACCACATTGTTTATTCCTTAAAGCCTAAAATGTTGCACAAATTGGAAACAGGATAGAAAAGATTTTGCAGAATTACACTTTTTTTCACTCTTTTTTTTTTTTTTTCCCTTCCTTTTCTTTTCAAAACAGCCTTCTCTAGCTATTTATTTTGCTTGCTGTAAAGCTGGGAGGGATGTCAGCGGTGACCTTGCTTTAAATTCTTCTTTACCTAAATAAACATGCTTGTAGGATGCAGGACTCAGCTCCCTTTTTATGAAGAGATCCCTTGACCACCCTGAAATCTTTGTTGCTGCTGCTGGATTACCATGTCTTCTCACTTCCTCATATCTTATCTACCCTGCAGACTACAAATCACACAGATTTTTACCAACTGGAAATATTGTTTTGCAGCTCTATAGACATCTAACAGCAAGAGCTATGAGACCTTGCAAACCAGCTTATGGTTATCTGAAGGCCAGAGGCATACAGCATAAAATATTTTATGGTGGAGGGTTTCAGCTAAGAAAAGTTACCTTTTGCCACAGCTACTGTAGGGATAAAATTATGATTGGGATTAAGAGAATATCCGAAGACTTCTGTGTGGCTTGAACTTCAGGCCACTGTTCTGCCTCTAGTCCTCCTAGTGTCTACCACAAGATCTTGCAGTTCCTCTCCATACCAGCAAGCCTGCCTGCTGCTGTTGAAGAGATGATGGTTCAGATGATGGCTCAGAAATCTCACCCAGCCTTCCTCTATAGCGGCCTGTACTTGGCATCTTCTGAAGAAAGTGAAGGTCCATATTGTGCCAGCCCTTGCGCCTTTGGGGCTGTTTCAGCTTGGAAATCTTCGGCAGGGCCCTCTCCTCTGTCTCTGCACCCTTTAGGGTGTCCACACTTGTCCTGTGTTGCCAGCATAGCTCTCACCTAGCACTTGAGAGGTCAGTGAGATGATGGCAGTGGAAACCCTGCCATGGTTCCTGGTGGTGCTCCTTAGGGAGAAGGAGGGACAAGGGCAGAGCTTGCTCTTCTTTCACATGAGTTGGTGTAGCACTTAGGCGTGCAAGTCGGGAATGTAATGGGTGACAGCATTTTGGGGGAGAGGGAGGAACAGGAACAGCCCGAAGCAGGTAGAGGGTGGGCTTAGGTTTGCCAGTGCTCCGGAGATGGCTGACAGTGCTCTGAGATGATCTGTATCACCGTGAGGAAACAGTGACTGGAGAAGAAGGGCAGAAAGGTTATCTTCTTCCGACTGGTTTAATGCACCCTTGAACAAGATGCATGTGGAGGTGTGGCCAGGCAACGTGTTTTTCTGAGCAGGTTCCCTGTGGGTAAATGCAGGCATTGTTGGTAGACCTGCATCACTTCGTGTTTGTTCTGTGTCCCGTTTAGCTAAGCCAGTGTTTCTTGGAAATGATTTCGGGAAGTCAAATATTCTCCCCCTGCCTATCACGAGCGTTGCAGAGTTCCCCCAGTTAGTCATTAAGCTGCTTATCACATCTGCACTCAAACGCTGCCATGTGATAAGCTTTCGTGCTGGGTGCTCCACCGTGGTGGGGTGGAACTGGTCGGGCTGCACTGGAAGAAATGCAGGTGTAGGTAGGTCTGCTGCGCTGCAGGACGCGTCTGCAGTCTGCGTTCCCTACAGCCGCTGCCACGCAGTTTTGTAACCCAGCAGAGCGTGCGGTCCTGTACTTACAGCAGAACAGCCTGCTTGCATGGGCAGCTTTGGTGGCACCGTGCCCAGAGGGACAGGTTGTCCCTCTTCGCCTTGTAATTACTCAGTGGCTTTTTCTCAAGACCGTGTTATTCCTGGGTTCAGCAATTGTCCTTCCCTAGAGGTCTGTCCCACCGGGGACCGCGGGCACTTCACCTTCAGACAGCAGAAGTCAGGAGAGATGAAGCCTACCTGGAGTGCAGCTGTTTGTTTAAAGCCCTTTTGGGGCAGTAAGAGCCTCTTTCTATGCCCTTCCAGAAAAAGGCCAGCCTGCTCTGTGCTGAGGGGCGGGGAGATGAAAGGGTTTAGAGAGGTGCAGCCCACGGGGGAAGAAATACAGCAAAATCCTAATGAAGGACTCCCAAGAGTACTCCTATAATTGGGGAATCTGTATTGCTTTGTTATTGTAATTATCACTGAAATAGAAAGATGCATGACTTTTGCTTTATGAGGCCTAAATGAGAGGAGAGTTCCTTTTAGTTTTTGTTTATTTTTTTAAGTAGTTTCTAACTACCTATAGCGAGATAAAAGGAAAGTGCAGCTGCAGTGAGCTTCTCAGATTTATTTCTATTCCATTTGCACCTGGAGTGTGTTCTTAAATTGGGCTCTACCAAAAACTACCTTAGAGGAAGTGTCTTTAAAGAAGCAGGTTTTAGGCATGTCTTCCCATGTCCTAGGTTAGTAAAGATGCGGAGATCAGCTGGAGATAATGTTGTGGTGAAATGTTCTGAAATGAAACGCAGAGCTATGCAACTAACCCATGGACCTCCACCAGTTCAATGACCTTGCTTTTAAAATACATGCTGTGGGACTTGTTACGGAAGCTTAAGGCTTTCTCTAGGGGGGGAGCTGCTGGGTCATCCACAAATGCAGCACAAACGAGCCAAGAAGGTTGAAAATACAAACAACACGGAATAGTAACCAACCTGCCCAACACAAACCTGTTTGGTCTGCCCAGATCAACATGTGGTGGCTCTGAAATCCAAGCAGACCCGTGCATCTTCCATTGTACCAACTGTTTACACAAAGCTGGAAGCTTTCTGCTTTTCTTCAGTTTAAAAAGGATTATATTTGGCAGGAAGCAAGCACAATTCTGAACTAACCAATAATTTCCATTAATTTTCATTAGTCAGTCCCCTGTCTCTCAATTTAAAAACAACTACAACAACAACAAACTCCAATTAGAAGTTCATCTGTTTTAGAGTATTACATTGAAAAAAGCCTCGATAAATTGCTAGGATAGACTTCTGGAAGAGTCTGTATATATCTCATATGTCTTTCTGATCCTTGTAGGTGCAGTTCAGGTTGGGCACAGGAATTAAGTTTCTGCTCTCAAGTTTCCAGTGACTTCTAGACTATTTCATTAAATCACAACCCTGCCAATGGCTCTGTATATTGCACAAGTAATTACTATATCGTATTTGATCCTTGAAATTTCATAGTGTAAAAGGTTATTGCTGTATTTGCTATCCATGCACCAAAACTTAATTTGTGGGTAGCATTTTATGCTATTTGCTTTGTTTTGTGTTAGACTCAGTACAAAGAAGGAACTGGGGTTTTCCTGCTATCCCTCTTTCCAGTGTTTTAAACTGAGACATTGAAATCCAAACATACCTAATATTGTCTGTCTGGTTTTAACATGCTAGTTGGCATTTGTGTCTACTAATGATGTGCCTGAAGGTATCTAAACATTTCCCTTCACTTCAGGACATACTCGTCTACATGTTTTTACATATTTCTTGGTTAGGTTGCTAATGCAGTGCTGTAGAATTTTTTTTCCATAGTTTTTTTCTCTGTGAGCTTGAACTACAACTGAACTTCTTTAAGCTTTGAAAAAATTCAGCTCCAAATCCCTTTAGATCAGCTCCCAATTTCATCTAGTCAATTTAGAGAGTTTTGTTTCTTAAAATTCCCTCAAACAACCATTGTGAAGGAAAAGCATTATTTCTCTGTATGTTTGGCTGTACTGCTCCATAAATTGTGAGGATTTCTGTCCCTGGGGGTTCTTCCTCCCCCCAGACTTACTTCCTCCAGTGTGCTGGGCCATTCTTACAGGAAATGCAGAGTGGGGAAGGGATCAAATGGGTTCAGAGAAAATGCTTCCCCCCAGGAAAGGTTTTCGAAAGCTAATTTCCTGCCCAGAATCCTATCGGTTGCATCAGATTGTTGTCAGTCTGTCAAAATTCAGGCATCTGTTGTGAGGTAAAGGGGTGACAGAAAAATGCCACATGCTCTAAACAGTATTAAAGGATTAGTGTTTTATTAATGCCATGTGCTGACTAGTAGCTGACTTAAGGTGGGTGAATTTGGTGCCCGTTTCTCTAGCAGATGGTCAGGTTTGTTTTTTTGTGCAACTCCTCATCTTCTGCTACCCAGTTGCATCTGGAAACATCCTGGTATGTTACAGTATTTATGTCAAGGGCATGCTCCTAATCCCTCTAACTCTCGGCTTGTTTTCCATTTGCAGTTTGAAGGGAGGAAGTACTGTGAACATGATTTTCAAATGCTTTTCGCCCCTTGCTGCCATCAGTGTGGTAAGTTTTACGTTGAGGCAAAGTGCTTCCCACTGATCACAAATGGGAAGTCAGCGTATTGCTGGGGGAAGATGTGCAACCCTTCTGTATCTCCTCTGGGAGGTGGCCCCACACATCTGAACTTCCAGCATGAACTAGGCTTCAGAGAACCTGGGGAGCTGCTTTTCCTACAGGTCATCAATCAGTAGGTTTTTTAAAAAAGGTTTGCGTTATTTGAGTGAACAGCTAAGCTGTTGGTCCAGTGACCCAATGAACAGACCATTTCATGGTTATCTGTACCTACATGCATGTGCTTATATTCAGCCCTTCTCATGCAGCTGAAACCCTCCAGCGAGTCTGTCATCCCTTTTGACAGTTATAACCCATCCGTGTTGTCCTCCTCCATGGAAGCAGGGACAGTCTTCATCATCTACTCTTACCATCAGCTGATGAGTCAGCTGGTCCCCTTTCATATTTCTGAAACAGATTCCTTCAGCATCTGATGTCTAACCTGTGTAACGCTGAAGGCTGCCTTTTGTCAATTTGTCTGATGATGTAAATGCTTGCGTATCTGCTACGCTGTAATCAATTGCCAGGTTTTTTACCCTCTGTGTTCTCTGTGTGTGACACATTTGCTTGGGCAGGGCTGAGAAGTCATTACTGTACCATTGCTTGAGCTGGTCGGGAAGCTCTTGTTTTTCCGCGGTGCCTTGGCAAGCCGCTACAACTTCTGCTTATCTTAGTAAGGCCTTTCCCTTGTGCAGAGGGAGGGGCTGGGTGCTGGGAAAGGGGGAAGCAGATGTTCTGGAGCTTTGAATTTAAAGCTGCAGATTTGAACAAGGAGGGGAAAGGGAAGAGGAAGAAGGGGCTTAATGGTGATATCTGAGCAAACCTGAAGTATGCGGCAAACCAGAAAGTGTCTCACTTCATTCCGTCTGCAGGCAGGCCAGTCACTTCCCAAGCATGAGGACCTGTTGTATTCCTCCAGTCACTCTGCAGCCCCCTTCCTTTGTCCCCTTCCTGCTCCTCTGTGCCAGGGCTTCCCCGTCTGCATCCCTGCTTCTGGCCTGCAAAGGATTTTCGCAAACCCTCCTCTCTAACCTCTTCAAACAGAAAGTGCTGCTCTTCCTGCACGCCAGCATTGTTCACACACGGCTCCTCTCTGTTAGCACTGTTACTCGCCTTTGGTGGGCTGGGCAGAGGAGGCTTTACCTCTTCAGCACCCAGGAGCCTTTTGCAGGATACCAGAAGCTGTTCTGGTCCCAGGCAGAGGGGTATGGAGGAGCTACACCATGTATCTCCAGGGTTTCTCCTGCCCAGCTCCACATCTAAAACAGCTTCAGCTGCTCCTACCCTGGCTCCTCATAGCACCGGCTCTGTTAAAAGCTCATCAGTTTTACGGACTGACTTGTTCTGACAGATGGGTTAAAAGTAAGTGACTTTGCTGGAGGGTGTGACTGGCTGGCTGGGCTGCCTCCCAGGTCACTCTGCTCTCTTACCTACAGCGCCTTATGGGTCCTAACTGAAACTGGGCTTTTCCAGTGTTTGGATTTACTAAGGGTGGCCAAAATCAACAGGGCTGTTGTCAGCAGTGATGCCTCAAGCTTTCCTGACGTTTTTAGAGTCCATCAGGTTTTATTCTTGAAAAGCTATGACTTCATGGGAATGCCACAGAGTTGCATGCTAGACTTCCTTTCATCCACATCTGTTATCTGATGGATCGCTCCTCTTTGACAGCTGTTTGATTTGTAGGCTCTTTGGAGCCACGATTCAGCCTTCCTCAGCACCAGGAAGCTGAGCTCCCAGCACGTTTTAGGCAGAGTGCTCTGGGGCACTGCTCAGGGGCCTCGGCTACAACGTCCATGTAGGGAACAACTAAACACGTGTCCCGTGTGTGGTGGACATGGCTCCACTGCCTGTGCAGTGGAGTCACACAGTGCATGCACAACGGTAATTTTAACACTTTTTCAATGCCTTGCAGGACAGGACTCCTTGTGGTAGGTTAGAAGTTGTTGTGTGTGTTGGATTTACTGTTTAGTAAGTGCATTCTCCCACTGCATCTTTGCACTTTGACTTCATAGTTGTTGTTGTTTTTTTTTTTTCTTTTCTGTTTTTTCCAGTAGGTCCAACGCCACCCAAGCTCAGTTCGGTTGTGCTTAGAGTATAGAGCCCCTTCAAGGCTAGATTACAGACCTAGTGGAGTAGAAGCCACTACTGTGTAAATGACAATTTAAAATTGTCCTCTTCTATAAGAGGAGAAAGGCAAAGATGATAAGGAGACAAGAATGCCATATTATATAAAGAACTCTGTATATTTTGCAAGAGTTTGAGATCAGATGAGAAAAAAAACAGATAAAGGACTGGAAAAGGATAATTGCAGAGAGAAGGTGGAAAAAGGCTTATATATAAAGAACAGAAGGTTGTCCATCAGCAAGGACATCTGCTTCTGACCCACAGCACAAAAAAAAAAAAAAAGCAAACAAAAACAACCCAAATTACAGAGTTTAGAACCAGAACTGCAACACTGAAATTATTAATATATTCTACCAGATTTGGGGGGAGGTGGGCAGTATATGAGGAGAGGATGATGATGCAATTGTAGTGATTCACTTGTGGGTTTCTTTTAACTTTGTCTAGCGTGGTATTGTAAATTCTTGTCATTGTGTTTCTTACAGGTGAGTTCATTATTGGTCGTGTTATTAAGGCTATCAACAATAGTTGGCATCCAGAATGCTTCTGCTGTGACATCTGCCAACAAGTATTGGCAGATATTGGATTTGTCAAGAATGCTGGGAGGTAGGTCTTCATCCTTCTGTTACTGCTCATGAATAAAATGAAATGAGAGGTGGGACTTAGAAGTTATGGCCCTTAAAACTTTCCAGTTGAGATGGAGTAACTGAAGTGGCTTTTATGAGAAAAAGGTCTAAGGGTGCATCACAAAATTAAGAATGAATAGCTTAAAATATGCACATAAAATCTTAACCATTTATCTACCTCAACACCAGATTACTTGTCAACACCAGGTCTCATCTGTACCCGGTGACATTTCAGGATTGGTAGGGTACATTCTGATCAGAGAGACAACATTCAGATGTAGAAGTATTGTATTTTTTTAAATCAATTTTTGTTTTTCCAACATTGGCTTCCAATTTGGGTCCAGTTCAGCACCTTATTCATTAATAAATGTTTTCAGCTCATCGGGATCCTTCACTTTTTTACCAGCTGTGATCACAAGGATGTTTTGCAAGTGGATTATATGGCCATGGACTTCATAAGTTTAATATGACATACATGGTTGTTTTTATAGAATTAGGACCTGTGTGGCCATCCAGCTTCCAAGCTAAATTTTTAAGAGTTTGAGAGTAAAATATTCAGCAGTGAGAATCTGTAGTGAACATTGTTTTCTGTGTTTTGACACAGCTTAAATTCAAACAAGTTGAAGAAATGATAGTTCTGTGGTGATTGGAAATACAGTGATAGCCCTCCTTCTTCTGCACTTGGTTTACCTACCAAAGAAATTGTTTTAAAGACTTTTTCTTCCAAAAAAGGCTGATTGAAATGAAGTTCTAATAGATGTTTGATTTATATTTTTCACGGTACTAACTGGTGCTGGTACTTACCTATGTTTTTTATGTTGTTTCAGACATCTCTGCCGTCCTTGCCATAACAGGGAAAAGGCCAGAGGCTTGGGAAAGTACATTTGCCAGAAGTGTCATGCCATTATTGACGAACAGCCTCTCATATTCAAAAATGATCCTTATCACCCTGATCACTTCAACTGTGCAAACTGCGGGTAACTTGAGTTCTGCAAAGGAAGACAAGAAAATGCTGTTTTTATTTGCTTCTTCCGTTTACATTTTAAAGTGAAATCCAGTACTGTTAAACAGTCAAAAGGGAGAGCTTTGGGTTGCATTGTAGCCAGATGTGTGTCTGGTTATCGCTTTTGGGACGGTGGAGTTAGATATTTAGTTCAAACAACAGCTGATATGTTAGGCAGTAATGAAAGATTGTAATCTGCAGCATTTTCTTAGGAAATACGAAGTCTGGGCACAGGTAAATGGTTTTGTAGCAGCAAAATGATTGATAGCTTCTTTTTCTGCAACAAAGGGTAGGAAAGTGATCCTCCTTAGCTGCTTGAGTTACTATCTTGCCCATGTTATTTCTTTTTAGCTGAGTTGCATGAAAAATTTTGTTCTTTCCTTTTAAAGACATTTTCTTAGAAGCTTTCCCTTACCTCATTTTATCAGCTTCTGCAACTGTAGTCTACATAGCTTCATGTTTCTACATCCTCCCCAGATGCACAGATCAGGGGACATTGTAGGATATAGCACACATTATTAGTTGTTTATTTTTGGTACAAAGGAAGCTATCGTTTCAGTGCTGTAGCAAAGGCTGATTTGAAAATCAACCTGTAGTATTGCGTCAGTGCCAGTGTCAGCTCATATTTTTCTTTCTCTGATGTTTTATACCACAGGGAAAATGTAAAGAATTGCATTTTCCTTTCAGTTTATGTAAAGCTAAAATAAACAGGTGATAAGAGGACCAGAATAGAAGCCAAGCATGACTACAGCTTTCAAACACGTTTGAAAACAGCTCAGTAGCTATTTTCAGAGAGACTTAATGCATTGTACTTAGCAGGGTTTTCTCAGTTTACTATGGAATCAGTCTTGTTTCAAAAAAAAAAAAAAATGAATTGCCATATTTGATGCTGCTAGATCCATTATTGTAGTATAAATCCAATTTCTAAAACAAATGCTAAAAATTAGATTATCTCCAGAAACTCTCAAGAGTTGAAATCATTCAGTTCCTTTATTCATGCTCTCAATTAATTAACTTTTGAACAGGAAGGAGCTTACTGCTGATGCTCGTGAGTTGAAGGGAGAATTATATTGTTTACCCTGCCATGACAAAATGGGTGTCCCCATCTGTGGAGCATGTAGAAGACCAATTGAAGGACGAGTGGTGAATGCTATGGGCAAACAGTGGCATGTGGAGGTAAACAATAGCTGATACATTGTCTTTCACAAATGTAAATATTAACATACCTGGAATATTGCTGATCAGTCTACATGAAAGGATTAGAAAAGTATGCAGGAATAATGAGTATATACATTCTCCTAATCCTATTTTCAACCTTCTCATGTCTGGTCTTTCACTGTGAAATGAGAGTAATTTCCAACCTTGCAGAGACCTTTGACTGTGAAGCTAAAATCATTAATCAGAGGAAGCACTGCCAGGCCCTTATAGAAGAAAATTTCACAAAGTGAAGAGCGGGATATATGGAAAGGCAGTAAAGTTCTGTGATAACTGTAATATTACTGGGCACCATAATATTCTTAAGTCTTTCACAGTTAACCTGCTACAGGTAAAGCACTTCATGGGAGGGTTTCATATTTCAAGGGCATGTACAAGACTTAGTTCCATATCTTCGTTTTAAATTAGGAAGATAAGTGGTCTATTCCTTTTGTTTAGAAAATCTCCTCCAGCAAGAGCTTTCTTCACAAGAGTGTAATGATGGTGCTTATTATTTAATCTCTCTTCATTCTGTTCGTTGATAACACATCACTTTGCTTCCTTTTTTTGTAACTTTTGGATTGAAATGTTGAAGACAAGTTTTAATTCTCCTTTTCAAGAGAATCAGTGGCTCAGTAGACGTGACATTCACATTGTTTGATTTGCTTTCCAGAAAAAATACAGTTACTTCCAAGTAATCCAAAAATGTATATAATTTTCTTCATAGCATTTTGTTTGTGCGAAATGTGAAAAGCCATTCCTGGGTCATCGTCATTATGAGAGAAAAGGCTTGGCATATTGTGAAACCCACTACAATCAGGTAAGGTTGCATATTTTTAGAAATTGTGTTGTTAAACTCATGTATTGATTTTATTAAAGGAGATGGAAGACCATAGATATTCTTCTGATTTCTCATAATCACCTGTGGTTATAAAGCTAATTAGCAGATGTTCTGTTGCAGTTAATTTATATCGGTTTCTCTAATTATAAATCTGGCATTGAAAAACATAACTGCAGGGATTTCACAAAGACTAGATGGGCTAATCAGTATCGAGTTGTTCTTCAAGCTTAGTGGCGCTTATGTAGAGCTGTTTCAAGCTTTTGCATATCTGCGAGATGAGAGCAGCTAATAACACCGAATCTTTCCCAAGAAATATAAGAAGATTTGCCATTCAGGAGCTGTGGTTTGACACGAAGCCTTTGTGAGTAGCGTGTTTTTTTTCTGCTACTCTAAGATGATCCTATGTTAGGATACACAGCATCACCCAGCTCATTCGTTCAGCTGCCTAAGACTACAAAGACTTAATTTGTCAGAGGACACCACCTAGTGACCACTTGCATTTAAATAAGAGCTATATACAGTTCCCTGCAGACGCCCTTAATTGTGCAGTGCAGCACTGTAAGGTATAAACCATTATTATTTGGAAGCCAACCACAAGGTGTCACGTACACACCTTTGCTTGGCTGAAGTAGGCATTATCTCTGGGAGTTGTAAGGCATCTGCTAATTACAGATGGATTCTTAATTTGTCAGCGATGAAGGGCAGATGATTGAAATGTTGCTGGCACACTTGTAGGCAATAAATGCCGTGACATTAGTAGAAATAGCTGCATCCATGACAGGGCAAGAACGTACACCAGGCAAGAGTTGTATGTTGAAGGAATGTCATTCGCTACATCAGCTCCTACAGTTAGAAAAAAAATACATGAAATTTTGGGCATACAAAACCATTCATAGATAGTTACATTGTGGACAGATGTTAAGTATGGAAATGGAATGAAGGATTTCTGGCCTTTTATTTATTGATTGATTGATTTTAAGAAAAATAAATTAAGCATAGCATTTCCTTACAGCTTTTGCCAGAAAAAGTAGCATGTTGTTCTAGTCTTGCTTTTAAGTCCAAATGTTAAATTGGATGATTACTAAAGATCTGTATGTGACTTTGCTGTATTTTAAATGTTCAGGATTAGAGAAATAGTAAAACAAAACAACACAACATTTTTAGAGTGTCAAGCAGATGTAAACAGATGTTTTCATCTTCAACATTACAGAGACTTTTTCTGATAAGATGATGCAAAACTTAATTGGAAAACAAAAGCAGACCTGCTAATTTTCTCTTTTTTTTTACTGAAATAAACAGTAAAGCTACTGTGCCCATCAGCCAAAATAGAGTGTTTTGTTATTTTGAGAAGCTACTCTTGATAAAATCATTCAATTAAAAATTCATTACTTCTCCTTCCTCTTCAGCTGTTCGGTGATGTTTGTTTCCATTGCAATCGTGTGATTGAAGGAGATGGTAAGCACTTTTCTGACTGTTTTCTTAACGTTACATTTTGATGGAAGTTCTTTCTTAACAGCAGAAGTAAGGCCGTTGTTGAATCCCTGGCTGTTCTCATTAAACCAAAACAGGCCATTATCTTGATCAGAAATTAGGATAGATCTGATTAGTCAGAGGCCAAATAGTAGGAAGACCTTGTAGTGAATGTTTTGTGATAGTGGAAGATCACCCAGCGTCTAAAGAGAGCTGTGGTCAGCTGGAAACCCTTTAGTAACAAGGAAAGGCCAGGGATGCTGGGAGATGCACTGGTGGCTTCCTGCCCCACCTACCTTAAAAATGAACACATGCAACTGTGAGAATGACTACATTGGCATCTTCTCAAATGAATTTAGGGATCATGATCCGGATTTGAAAAAGAATTTAGATATTTAAAGATTTAGGTGGGCTTTCTAATGGTTTTTTTTAAGTGCCTAACTTTCATTATTTCAATCCACTTCCTGGAGGTATTTGCCTATCTATCTCAGGCACCTGTCTTTTGAAAATCTAGGCTGATGATAATTTCACAAAACCAGGAAGGAATTGTAAAGATCTGTCCTGTGAAGGCATAAGCGGAAATGAGTGCTTTAATTTTGGGGGGCAGGGGGAGGGATTATTTTGGATGCTTTTTGGCATTTTATCATAGCTGGTTGTCCAAAGGCAAATCATTCTACCTGCAATAATGCCACATTACTTTGTTCCTGGTTACACCTGCCTGAAGTAAACACTGTAATACCAATGTTAGCCTCACCTAAACCAAAGCTATTAGCAAAGTGGGCGGAAGCCTCTAGCTTTTAAAAGGAGCCATAAGGTAGTTCATAGTCATGTAAATATAGGGTGAGACCCACATTCTGGGAATGTGCTTTCCCCACATTTTTGGGACTGGACTGTACCTGCAGAACAACAATCCAGAAGGCTTTGGAGGAAGCTGTATCTTCCCCTTCGCTGAAATCCTGAATGAAGAGAACTGGGGCTTGAAGCGAATGAATAACTCAGCCTTGCCTGATCACCACATCTCTGTGTGTTTCTTACGTTACATCGTGTAATCTGACTCCCATATTGTATGTGTCAGCCACTGAACTGAACAGATTGAAATGTCGTCATTTCTTTATTTTCATGGTGTGTCTTCAATTATTCTACATTTCTTCTTTCACTCCTGCACAGAAATTTGACACTGCTGTCACAAATGATGAGTATCCAGTACTTTATTTTCTCTCTCTCTGGTGAAACAGACATCTGTGGCAACAGTTTTTCAAGAGAGTGTCTATGACTGTATTGGAGAGGTTGCTTATAAGCGAAGACTTTCATCTGCTTAGTATTATTTTGGCAAGCGGGTGAATAACTGTATGCTTCTGTGGATGTGCTTGGCCCAATAGTGTAGGAAAAAAAAGTTTTGCATGACAATGTGCTGGTTCTGTTTGCTGCTGACAAAATGTTGCATTTTAGGAGAAAAGCATTGCATTGCCCTGGATCCTCTACATTTGGTTAAAAAGAGAAGCAAGTTTTGGCAAGGAACATTGGGAAGGTATACTGTGAAAGAGAGGAGGAACAGAAAAGAGAGATAAAGAACAAAGAGAAAAAGCTTTCTCTCCAAAACAAAGAGTAAAAATATATTCATGTTTATCATGATAAAGTGATTTATCTCGTTAGTCCATAACTTTTTTTCACTTTGGTACCTCTGATTTACCAGCAGTGTCCTGATTCCTAGCTTCAAGTTAGTTTCTTCAGCCAGGCAAGTGCTATAGTTGATGGCACTGCGGTCTGAGCAGGGTCTGGGGAATGAAACAGAATAAAAACATAAACACCCTTTTGCTGGATTGCTTTTCAGCTGAAAAAGTCTCCTGGTCATGTTTGAAACATGGCCTCATAAAACAGTTGCCTGAGGTCAGCATGCTATGAGATGAGGTAGAAGCAAGCAACGCGAGTCAGAAATTTGTTAAAATGGTCTTGCTGGTGACCATAGCATTGTATGTACCCTCAGAGACAGCTTTATCAACACTTCATGGTCCCACTGCACAGCATTCACATGTACCTATGTGCCTTCCTAGTCTTGCCATGTTATTGTTATGGTCCTCAATACTTGATATAAGAATCAAATGATTGTTCTTCATGTCTCGTGAACATTACAGCTTTTTCTTTATATGTATATTTTTTGTAATGCTAATGATTTCCTTTTTCTTTTCACTTGCTCTAGTTGTGTCTGCTCTGAATAAGGCATGGTGTGTGAACTGTTTCGCTTGTTCAACCTGCAACACTAAGTTAACACTCAAGTAAGTTTATTGATAGGTGTGATGCCTTCAAAATGGATCGGTGGTTATCTTTACAGTGGAAATGTTGCTGTAGTTTAACTGTTACGGTACAAAAACCATACAATCAGCACTGAGAAAATTGCGCCTGTTTCTTCCTCTTGCTCTATTTACTAATCTACATCTTTTTCAGCTGTCTGTTCAGTTCTTCCTTCAGTTAAGTCTTCTTAACTCTCCTCCTTTTCTGTCCCTTTATTTTTTCTGTTTAACTCTAAAGGGATAAGTTTGTCGAAATTGATCTAAAACCTGTCTGCAAACATTGTTATGAGAAAATGCCAGATGAATTTAAGCGACGCCTTGCCAAACGGGAACGTGAAGCGAAGGATAAAGAGAAGCAGAAAAAGAAAAAGCCAATCTGTCTGTAAACTTTTTTTCCTTCTCACCACCACCTCTGCTCCTTTCTTCTTTGGTTAGTGCTAAGGGTGCTTTTATTTAAAATTTTTGCATGCATTCATGGCAATCAAAACCAAAATATTTTTCACACAACTGCAAACTCAGAATAATGTTATTTCATTATCTTATGTTTAGTCTGCCTTGCTCTGCAATGAGATTTGAAAGGCCTTTTAAGTGACACAGCTAATAAATATGGACACTTGGGAGAAGACTGCATAACTCGCATGCAGTACTGTAATTACTGTCTACAATGTATATAACCTTGTGGCAGTAACTTCATAGACATGTATAAATTGGAGCTGTATTTTTTTGTCTGTGCACATGTGCTATGATACTTACTTTTTTCAATATCCTTGCCATTAAAAATGGGACTTTTTTTTTCTTTGCCTTGTCATTTTAGGAATAAATTTGTTGAATTTGATATGAAGCCTGTCTGCAAAAAGTGCTATGAAAAGTTTCCTCTAGAGCTGAAGAAAAGACTGAAGAAACTAGCTGAAACTTTGGGAAGGAAGTGAAGACTTATCTGCTCTCCCTGTTCTTTATGAAAATGTTATACGTATTACTCGTGGGGGGGGGGGGGGGGACTTTGAGGCTGCAATCAGAGAACAGATTGTGATGCATGCCTTTCAATCAAATCGAGATATTTTGAAATTTTCCATTCTCTATACATGTACATGTATACTTATTTGTTGATAAATAGGCCACACTTACAGACTAAATTAAATATCAACTCACCTGAAAGGTTTCTGACCCTGATAATGCAGTTGAACTGGTACAAGTGCACCATTGTGCACAGTAATCTCTGTGGAATTTTAGATAGAAAATACTCTTGTGAATACCTGCAAAGACACACTTTGCAAATGTGTCCAACGTTACGGACACGTAGTGTCATTTATATTACTGAAAGTATCGATGTGCAAATTAAGCATGAGGATAAAACTTTAAGTGTCTAGGGCAAGAAACCAAACATACCTCACTTCGTGGAAAAAAAACATGCCTAGATTTCAGGTCAAATAGTCTCATTAAGGAGCCTGGTTTCAGATGATTTGAAAAGTATCGTGTTTCTAAATACAGTCACTGTACAAATGACCTGCTTCTGATAGTTTGTGCTTACATGATGAATCTTTGTACATCAGACTTAGCATGAAATATCTATATGAAGTCTATATTCCTACTGCAAGAAATGAGCATACTCAGAACTACTTGAATTTTGCTATATTCCATTCAGAGTAACACATTAACTTTTATATATGCTTTTGCATTGTATTTACTTTTTGTGCCTTATTCTGCTGGACCATACATAACAGTGTTCCATTAAATATATATATATAGTTTTATTTTTATTTCATATTTTTATGCAGAAACTATATACAAGGTATTTTCAAAAGATAACATACTTTGCCTTAATTATTCAGGATGCAAGAGGAATTTTGTTACAAATGTGAACACCTGAGGTTTAAATTTAGCTTCTTGGCTTCTTTAACTTCTACAACAGTAATGGAAATGCATATTTCAATTAACTGGCAATATTACTTTTACACTGTGAGTGTAAATATATGTGGTTTGATCCTGCTAGGATCTATTTCTTTAGTCATCCTCAAGAACTGAGCTCACAAGGCATCAGAATTCCTTATAACATACACCTGATTGTTTTATACCGTTGACTTCTATTCATGCACACCTGTTATATTTTTCCTTTTTCTATTGAAAATACAGTTACTTAGGAATTCTTGATGGTACTGTGTTATCAAGTACACGTGTTTTTTTTTTCTTTTTCACACTAGTGACTTACACGGATTTTGTGTAATTGCATCATAGCAAGCAAAATTTCCTTTCCTGTTTATGGAAAACTAGTTGCTTCAAAACATCTTTCCAGTGTCATCAATAAAGGCTATGTTATTAAAACTTGTATCACGTCTCTTAAATGAGTGTTTGAGATGGGTGGAAAAGCGGCGAGGCAGCCTTTCTTCCCTATGCTTCTACCTGTGACTATGTAAATACTTCCTTATCCTGATTTAAAGGAGACATACGCCTAACCTACGTATGCACTTTAGTTTTTAGGTTTAAGAAAGAAACTGCAGTTTGTTTCATAACGAACAACTTGGTTCTTCTGGCTGTTTTCTGAATCGGCACAGTCACTAGGTTTTCCTAAAGAAAATACCTTGTCTGAGTTTAAAATGCATACCTTCCTACCACATTTTTCTCTCCTGTTTTCAATGTAATGCGGCTTTCACCTCAAACCTACAGTTTAGTGCTAGGTAAGGTATTTTTTATTGTTATTATTGTATATATTTATTCAGTACAGTAACAGTTCAGTAGCTGAATGCAGTCCTTATTGTGTTCATGACAAGAAGTCCTCTCCCCCCCCAAAAAAAAAGTTTATATAACTAGCCTGATAACACCGTTGGGATTTTGGACTATGCAATGGATCCAGGAGACCACTCTCAGCAATACGTCCTTTAAATTGTAATTCAGTTCTTCTAGTTTTCTCACGCTCCACTGAGAGCATGCACAGCCCTACTGCTCAAAGAGTGGGGTGGAAACAGTCCCTGACCCCGAGAGGCATGGCCTGCCTTGCGTGGTTATATCCACCCAGCACACGGCAGCCTCGTTTGCGCCTCCTGCAGGCTCTGCGGTAACCCTGTGACCTGAAGTCAATGTTTTTTGCTGTTTCCAAGTTCTTGATCATGAAGACTGCGCTCTGGTGCAGTAGCACCAAGGTCGTGGCCTCTGTGTCATTAACACCAGTGTATGTGTTTCAGACCCCACTGTGTAGCACTAAGAGCATGCAAGGGTTCAGGGGTTCAAAGCCTGCTGCGTCACAGAAATATTTCTGAAGGATGGGGCCGCTAGAGGCCAGGTAGTCCAAACCTCTGCTCAAAGCAGGTCTAACTTAAAAGCTGCACCAACACCGAAAGTCTTACCCAGCCAAGTTTTGAGTATCTCCAAGGAAGATCTCACAAGCCTCTGTAGGCAGTATGTCACAGTGTTTAATCACCCTCCAGGTGTTTTTTTTTTTTTTCTTCTATTCTTATTATTGGAGCCCTCTCTCCAGTGGAGGGTTGCCCAAATTCACACTGCTCCCTTGGGAGCTGTCTTTGGAGTGAACTATCATTGAAATAATACCCATGGATTTTGTCATCAAGAGCATTATTAAAAGCAGTGCAAAACAGGGAGGGAGCTAGCAATTAGACAATTAACCTGGACAATTACAGGTCTAGTGCTGAAGCTTACTTCCTGGTCTGTCAGTATTATAAATATTTCACATAGCTGGACGTGCTTTCTTTAAAGAGGCTGAGTTTATTACTGTTTTTTTGAACCTTGACCCCTACTAGGTCTCTCAAAGGAGGCTGTGGGCCTGGGATTTAGGAACGGATGCCTCAGCTTTGCCCCCTTTTTACTGCATGGGATCAATCATGCATGAGCAAGAGAGATTCCTTTTGAAGCTCCTGCTTAGAATAACAGTAGGGAGCGCTTCAGAAAGCCCAATGGATGTAGCTGTAGGGGGAAGGAGCTGAGCCTAAAGCCTTTCTGCCTCCAGCAGTGGCAAATCCTGAGCTCAGTTCCTACCAAGGTATCAAGATGTGTAGTGAGCCAAGCTGAGTATGGTCTGGTTGCAAGGTTAGCACTAGAGCCGGTCAACTGCTGGCCTGTCTGGTGGGCTACCTTCCTGGTGTTGCAACCACTGGGGACAACGTGGTGCTAATTCCACAGAGATGCCGACCAGCGTCAAGGCACTCGACCTTGTCTGTATGAAGGCAATTTCACACGCCTCCCCATGATGAAAAGCAAAAATTTCCTCCAGTGACTCCCAAGCCAGCTCTCGGATTCTCCTCTGCACCAGCGCTAAGACTTCTAATCCTCAGCCTGGCAGGTGTTGACAAACTGCTTGTAACCCCAGTCATTTAAAAAGCAGAGGGAAAAAAAAAACACGCTAATTCTTCTTATGGAATTAGAGCCAATGTGTAAAGAAATCACCATTAATAGAGCAAATAATAAAAGAGAGGGTTAACTCTGGTTAACTAGGGTTAGGGTGTTAGGTGGCTGCTGCTGATCTCCTTACAGAAACAAGGTGGATACTTGATTTTTCCTGCAAAGATGGTAGGAGTTGTGGAGATGTCGGTAGTGCTTAGGTGTAGCAGGAAACTTGTGTATGTCAATGGGTTGCTAGAGACTGAGAAGGGGATGAATTTTTAATGAAGAGATATTCACAGAGGTATCACACGACTCAGGGACAGCCCAGTGGCCACATTTTGACCAAAGTGACTGGAACTTGCAGAAAAGTGAGCTGGGCACCTCCAGCAAGCGGGCTCCTGCTGGGAATTAAGCCATGGGGCAACTGCCTTACGGCTTAAAAAAAAATAATAATAAAAATAGTTTAAACCTCCTGTCTCAAGCTTTGCAGCCTGCTCATCTTAACAGCTGCTCCCAGCTGATTTCTGAAGGGCCATTTCCAAACTCATTTCCTAACGCCCCGTCACGGAACCCCAACGACCGCCCCCAGCGGCCGGCCGCCAGCCCCGCGCATGCGCTGCAGGCGGGGTGGCCCCACCCAGCGCCCCGCCCCTCACTGTGGCGACAGCTTCTGCGCGTTCACGGGGGGCGGGCGCCGTGGGGCGCGCGGGGGGAAGTTTGCGTAACGCGCGGCGGCTCCTGCGCACCCTCCGCAGGGCGGGCGCCGCAGGGGCGCGCGGGAACGTATGTAGCGTGCGCAGCGTGCGCAGCGTGCCCAAGGTGGGGCGTACGCGCTACGCGGCGGGTGCCCCCGCCGGGAGCGGCGCGGCGCGGAGCAGAGCCCGGCCGGGCTCGGCGCCGCCGCGGCCGCCATGTTGAGGCGCAGCAAGGCCGAGGTGGAGCGCTATGTCGCCACCTTGCAGGCCGCTGCGCCTTCGCTGAGAGAGGTGAGTGAGGCGTCGCCGTTTCCCTTGGCCCGGGGGGGAGAGGCGGCCGGGGCCCCGGTTGGCTTGGCTGAGGGTTGGGGTTGGGGTGGCCGGCTTCGGGGGGGGGGGGGGTTGGGGCTACCCCTGCCCCGCGGCGCTTCACGGACGGGAGGGGGTTTTTAGCAGGGTTTTCCTCGAGGCCGGTGCGAGGGAAAAGGGGTTTCCTCACGGGAAACGTCGCGGGTCTTTCCTCCGGCCGGTGAGCCCTGGGTTTGCTGTAGGAGGAGCCCGCCGGGAGTTACAGAGCCGTTCGGGTTTGTGGGCCCCTGGTTCCTAACTTCCCGGCGTTACTTCCCTTCAGAAACTGAACTCACAGATAGGCAGCACGCCGCCTTAAACTTTCAGTTTCCTTTACGTGCGGCGCGGTTAATATTTCTGGGCGGCCGCTTCGTGAAGCGGCAGCGTCGAGGGAGGGAGAGCCGGGAGAAAACGGCTCTGCTCTCTGTCACTAGCCGGGCACAGGGGTGAAAAACTCCAAGCGTTCCTATTATAGCTGGAAAATGCTACGCAGGTCTCAGCCGACTGATGCAATTCATGGGGCCCTAATCCTGAAAGATGCCGTTCTGCTGCTCTGAATTGGTTTTATCGCAGAGGCAGAATATTTAGCAGCCTGAATGTGCCCGAGCTAACCATTATACGTTAGGGACTGCATGCAGGGCCTGTGTACACCATCGTTTGTGCCTTTCCCAACAGCAACAAAATTGTCCTGTGACTTTGTTTATTCGACTTGGGTGCTGTTTAGATTAGACGGTGTCAAGTGCATCGCTGCCAGACTCACAGATACTTTTCCACAGTTTTGATATTTCTGGTGGACTCAACAAAAAACATTTCCTCTCCTTTTCTTGTGCTCAAGGCCACTGGATGCATTTAGTTTTGACTTTTGAGCGATGTTTACAACTGACTGTGTCGCACAGTCCACGGTGGAAATAGTTACTGGTTTCCTTGTTGTGTTGATTTCAGAGGGAAGGGTCTTACAAGGCTGCAAGCGTTTATTTTGAGGTTTCTTTTCATCCCTGTATACAAGGTGTCAAGTTTGACTCCACTCTGGCATGTCAGTGCGTCTTTGTGATACCTGAAAATATGGACTGAAGACTAGGAGGCCTGCTTTCATTTAAATTCACTTTTTAAAGTTTTACGTAGATAACTTCAGGGTGGGAGAGGGGTGAAGACTGGCAGTTTGAGTGTGTTTAGAATGTAGACAGTTGTTTAACGTTTTGCACCGTAGACCTAACTACCTCCAGTATTTTGGAGTTCACAAACAAAACCTGCTTTTGATCTGATGTTGGGAGCTCAGATTTTAAATACATGTTATCTAGCTTCTACCTTGAAGTTTTTGCTTGTGACTTTGTAGTTTCATAGCTCATTCCTTTGACTCATTTCCTCCTGCCCGTGCTTCTGCCATCTTGCCCTCTTGCTTGCTCAGTCTTCTGTTTTGCCTTTTTTTTCCACTTTCGTTTCCCTGTTTTATTCCTCCATAAATACCTTTCACCTTTCATCCCCAGAACAAGTGTGTTCAAGTTATCTCAGACTGGTAACATCAGAAATAAATTAATGCATCAATGCATTTTGTATATAAACTGAGAGTAAGTGGGATTTCTTAGTTGAGGAGAAAGCATTGTCTACCTATATTTAAACAGTTGTATGTGACATGTACTAGAGCAGGACTAAATAGCATCTTCTTGTTTAGTCTATCAGATTTAGGGATTCGTTTTGCAACCTTGTTACATTGGGGAAAAAAAAACTGTACGTTAAATGTAGCTGACTCCATTCTTCTACACTCTTTAGTCAGAAGTGTTTATGAGCTGTTACAAGTATTAAGGCTTGTTGCTTGCTTCACCAGTAACCTCAATTTCACGTTAGTAGCCTTCGCCGGTTACTGGAAAAACATTGTTTTCCAAATCCCACATCTTTCAAAAACAAAGCTTTGGATATGAGGAACGGACTGGAGCTGATAACTAGTTATCAAATTCAGTCTCTCAAAAGTATTAGAAGGGTCTTCCTATTCAATTACTTTAAAAGTGTTGTACGTCTAAAATGTGCTTGTCGTGTGTTTTCCCCTTCAGAAATCGTTGAAAGGATTCCTTTTTGCTAAGCTGTATTTTGACGTCAAAGAGTATGATCTTGCTAAAAGGTAACACACGTTGATGTATGCTGTTATTCTGTTCTCTAAAGCATAATAGAAAAGCTAAATGAATATGAAGTAGACTGGAGAAATCAAGATCACTATCATGCTGCTTTAAGGTAGCAGTAGACATGGGTATCAGATGCTGTTTAAATCTTTATAAAACAGCAACTTAGATAAATATCTATGTGATATTGAAAAACTTACCGTTTGAAATGGCTTTTATTCCACTGTATTATGAAGTTATTACAGTTTCTGTGAAGTTATTACAGTTAGAGTTTCTTTTTTTAATAAACACCAATACTTGCTGGCAAATAAGTAGCATCTGTACATGTAAAAATAATGTTGTTCTGTACTTTAAGGTCCAGACCAGGTATCTAGAACCAACCATGACTGCATTTCCTGTGTCACATGTTAAATTCCTGCTTCAGTTCTATGGAGGCTGGGGGGGAGGACAGAGAGACTCATATTATTGAGGAATATTGATCCTTTTTTTTTTCCTGTTCTGTAGGTACATGTATACATACCTCAGTGTGCAAGAGAGAGATCCGAAAGCACACAGATTTCTTGGACAAATTTATGAAGCTGAGGGCAACACTGAAAAGGCTTTTGGATGTTACAAGGTAAACACTCCACTGACCTCCAATGTCCTGCTTTAATCCATTGCAAAGGGACTTTTAAAATCATGCAGTTCTGGACATTTCTTAAATGCATAAAAGAAAACATATTTGTGGAAAAAGTGTAATATGTATGCTTTCCGTTGCCAAATGCGTATATGATGTACTGCAGAGGGGATTCTTCATTTGACATGATTTGCTTCAGCAGTATTTTTTTTAAGTTGATTCTTTTGTGACCTAGACTGGGTCTTCGTGCTACCTGCTATTAAATTCTTTCCATATCGTACGTTGCCCTTTGGACTAAGGATCTGTGACTGCTGTCGAATTCCCTAGCAGGGGCTCTGATGACAGCAGTAATCTAGTTGCTACTGGAAGACTAGACCTAGGGTGTTTTCTAGTTGTTTGTATTTATTGCTTTTTTTTGGGTTTTGTTTGGGTTTGGGGGCGGGGGGGGGAGTGAGATGGGGCAGGGCAAACATAATTTACATTTATATGCTTGCCCAATGAGAAATTCACCATCAGAATGCCTTTGTTCAGGTTTTAGGGAGGGAGAGGATGTGCTCAACAGTTTTGCTGCCAATACATCCCAGCTTGTCTTAGTGTGTGACTTAATTATATCTTTCTTCAAAAGTGTCCATATGGAGTTAGACTAAAGGTACTTAAGAGTCCAGCTGCCTGCGTATAGCTGGTGGTAGGGGCAGAATAGCTGGCTTTTGCATTTTTGCTCTTCTAAATCTTTTCTTTTCTGAATTTTTGCTCTTTTGAGTTGCAGCAGATGTATCTGGGTGCTGTAAACTAGTGATAAGTTTAGAAACTGAGGTCTTTCTTAATGTATTCAGAAAGTATTTACTAATAGATCTGTCTAATTTGAATACCTGTGTCTTTTCAACGAGTGGTGTAATTCTTTCCTGTTCTGTGTGGATTGCAAGATCAAGTTACCTTTTTTTCCTGACTTTTTTTCCGTGTGTGTGCATGGGGAAAACTAGCGCTCTGTGGATTTGAACCCAGCACAGAAAGATCTAGTGCTGAAGATAGCGGAGTTACTGTGCAATAATGACATCACTGATGAAAGAACAAAATACTGGGTTGAAAAAGCTGCTAAGGTGTTTCCTGGAAGCCCTGCTGTTTACAAGTTGAAGGTAAATGCCAATTTCCAACCTCTGTTCTGTGACTTAAAGAAGCTTCTAGTATCTGACTGGAGCACTTTTCCCGTGTCATCTCATGTAAAACTTCCTGGCTAAATTATTTTAGAATCTTGAGTATTAAATCTAATGGAATTAATATTCTTTAGATTTAATTCTTCTAGAATTTATTCTTCTATTTAAAGAAATGTTAATTTCTTTGCTGTTTGACACTTCTGTCTAGCTTTCAAGAAAACTGCAGCTGCAGGCTCTCATACGCTTCTCAAGGTTTCAGGGTTGACAGTCTTCAAAAATGCAGGGAAATCATGTTAGTAGTCACATCCAAAAAGTTAAGACTAGGTAGGCAGTTCTCTATTTATTGTGTGACTGGCAGGAAGGTGGCAGGCCTGAGAACTCAGACTTCCTTGCTCTCTACGCTGCTTTTTTGTTTTTTTAATTTGGATTAAAAACAGCATAAAGTAAGGAACGCTCTAATTCTCAATTACTGTGTAAATGCCTTCAGTCACACAATCTCACTTTTGCACAGGTATTAGTTTTGTGTAGCACAGCAGCAATGACACCTAGTCTTAAGATGCTTGTTTCAGACAGGCTATTCTGTGTCAGGGTATGCTGTCTTTGAAGCAAATGGTTTCACAAGCTGAACATACCATCCATAAGAGGCAAATTGTTGTGTTTTTTTTGTATTTTAAATGTTTGAGTATTTCTTCAAACTTTGTAATAACTGGAAGCTTTTCAGCTTTAATAGTTTAAGTAATGTAGTCTGTGTGGTGGAGGCAAGAGAATTGTCTCTTAATGCAGTTGTTGAAAAGGCCCACATGCAAGACGAAATATTAACGTGTTGCCTTCATGTTCAATAGGAGCAGTTGCTGGATTGTAAAGGTGAAGATGGATGGAATCAACTTTTTGACCTTATTCAAGCAGAGCTCTATGCAAGACCAGATGATATCTACGTTAACATCAGACTTGTTGCACTGTACCGCTCAAATAATAGGCTGAGAGACGCTGTTTTCCATTGTCAGGAGGCAAAGAAGAAAATACCTTTGCAGTCGAGCTTGGAATGGTGCTCCTGTGTCATAGAGACATTTGAGGTGTGTAATCATATTTTGATATTGTGATAATCTTCCATATCATTTAAACTAGCTTGTGTCTCTTAGTTCATTACACTGACAGCTATTTCTCAAGTGATTTAACTCCTTCAAATGCAAATTAGTGAAACCACTCAAATTACAAAGTACTTCCTTGGAGTTTCCTTCCTAGAGTTAAATGTTACAGAGTTGTTTAGTTTCTAATTTCAGGGACCAAACTGTTCAGGCAAATAGTTCCCTGGAATTTTGCTGTTGGTGAATGTCTCAGTAGTGGAAATAGATTATGCAGTAAATGATAGTGATTTGTTTTGGAGAAGTACTGTCTTTGCCTTTATGGAAGGATGACTGTTCCTTATCCTCTGAACCTTCTTCTTTAGGAATATCTGGAATCTGTACAAGACTTGGAGTCTGATAAAAGTAATTGGAGAACTATCAAGAAAGACTATCTGCTGGCCTATTGCAGCTTTCTTAAAGTGATGCTATCTTCTAGAGATGTTCAAGAATGCAGAGGCGCACTCAAAAGGTATAGTTTTACCTTTTCTGTATTTAAAGCAAAACAAAAAAACCTCTATGAATTGCATGTATTTTTCTAGGTCACAGAACATCTACCAGGCTTCAATTTCACTGTGTAACCAGTTTGTGGATGGGAGAGGAGACTCTCTGTTTTAGAATAAAGAAAGGTTCCTAATAGGCTTGAGCCCCAAGCTATAAGCCTTGTTTGAGTAGTCAGCACATAACCATGGGGAAGACCCAATATTATCTTGGGTCAATTACCTTTTTGCCATTCAGTAAGAGAATGTTCTGTACCTCAGCAACTATCTCATTAAAATTTCCCAGATGCTTGTATATCAGCTTTGTCCTGGTCAAGTTAACACAACACATGTTGAAATAATGAAGAATTTTAGGCATATAATATAATTGGAAGGGAGGAAGCTGCCTGCAGTAAGAACATTCACCTTCAGAGAAAACTGGATAGTGTTTCAGGGCTAGCTGGTTTCAAGGCGTACCATCTGTGTCACAGCTGAAGTAGTACAA
The DNA here is from genome assembly GCF_964211835.1 of Anser anser. NCBI lineage: Eukaryota > Metazoa > Chordata > Aves > Anseriformes > Anatidae > Anser > Anser anser. The sequence goes on from NC_139720.1 coordinate 146,316,688, forward strand.
AACAATGTTTGTAGCCAATTTGTTGGTGAAGAGCCATGTTCCCTTAGATCTACCTTCTCTTCTTTCTTTTACCTTCTCTGGAGATATTCAAGACCCATCTGGACGCCTACCTGTGCAATTTGCTTGAGGGAACCTGCTTTGGCAGGGGGGTTGGGCTCAATGATCTCTCGGGGTCCCTTCCAACCCCTACAATTCTGTGATTCCCTTTGTCACTAACTTCTATTGACATAGCTTTGTTTCTCGCTTAAGTGATGATTGTTACCTTTTTTAAAACAATGTTCTTCAGTCTGCTCTTCTTGAATGAGTATATGAAGCAATACAGGCAATGGTTGAGGAATAGGTAATGTCCAAATATGTCCCCCCCCGAACATTGACCATAAACGTGTGGTTGTTCTTCTAACATTTCGTTAGAGTCCTTCAGGGTACCTAGATCTGAAGCACTTCTAGATCATGGCAACGCTAACAGCTATTATAGTTTTGTCAGGTTACTGAAAGTGTTGACTGTTTATTGGAAAGCCACTCCTGAGTGGAGACTATTTACTGGCCTGCAGCTATTCAGATTGCTGCGGTACCTCTTATTTGGAAGAACCAGTCTAACTGTATTTTGGTCTGTCCTTTTGGTAAGTGAAGTGAATTTTACTTCAATAAACAAAGTTGAGAGCTTTGGGAGTTTGAGACGGTTATTCTGCCTTCTAGTTGACTCATCAAGTTACTTGATTCACAGTTAAATAACGTTGTCCCCAAACGTGCTATAGCTTTTACCAGGACTTTGCTCAGAATGAGTCTTTTCTACATTTTAGTCTTGATGGTGTGCTTCACTCAGTGAAAACCTATGTGAGTGGGACTGACGAGTTGTCTCATACCTTCATCGAAGTGAAAGGACAGTTATACATGCATGCTGGAACTTTGCTACTGAAAATGGCTCAGCACAGTGAGGCACAGTGGAAAGAGGCGTGTGAACTGGCAGCACTGTGTTACATGATAAGTTTCCAGGTAAGTTGTTTTTCAGTGTATGCCTTTAGTTGATGCAGTTCTTGGAATGCTCTGTTAAACATTTGTATTCTGAAAATTAACTAGTGTTTGTAAGACTCCCTCCTCACCAAATCTTATTATTCCACAATTCTTTAAAAGATTTCAAATGGCATCACTAGAATAAAAGTGTATCATCAACTGCTTTTCTTGTCAAAAGTAAATTGACTCTTAAAGGCTAATGAGTGTATTTCCCACAGTCTGTTCTTTTCTGCAATACAGCTGAAAACATAATGAATAGTAAATTTATTGGTGTAGGGAGGGAAGAGGATGAACTGAGTAACTCCCTTATTCTTGCGTAGACAGCAGAACTAAAAAGGTGTGCTATTGTGTGCTATTTGCAAAAGATACAGTTGCCCACCTCATATTTTTCAAGGGATGTGTTATATAGTACCTTCAGAATTGATGCTCTTTTTCTTAAGTTTTCTTGTGCTTGTTTCCTAATTTTTGAGACTAATTTAAGTGATCTGCTTTGTATAGTAAAGAAGCTATAACAATTCTTCACCAGGTTCCTAAACCAAAGTCAAACCTAATAAAAGAGGAGCATACTGGACAAGATACCCTGGAAATGTTGGCCTGTGATCGGAAAAGCCAGTCTGGTAATGAAAAATAATTAAAATCCCTTAGTTACGTTTCAGTCTTATGAATAGCTACTTTAAGAATCAAGTAACTCTTGTTAAAGAATACACTTTGTGTCTTGAAATGCAATAATACTCTCTGGATTCTGACTCCATATGAAATGCAAAACAGTAGTTTGATCCTGACATCTAATGTTTTCTTCCTTCTCTTCAGCATGGTGGTAGACTTCATTCTTTCTTTTCAAGTGAGCTTTTTCTTCTTTTTATCTCAAGGACACTGAGGTAGAATTGAACTTTTTAGCATTTCCTAATCTGAAAATGCTTTCTGCCTGCTGATTCTATTTTACAAGTTTACAAGTATTGTTAGCCCAAGCATAAAATACTATTGTTGCTCCATCCTTTCCATTCCCTTATTTGTTCATCAGGTTTGCTGTTTCTGTTGCTAAGCTTAGGCAGGCTTTCAATCTACATGCTCTATAGCCCCTAGATGAAAACAAACAAGAAAAAACAACAGAACAGTAAACATCAGGTTGAATTGTTCCAGAATGGATTTTGATAAGATCAACTCCAACTTGTATTACAGCTGCTTATTTTTGAATACAGTTGCAATGCCCCTAGAACAATAATTTAAAAAAAAAAAGTCTTTGTAAATCCAGTTGTCCAGGAAAACAAATGCCTTGGGACTGGTGTCACTAAAGGCTTGGAAAGCCTATGTGCTGAAACACTGACCTAATTACAGGGAGAATATAACTTACCAATTTGTGGGTTTCATAAGGGGAAATCTTGATTCTCAGCCTTCCGTAGCAAGAACAGCCCACTGTATCAAATACTACTTTCCTTGATTAAGTTCACTGTTTATCTATGTGAAGTGATATTTTTGTCTTCTAGGTCATATGCTGCTGAAATTGAGCCATGGCAAAGAAGACTTCCTGAAAGAGGTTGTGGAATCTTTTGCAAACAAAAGCGGTTCATCTGTGCTGTTTGGTTGTCTCTTTGAGAATGGAGCTTCCAGAGAGAGGTCTTTCCTTGGTACGGATGATATTGGAAATGTCAGTATGCAAGCACCAGTGCAAGAGGAACTTCATAAATACGATCTTGGTAAGAGGTGTTACTTTCTGAAACTCAGCATAAACATGACTGTCTGTACCAGAGAGTCTTCTAGAAATACTTCATATTGCAGTAAGAGACAGCCATACTAGCTGTTCAGTGTTGCCCTAATTACTCCAAAAGAGTGATACGTAAGGAGTTTCAATTTATGCTGTAACATGTTGCTGAGAAGCAGTATTGTTATGCCTGGTTCTTAAGAATTTGTCACATACTTCCCTACTTCTATCCTTTCTGTGTTTTCTAGTCTGTTCTGATCCATTTTCATTTGCTGCTGCCTGTTTAGTTCTTTGTATTTGTACATCGATAAGTGTCAATGGGAAGGCAGGTCTCTCTTCCTATGTAACCTATGAATACAGGTTACGGGCACAAAAATAAGGTAACTTTAGGAAGAATTGCAAACTAGTAAAAACTTCTTATTTTTGAACTTGACTTGATGATGAAGTCTGGCTTTGAATTTTGGTGTAACAAGGTTAGAGTACTAGTAGTTTTTTTACCTAGCTGATAATTTTTAGAAACTTTTAGGCTGTTAAATCTTTTCTGTGTACTACCTAACTCTCTGTTAAGTAATTTTAGACAATAAGGCTTACAGTCCTTTATCTTAAATAGCTAAAATAAAGCTTATACTACCACAACCTCTCATAAGCAGTTTATTTGTAGTGTTTTTTGTTATGTATTTTAAAACAACGAAGGTCTGTGCATGTTGCATGCAGGCTAAAGATTTTCCCTGTTAAAGAAATAAGTGCAAAAACATAATTGCAAAAAAAAGTCTGGCTTTAAGTTAGAAATTAAGTGTTCAAGCTATTTTAACATTTAACATTGCTGAAGATAGAGATTTCACGAGCATTACAGAACTAGAAAAGCTGCAGTACTTCTGTTTAATGCATTAGTTTAACCTGCTGCCTCAAAATGAAGAGTTTAAAATTTAAAATTCTTATGTACTTCAGTGGAAATGTTATCTCCATTCTTTGCTTTGACAGAAAAGCTAAAGTATTAATACATTTGGCTTGTGCACTCCTATGAAGTAGATGCTGCTTCTTCGAAAGCTATTTATATAATATAAATAGATGCCAAAATCACTTCAAGAATGCTACATCTTACTTTTAAAATGCTTATTTCCAACTTAGATGGAGGCAAAAAGATGGGAAGAGATTGCTAGGAAGCTCCTTCAGTGTGATATATATACTAAAACTCTACTTTTCATATAACGAAACCCGGCTTCGATCAGATGTTAGTCTTCCTAACTAGGATGCAGATATTAACTTCCTACAACTTTGTTTTTGCATAGGTGCTGTTCGAATGCACCGTGGTAGTCTCCAGCACCTCGTGTGGCTTTGTTTGCAGTGGATCTTAATGTCAGTGTTACCCCCAGTGCGCAGATGGCTAAAACAACTTTTTCACTTGCCCCAAGAAACATCAAGACTAGAGACAGATGCTCCTGAATCCATTTGCCTGTTAGACCTTGAAGTAAGTAAATTTTCCATGTTCTTAAATGTACTATACAATTTAAGAGTTTTGGTATCTAATACTTTTTATTTATTTATCTTTTATTTTTACAAAAACAGGTATTTCTGCTTGGAGTGGTATTCACTAGCAACTTAGAATTGCAAGAGAAGTTTAACGCTCACTACAGTGCACATCAGCCTCAGTTCTTACCATTGGCAGTGTGCAAGCAGCTCTATACTGAAAAGCAAAGAGCCTGGTGGGATGCCGTTCGTACTATTACGCACAGAAAAATAATGTAAGGCTTTTTAAGTTTGGAAATATTCGAAACGAGTTTTTAGTAGCTTCTGCAAGGGTGTCATGAATTGATCCCCATAGATTGTGTGTAAAATTCATTTTTCTTGATGTATTTTGGACATTGAAGTCTTACTGCTGGAGGGGCTTGAGACACTTAAGAACTTTCTAAAAATGGGGTTTTCATTTCTAATAATGCATTTTTAAGCTAGATGTAGGTTAGGACTAAAAAAGATGAAAAAAAAAAAGAATACTAACTGTGGAATATTTCTTCTGATATGTAGGCCAGAAACATCAGTAAAACCGAGGCTTGTAGTACAGCATGGAATAAGTACTCTGCGAGCACTGGATAAACATGGCCTTCAACCTGCCTTAATTATATATTGGGCAAAAACACTGCAAAAAACCGTAAGCTAAAATTATTTTAAAATATGTATAATCTGATGTTTTTTCTCTTATTTTGTGAACTAAACAGTAGATAAAATCAGATGAGAGAACTGTGGTTAATTTTGCCAGATAAGTTACTTGCTATAGTCGCCCTAGTGAGTTCTCTATCCCTCACTACTCTCTTAATGCTACTTTTAACTGTAGTGGTATTTTCTACCTGTATGTTACATAGCTCTGTAGAGAGGTCGCCTGAGGTTTGTCACAAGTATTAGAGAAGATACTAATTGCTTCAGAGAACAATATGTATGAATAGCAATGGGTTTGAATTTGTTGAGATGACCTGCTTTTATTCCCTTTTCTTCAACAGGGTATTAGCCTTAACTCCTTTTATGACCAGAAGGAATACATTGGACGAAGTGTTTACTACTGGAAGAGAGTCTTGATTATGCTGGAAGTAGTCAAAAAGAAGAGAAGTATTCCTGAACCTACTGATCCTCTCTTCAAACATTTCCGTAGACTTGACATCCAGGTACAGATTGATTAATCTAAAATTGAAGTAAGAGGGATTATATCACAAAAATTTATTGTGTGTGTGTATGTTGGTTGGGGTTTTCTTGCATTCTACGGCTCTATGGTGTTACTAATATAATATCATTAACAGTGATACTTGGTAGTAACTGCATGTCTGATTAAAGGCAGGGGAATCTCTCCTTATAACTTTATTTTTAATTTTAAAACTCTATTTGATTGGAAGACACTGAACTCCCTTACTACCAACTTTCTTTAAAAAGTGTTTTCCTTGTATTACAGGAATAAAAAATTAGTAATATCATTAACCTCCGCCTGCCTGATTATTTAGTGGCGTTCACATGCACTTTCTGTTCCAAGTATCGAGTTAAGTATGACTCGTCTTTTGCTTTGTAGGTCTCGCAGGTTACAGTCTATGAAGAAGAGGCACGTATAGCATTTGCAACATTGGATGCAGTTGATGGCAGAACTGATGATGCTTTGTTAGCATTTGAAGCTATTAAGAATGTCGTTTCATACTGGAATCTTGCTATAGTAAGTTCATAAATTTCATTACCCGCAAATGCTTTTTCTTCACTTGTTTTCTTCACTTGCATTCTGACTGATTCTAATTAATGTGCATATTGTTAGATCTTCCAAAGAAAGGCAGAGGAGATTGAGAATGATGCCATGATGCTAGAAGAACAAGAAGAACACAAAGTCTATCTTTTTAAAAGCAAGCATTATCTAATGAAGATCTTAGACGAAAGCTCCTCTGATGTGTCAGTAACTGAGAAAGTAAGTAATTCTTGCTTAAAAGCTTGTTTCGAGAGATGCATTGGTTTATGTTACTATTTTAAAATGAAACCATTTGCATTCAAGTCAGATTTTTTAGACCAGACTTTACTTAAAGGCAAGCTAAACTTATTTTTTCCCACATGACAAATAACCTGCATAACTCTAGTGGGCTAGTACATTCTGGGAAACTTCTGTAAGATACCAGATCGTGCAGTGTTCTGACTACTCTGTGGTTGACAGCTTCTTTGCCAACAAATAGCTTTTGCCCATTATTTTCTTACAGAGGTTAACAGTTTCCAAATAAAATTTAAAGCTTACATGAATTGTTCTCCTACATTAACTTTGATTTGGAGCTTTGCTGAAAAAACAGTATTTCTGATCAGAACGTAGTCTCCTTCTCTGAGGAAGAATGCAATCATGACTTGCATTTCCAATAACTTTCTAGCTGCCGGTATCTGTTGAAACTGTGAGGGAAATGTTGGACGCAGTGATTCAGGAACTCGGAGAGAATGATGAAGAGGCAAGTCTTGCCTTCGGAAATGACCTGTCACCAGCTGTAGATTCAGAAGTGAAATATTCCACTTCACTGTCTAATAACTTCTCTGTCTCACCATCTAAGAGCTACAAGGTACATTAGCCAGTTATTATTTTAGGGAAGTGTTATGTTTGAATAAAAATTCAATAGGTTAAATGAACTTTTCTTCTGCTCCCCAGTTTTCTCCTAAAAATCCCCCTCAGTGGGCAGAAGATCACAGATCTATACTTCAAATGATCTGTCAGCAAGTGGAAGCTTTAAAGGTAAACGACTTTGTAAAGTTAAACAATTTTGTCACCATGTTCAATGCAGATCAGCTCATCTTGTTGTTATAGTAAGGACTCTGATCCTAGCCTAGCAAGCTAACATTAGTTCATGCTACCACATAACTCAGTGAAAATATCTTTGTAAACATCTACCTAAAATGAGTGCAAGAGTAAAACTTGTTGCCTAAAAACCCCAATTCAGGACTCAGGCAGGGGTATGGAGGCAACCCTTCCAAGGACTGTGTGTGCAGAAAGAGTTCTGCTATCATCAGCTTGGGTATCATCCAGTTGGTTCTGGGACTTTTATTTCTGGCTTTAGAAAACACTCCCAGCATGCTGTATAGCATGAACAGATCTTGGATTATTCCAACAGCCACCTCTTGATTTTTTTTTCAGAGTTTGAACATGATTGTAATTAGGGTAGGTATCGCTCCTTATGCTTTCTTCTACAAATACCAGTGTTATACACTTACATTCTCTTAATTGAAACACTGTCTTAATAGAATGAGATGCAAAAAATGAAACACAACAATTCCAACTCGAATGTATCATCTCGTTGGCCTGGTGAAATCTATGGAACAGATATTTTGTCAGAGAGCTATCAGAGAGCACAAAATCTTCATGAAGCTCCATTAACAGGTAAGTTGTTGCTGAAATCTTAATTAAACACTTAGCTAAACTGAGGTAGACTCGTTAAAATATTGCAGAAATATTTTAAGGTTCATAACTAAAACTGATCTCGGGAAAATCCATTCAAAACTACAAAAAAGGATATAAACTCTTCTGGTGTTCATTTTCAGTTGCTACTACTGGCCCATCTGTTTACTATAGCCAGTCACCTGCCTATAACTCTCAGTATCTTCTCAGAACTGCTGCGACCAATGTAACACCAACAAAGGTAAGGATGAATGTATCCGTTCAATCTGTTCCTACTGGTCTATAGAAAAGAGTGATTTTGATTCTTGTCTTGAATGACTGCTTGTAGTTGAAAGTTACTGCATTCCACAGATAGCATTTGTTAAAATGGAGGTAGCTGATGGTTGATCTTTCTGCTTTTTCTTTGTAACGTGGGGATCAGGCAGAGCGGCCAGCAAAACTGGTCTGTAAATGTGTTAGTGCGTGTCCCCTACTGGGTATGTGTGATGGCACTTAATTTTTTTCCCAAAAGTAGTATAGGAAAGGAGAATTTTGCTTATCAAAAAAAAAGAGCCTCAAAAACACCAAAGAGCCCATTCATATTTTGCTCCTCTTCAGTGCTTGTTTTCAGATGCCATTCAAGATTTAAAATAATCAGTTTAAGGCAATCTCATAAGTTAAAGTCTAAACTAACTTTAAAACACGCACTGTTTTTAAGAGTGCATGTCTGCGTGGGCTCTAGCATAGTAATACCTTGTTCTGTCACCATAACAAGAAAAGTAATTGCCTTCCGCTATTTCTTTAGGCACCTGTCTATGGCATGAACAGACTTGCACCTCAGCAACATATATATGCTTATCAACAAACAATCCATACACCACCTCTGCAAAACACTTCTGCTTGTGTGTTTCCCCAAGACCTATATGGCACATCTTTGCGTTTTGATGGTCCTGGGATCATTTCTCCTCGTGGGGCTGGTGATTACTATAATTACAGTGTTCCACAGGCAAGCACAAATCCACAGCTACCTGGACCTGGCTATTTCACAAAGCCTTCAGTCACACCAACAGCTTTAAAATCTGCAGAATCAAAAATGATAGAATTTCCAAAATCTAAATTTGGACAGCCAGGAACAGTAGAAGGGTCAAAAACACGTCTGCCAACACCAGCACAGTCAAGTCAACCAACAACTTTTAAATTCAACACTAACTTCAAGTCTAATGATGGAGACTTTACCTTTTCTTCTCCTCAAGCTACAACACAGCCTGCTAATGCAGTTTTTAACAGCAGTGAAAGCCTTTTGGGTCTTCTGACATCTGATAAACCTTTACAAGATGATAGATACGCTGAGCAAAAACCAGTTAACAGCCACCCAACTGGTCAAAGAAATGTATTCAACTTCGGTAATAAACATATTTCAGGCATCCCTTTTACAGAAGGCATGGCACAGAATGCACGTAAAAACTTGGCTTTTGAGAGGAGTGATATGTTTAGTTTCCAAGAACCAAGCAAGTCTTTATTTATGACTTCAACTTCTGATTTGGCCAATAAAAGTCATGAAACAGAGGGAGGAAGCACCCTCGGAGATGAGAATGATGATGGTCCTCATTTTGATCCAGTGGTGCCCCTTCCTGACAAGATTGAAGTAAAGACAGGTGAGGAAGATGAAGAAGAATTCTTCTGTAACAGAGCCAAACTGTTCCGTTTTGATGCAGAATCTAAGGAATGGAAAGAAAGGGGTATTGGAAATGTGAAAATACTGAAGCATAAAGTATCTGGCAAATTCCGTCTCTTAATGAGACGGGACCAAGTACTGAAAATCTGTGCAAATCACTACATAAATACTGATATGAAATTAACTCCAAATGCTGGATCGGACAGGTCATTTGTATGGCATGCTTTGGATTATGCAGACGAGTTGCCAAAACCAGAACAGCTTGCAATTCGGTTTAAAACACCAGAGGAAGCAATGCTTTTCAAAAGTAAGTTTGAGGAGTCACAGAACATCCTAAAAACCCTAGGATCAAATGTTGACACATCTGTGGCTCAGACTAGTGAGACTACTGCAAAAGAAACGACAAGTCAGGATATCAAGAAGTCTAATGGATCGACCTCAGGGACCCTGAACTCTGTATTTCAGTTTCCAGAAGATGGAGTGACCAGTGAACCTGGTAACAAAGTCAGTCTTAAATCTGTTCCAACTGCATCTGCCCTTCCAACTTTCTCATTCAGAAAGGAAGCTCAGGAAACCTTTTCTTCTGGTGGGTTTGGACAGTCACTCCTGAAGAAGGATCAATGGGAATGTAAGGTATGCTTAGTTCCAAATGAAGCAACTGCAAAGAATTGTGTATCGTGCCAAAGCCCAAATGCAGATGCGTGGCAAACACATGGCACCCCATCAACTGAATCTGCTCCAAGTTTCAAAGCCACCGGTAACACTGTGCAGGACAAACTTGGATCTGCCTTTGCTAAAAAGGAAGGTCAGTTGGATGGCAGCATCCGTTCTGTGAGAAATGAACCTGTTGCCTCCCAGAATCCAAGCAAAATGAATACAGAAGCATCTCCTCAAGTTTCTTTTAAATTTGTATTAGATGCTCCAAAAACCATTCAAAATGACTTAGGAACTCCTTTTTCTAAAAAAGGTCAGTGGGACTGCTCTGTAGGCCTAGTCCAAAATGAATCCAATGATGAAAACTCTCATTCTTGCCAGAATCCTAAATCACAAAGTCAACCAAATGTGCCTGTGTCTACTGCTCAGGCACTTCCTGCTACCAGCTTCAGTTCTGTTGCTGATGCAACTGCAACTAAGCCACAGAAGAATACATTTGCGGAGCTTTTTGCTAAAAAGGAAGGTCAGTGGGATTGTAATACTTGTTTTGTAAGGAATGAAGGTTCTTCACCAGCCTGTGTAGCTTGTCAAACACCAAATCCATCTGGTAATTCTGTTAGTGATGCTTCATCAACATCTACTTCTGATTTGAAAAGTAAATTATCTGAACCTGCCAAAGGACAACTAGGAACAGGTTTTAAGTGTGATTTCTTAGGAAAAGGCTTTAAGTTAGGTCATGCCGAGCAAGGCAAGACACCAGCATTTACGTTTCAAATTCCTGCTGATTCTGAAGTGAAGTCTGCAAAGGAAGGATTTAACTTTTCCATGTCAGTGCCTCCAAGTGGATTTAAATTTACCATACAGGAACCTAGCAAAAATGCCACTAAGAAAGATGATCCATCCAAAGAGTGTGCAGCTGGCTTCTTAAAAAATGATGATGAAAACTTTGCAGATGGAGAACGGAAAGTCGAGCTTCTAGCTGTGCGATTCAAACAGCAAGACGTGGCAGACTCATTTAAGCAGATTTTTGATGAAGCAAAGAATGCCCAAGAGAAAGGAACACTGATAACACCTCTTTATTCTCGTGCCAATACACCAAAAGAATCTCCATGTGGCAAAAATGCTGTAGCTGTACTGGAAGAAACTACTAGAGAAAGAACCGACCTCAGCCATGGCGATGATACTTCTGAGGTAACTGTAGAGGCCTCAGAGGTGTCGAGCACATCTGAAACGCCGACAAAAACAGTGGTTTCTCCTCCGAAGTTCGTATTCGGATCTGAATCTGTCAAGAGCATTTTCAGTAATGAAAAGTCAAAGACATTCACATTTGGAAATACTTCGGCCACTGGTTCTCTCTTTGGGTTCAGCTTTAATTCTCCAAGAAAAGGCGAAGGCAATATTCCAGCATCGCAGAAGGAAGTAGCTGGACCAAGAAGCTCCAGTGCACTGCAGAAGCCTCAAGACAGCAAGGCATGCAACTTGGCTACTTCGACACATGATGGGCCCGCCAACTTCTCATTTAGAATTGTGGAAAAAGGTGAGCGTCCTTTGAACTAATAATTTTTTTCAGCTATGCAACTTACTAAGCAGTCATCTCTTAATGCTACTCACATAACTTTTTTTGTCTCAATAATATATCTCTTTTTCTTTCCAGCATACTTTCTTCTCTCCCCTTCTTTTGAGGAGGGGGGAGTGAGGGGAGGGGTTGTGGTGGGTTAGCTGCCCAGCAGGGTAAAACCACCACACTAGCATTTTAATGGTATGGTACTTCTCTTTGATTTCATGCACTGCTTCCTACCATTGCAAGACTGTTTAACCAGATGATAGTATATAATTTGCATACTAGTCTCAGATTTATGAAGACAAACTGTTTCTTAACTAAAGTATAATAAAGTGTGGTGGCAGAGATGTTAGCTACAGTTTATTCAGGTGAGTACGGTAAGCTAGTATAGCATTAAACATGAATTTTCCTACTGTGACACATAACTACAGAATGCTTCCAAAGCATAGGTAAGTGTGTTTTCCCCTCTTTAAAAGTACAGTTAAACACTTACATCCAAACAATTTATTTTTTAGGATTTAATTTTAGCCTTTTTAAATCTAATCCAATGGCCTTTTGGACAAGCACACCTTCCTTGCAACCTGACAGTAAAGGTATTTACACGCTGCACTGAATGTGTGATAAAAACACTTTAGCAGGCATGGACAGTAACCCAACTGTAGCACAGCAGTTGGCTTAGTAATCCTTACAATTAACATGCGTGCTGGAAGAGAGTACTTAAAATTCTGTGTCTGACTACTGTATTTGTCAGGTAAGAGAATGCCTTTGATGTGTGAGCACGATGGATGGTCTTTTTTTATGCTTTTGGCTGTTGTTTGCCTTACTTTTTAAGGGTATTTAGAAACCTGCCTTGCACTTCACAGTTTTACTGAACACACACACGCTGCATCTATAAAATTCTCTTTTAGTAAAGGAATTATATTCTTTTTTTTATTTTTAAAGTGTGACTCTCTTCCCACCTGAGGTCTTCCACTTCAGTGAAATATGCTTGAAGATTTCTAGACATGTTAACTAGTAAAACTTAAAATATATTCAAGTTATGTGCTGGAAATGCTTAATTCAGTTTCCTTATTATCAATGTTAACTTCTGCAATTTTAAAAACAAGGCGTAGGCAGAGATGAGAGAGCCAAATTTAGCTACTGTTTACATGTACGTGCTTCATGTATAATACGAAGTCCACCTTAGCTAGCCAAAAAGCTTTTGCTGATGTAACCATCTTGTTTACATGCAGAACCCTTAACCAAAATTACACCTTACAGCTTGATTGTGTCATCATAAGATGTTAAAAACAGTACTTCTCCTAAGTTAGGCTTGCTGGAAGCATACTCAAGCTAGTGCAGTTATGCAAGAGCAGTTTAATTTTCAAAAACAAATTTTTATTGTAGCTTGCACAAGATAGTCTTCTAAAGTTAGTGTCTTAGACTGTTAAAAACTGTCAAAGTCATTTCAAACACCGTTTTTCCAGCTTAGTATTTCTAGAGAAGCTATTCTTATTCAAACGCTGAACTCATGTCCACCTTCTGCATATCTGATTGAGAGTCAAATGTTCTGTGTTTTTAGGCATCCACGAGTCTATTAATAATTTGATTTCATTTTCATCATTGAATGTCCATAAAATAAAGTGAATTAGCATTCTGAGCTAATGCATAAATGCAAGAACTCTTGCTGCCTTGAATTCATTTTGTTTTTATATTGGGAACAGGGAAGGTGTTTTAAAGAAATGAAATAAAAAATCATATGCCTTTCTGGTACTTCAGACAGTTCTTCATTTCTGCTTTCCTGATAACTAGGGTATGGTTATATACCTTGCTTTATTTACAGTTGGTGTTACCTTCAGTGTAGGTTTTGGTTTTGAGCTCTGACTGGCTTAATAGCAAATGACTTTAAGTCCTGTCCGAATTAGCTTTTCAAGTCTACATAAATATAATTTGAGTTTCTCATGGGGAACATCTTTCAGGGAATGGTTTCTGAGTTTTGCTAGGGCAATGTTCAAAAGAAATTTAACCTCATAAGTCATTTTCCATTGAGGTGCGAAACAACTAGTTTTTTCTTAGCTTTTTCTTTGGCTCTTCTCATGAGCTTTTCTCAAGTATTTTAACAATTTTAATTCATAGTTAAGTCAATTGCATGTGTTAAGTTTTAAACTTCAGTATTTTTATATTTAGCAGATACTCGCTGATATGTATGGGGGGACAAAACAATTATTGTGACTAGCTAGATATTTACATCTACATGATCTTTATATCAAAGACGAAATAAAAGCAAAAATGTAATACATCAGTGAAACTGCTTCCAACTGTTGTGCGCGGTATTGCTCTTTCTGTTCCTTCCATATACTAACAACTGTGTGGATTTTTTTCCCCGAGTAGAAAGCTGTATCATCCCAAAATCAACAGCCTTTTAGGAATATACTGTATGTGTGCATGGCACTGTTTTCATCGCAGCCTGTGAAAATACATTTAATCTGTTTGCAGCAATTTTAAATAAGCAAAGTTAACTTTCTTGTGGAGAGGCTGAGTAGAAACTGATTTAAGTGATCCCATGAACATCTCGCTCAGTCTTCATATTCTGAGGGCAAATGCACATTGTAATCCTTTCTGTTGCTCAAGTGTTCTGTCACTTCAAGTGGATGTTTGGATTGCTGGGATTGTAATCAGTGTTTGATCAACGTGTGAAGAACTTTACCTGTGTATTGATCTGAACTGACTTCTTGACGTTTGTTTTATTCAGTTTTTATATTTACTCAACCAAAGTGAGACACTTGCTTAACTAATCTGAATGAATAAAGCATGTGCTAGCAGGCAGCATACCTGCCTACCTTTGTAACACAGTACTGCATTTACTTTATACAGGCTCAGAAGAGCTATTGAGATAAGACTGCTGGCTATGAGTTTGAGCTTCTCTCTATGCTATATTAGGAACCTGAAGTGATTGACTCCCCTTGATTAGAAGTTAATCAGCTGGGACAAATGTGGAGCAGGCAACACTGCAAAAGCACTTATAATTGAACTGGGGCTTAGAACTTCGAATGCTGCTTTTATTCTAGTACTACTTAGGTTGCTTTTACTCTGCTGGAAGATACAAATGGGAAAGCTACTTTTAAAAAGCAGCTTTATTTTAATATGTCAGTTGTGCCAGAGTATCGGGGCATGTCTAGGAACACTAAATTTATCTTCTCTCCCTGTCTCTTTTTGCAGAAATGAATGTCAAAATGCTTGAGCAGGAAAATCAGTGTTCCTCAGGAACTGATTAATTCCTAGCTGAAGCTTTAGGTTCCACCTTGACTACGTTGTGCCACAAAGCTGGCGAATATTTTATTATGAAAAGAACAGTGAGCTTTTGAGAGCCCACTTCAAATTCTGCTGACTATCTTAGTGCAGACCTCTAGTGCAGTATGTTATTGTGTTATCAAGTGGGCTGACTTATTAAAGCAATCAAATGATTCTTGGAAACAGATGATATATGGATATTGATGTGCTTATGGGGTAATTCTTATTAATAGTTAACCAATGTGTTTCTCTTAAGCCTTTACTTTGTAAATTACCCCTCTAAACAAAAACAAGTGAAAGGAACTCCACATGTGACCCTTAAACTGATGCATCCTTCCTCTTTGCTTCTATTCTATTATGCATAAAGATGTGAGATTATTAGCTTTAACCTTCGATTATTAGTGTTTATTCAGTGAAAGTGGAATAGGCAATTTGATGTTGAAGGAGAGAGCAGAAGAAATTGTATAATAAAATCAGCAATAGTATTTGTCCTTGCTGGGAAAGCTAGTTAAACTTTACGCTGATAGCAGTATTTTGTTATTCCAGTAACGTGAAGCTATGAGATTACTCTTAAAACACTAAAAGTTTCAGCAGCAGCTGCTATGGTAATTAAGTTGAGATTACTTATGGGAAATTTGAGCTTTTTATTAACTAATTTGAAATAAGTCCTGCTCAGTTGCTATTTAATATTTTCTGGAACTTCAAACACTTGAAGCAATTCAATAGTACATGTTGCTGTAGGTGGCTTTACGTTTTCTTTTTCAGTCCTGCATTTTTCCTCTCCACCTCTCTGGATGACACCTATATGGCTCTTTTTCCATAATCTTATTTCCTTTGGTGTAAGGACATAAATAATCCTTCTAACAATATAAAAATGCAGGTTTGATACTGATCTGAGGCTTGAATTTCAAAGGCAATAGAACAGGTCGTAGTTCGGCATGCAGTTCAGAAATTATTAAGTTCTAGCATGCTTTGTCCTAGCATTCTGTAACTTTAACTGTTGTTTCCTGTGGTTGAATAAAAATATGTAGGCTCCGAATATGTATGTTTCTAACCACCTAAGAATTAAGTCAGCTCTGTAATAATGGCAGTGTTGGACTAATGTTGCTGCCTGTTCTAAACTAATTTAGTTTTAATGCTTTGTTCATTTTCTGTACAAAGCTGAGAAGACAGTGCCAGAAGATGATCTTCCAACTGATGAGGTTATAATTGTTTACGAGTTAACACCTACCCCTGAGCAGAGAGCTCTTGCTGGCTTTCTTAAACTACCTTCAACATTCTTCTGCTATAAGAATAAGCCTGGATACGTGAGTGAGGAGGATGATGGTAAGGAGTGTCAAAATTGATCTTTGTGTTGCCTTTTTGTTGGGAAAGGGTATAATACTATTAAAACCAATAGACGCTCTAATACTAGTTTGGACTGATGGGCGGTAATGTTTGTGTTATCTTCGTTTGTGCCAAAGATGTACATTTGAGTCTTCAGGACAGAACAAGGGAGGGCCAGGAATGACAAAAAGGAATTTGCATTGGTGCTATATGGGTGCTCTGACTCATTGCTAATGTAGTTGGTTAGGTAAGACTACATAAATATTCGAGCAAGAGGCGTATCTCTAAGTATTTTGAGAGTCAAGTGGTAGGCAGCCTTTATCAAAAATAAAAATGCTCAGGTTCCATAAATGGTAGACTGGTTTCTCTTTATTCTAAAGCAAATTCTTAACAGAGAAACTGAATATTTTACATCAACTCTAGTTGTATACAACTAAATTCCTCTTAACTTACTCAGTAGCAATTGGTTAAATTGCAGTTCTGAAGCGTTTCACTGAACAGGAAATAAGAGATGATGAGCAGCCTCCCACAAAGATCTAGGCTTGCTTGATTTTATACAAAAGATCTTCCATCTCCCTTCCCAATTGTGTTTAGTGGTACTCTTAATAAAATTAATAAGAAATAGATTTTCTGAAAGCATGAAACCCATGCCACACATCTAGACTGAAAAAGAGTCAAGAGTGCACCAAAGCACACACATGCAAAATAGGAAGTGAAGGCTTACTTGCTGGTGAGTGAAACTTAAACATTAGCAGAAGTTGTGTGTGCTTGCTAGGCTTGTGAGTCTGAAGGGCTTAACAGACTTCTCTGTACTTGGACGATGCCTGAGAACTTACATTTGTTTCCTATACTTAAGATGAAGACTATGAAACAGCTGTTAAGAACCTTAATGGAAGACTCTATCAAGAAAAGAAAAGGAAATTGCAGGGTTCTGCAAAAGATATGCCTGAAAACACAACAGGTAACTTTTTTTATACTGAGATTTAAGCTCTAAATCTAGAGGACACCCGGGCTCTGAGGTTAATTTGATTTTTCCTGAGATAGTTTTAGGAACACTTGCACTGGAATCAGAAAAGCTGCAGCTTAAAATGCATCTTTAACCTCAGTATGTTGAATTGTTATCAGTAAGTGGTACCTGAATGAAAAGAACATTTTAGAGGGCCTTTAAACAAGAACATCAAACTGTCTTCTTACCTGGAAACTCCTGCCTTTCTTCTGAATACGAAGAGCTGAGCTTTGCAAGATGCCTTTGAAAGACCAAAAGAAAAAAAAAACAACTTGTCTACAGCTCTGAATGTTTAATTCTGCTGATAGTAGACTTAGATTATAAGCATGTGAGTTAATGCTGTTCAATAAGGAAAAAAGTACTTGGTCTCTGTAGTAATAATACAAGTGCAGAAGATAATTTGCTTGTTTTCATGCTAATGGTTATTTTGGAAGTGCCTCTAACTTTAGTGTTGCATAAGTGGGTATCTGGATAGATACTGTAACAAAGGAGGTCTGTTTTTTGAGGATGTGTGGTTCTATGTGCTAGAAAGAGGTGGTAGATATTGGGCTATCAGAAATATAAGTAAATGTTGAAGGAAGCTAGCAGTAGTGGCAGTTGCAAGATTGAACTTCACATTGTTGCTTGGAAACTCTCTGATAGCAATAGAAAACCAGGTATTGCAAAATGACAATTCTTTAGCCACCCTGAGCGGAATTACCCTTCCGCTCTTTCAATAATGATGCTATTTGAAAAGTTCCTGAAGTCGTACTTTACGTTGTCCCGTGTATCACGGTGTTATTTGATAACATAGTTGCCCAAAATTACCTCAGTAGTCAGCTGCCTTACCAGCTCTTTTCTATTAATTTTTATTCTTTGCAGGAGACATCACAGGCAAAACTGACTTGAAAACTGAAGGAGAATGTGTTACTGCTGAAAACGCTAAAGTATGAACTAAATCTCTATACAACTTTTTGTCATTGAATTTGTAGAAGTATTTTCACACTCGTAAGACCTGATACTTTTCGCTTTGTGGGGAATAAAACATGTATTGGGGAAAAGTTATTTGAATCCTCTGACTGTGCCTCAAGTCTTTGACACTGGAACTGAGGTTCAGATCTGAAGTTTCTCAGGGAGAGAAAGGAGGTGCAGCTGTTTTCCTAATATAAACAGCTTTGGCTAGTAATGTCCCTCTGAACATGTATGCAAGAATTAATTGATTTCAGAGAGATTTCAAAGAGAAATTGCATCTTTGTGGAAGCATACTGCTTCAGAGGTACTTGGGTCTCTTGTAAAGTTAGTGTCCAATGTGTGGTAAGCGTCAGGAAAGAAATTAAGAAAACTGTCAGAAAGCTTCCAATAACAATTTTTTTCCCTAGCTGTTTACAACTTTTTTTTAATGCGAATTGAGGTGGCCATCTTTAATTTCATCTAGTGTGGGCCCCTGGTTTCTAGTTGTTTCCAGATTGAACCCACCTTAATTTCAGTAGAATTTGTTGCCACCTATGTTGTCTCTAGGAGGCATAGTTGCATAGATGCACAGCTTGTTTTTGTCCAGAGTTTCCTGAAAATATCCGTTGAACGGAGTAATGAGCAGTTCTGAAGCATTAGAAGGGCTGTAGCGGAGTGGGAGTCAGGGAACTTAATATGGTGCCTATTTCGTGGCGTCTTCAGTACTGCTGTTGTAGTTAAAGAAACTGATAGCACTGTGGGGGGGGGGGAAGTTCTTCATTATGACTGTCCTTACTGTCCTGACTTAAAGTGGTTTGAATATTAGGCTCCTTCTTGCTTATTTTTTTTATTGCTTTACTCCTTATTAATCTCAGGAGAATGATGTCACCAGTTCTACTGATATAGTGCCTACAACTAAAGGAGAACCAACTGAATCAGCTGATGAGGCTATAGCGCACGTGCGGTCAGCTGAAGAGCCAGATTCCAGCACAGGTAATGTTAATGTATTGCAGGCTTTATCAGTAGGTGATGACAAACCTGTAAACCTGACAACTAAAAAAGAAAGTAATTCAGATTCTTCAGAGTCAACACAAGGTAAAGTCAGGGGTACGTATATTGTTGTCTTTTTAGGAGCTTAAGTATGCTTTTCCTGTAGAACAGTTTATCTAATCTAGCTGTTGCATTGAACAGATGTAGTACCGATATTGAATTTGAAGCGTGAGTACCAATCTAGTGAAAACATGAAGGGGAATGAAAGTATTTCAGTGTTTCAAATTCTTATATGGTCAAATGAGACTGCTCCAGAGCAATGCTGTTGGTTTATTGTTAAATGCCATGTGAGTACTTATTAAAGCTCTGTGGATCTGCACAGAAGTGGCATGCTGAACTGAACTAGGTCTTGAGATCTCTTCTTTTTAAATATAATTGCACATCACTTCTCAGAATGACAGTAAACTTTAAATTTATGGGAAGGGAAGAATATTGTAGAGACTTCTCCAGTTTATTCTTGTTGACTACATGACATTGGAAATGTTTTCCCTAAAGGATTAGAAAAGCATTTGACTTTCCCATCTTGTTTGATAGAAGACAAAACCATCTCATTTGGATTCAGCAATACCTCAGAATTGTCATTTGCAGATCTGGCTTCCAGAAACTCTGGAGACTTTGCTTTTGGGTCAAAAGGTGAGTTAAGCATCTGAGACAGATACTGAACAGGACTTCTGCTTCATACAAAATACCTTTGTGCACCAAGCTTCCGCATATTGTCAAGTTACGTAAATTTGTGTAACTTTACTTCTCAGCAAAATGTTTAAAATGCAAGTCTCTTAACTGTAGATAAAGATTTCAAGTGGGCAAATACTGGAGCAACCGTATTTGGAGCACAGACAACCAGCAAAGCAGATGAAGATGATAGCGGTGATGAAGTCGTACATAATGATGATATCCACTTTGAGCCCATTGTTTCCTTACCAGAGGTAAAGAAACTTCCAGAATATAAAAGAACATTAAGATAAGCATATCTGCTAACAAAGAAAATTTTTATAAATGCTTTCCTTGACTTCTTATGCTTTCTGTCTGTTGTGCTTCGGTCCTTTTTTCTTGTGCTGCCTGTGTAGAATCTCCTGCTGTTTGAAATTCTGGTGGTACAACTTCTCGCTGGGGGAAAGTATCTGGTGCATCAGTTAATGATACAAAATTTCAGGTTATTATATCTTGACTCAGTGTAGATCATGAAAATTTGTACAAGTAACTTCTAAAAGGTAAATTTGATTTATTATAGCATATTTGAAAAACAAGGTGTGTTGGGGGGGCTTGAACAATTGTCACTGCTAATGCAACTCAGGATTTTTTATTGATGACTTGTAGATTCAGTTCTCTGAAAGCCACCCAATTTGAAATTTTTGCTCTAAGCTAGGTGAGAGGCTTCTAGAATCACTGAGCATTAAAGGTCTAGCACAATTAACTGCACAAGGCTAAGGAAACTATTTTTAATTCAAAAAGAAATAGTTTTTCAAGAAGTAAAGCCTTAAACTTCAGTAAAGCTTAACTTAAGGTAGCCTTCTGTAACTTCTTGAGGCTTAATGCAGTTGCTTGTGTCTGGATTTGGTATTTAGCCTTAGTGTGTATAACAAGATGTAAAAAGTTCGAGATGGTTATAGCTTGTCTTTCTATAAAGAATAAAATTTAATTCCAGATCGGTGTAATTATTAAAGAAGACTGCCACAGCACAAATAAACAATATTTAGTATCCTATAATTTGAACAGCTAATCTGACGTAGTTTGTAACGTGCCTTCCTTCCTTCTTAAAAAAAATTGTGTGCCTTTCCTCATCTGTTTGTTATATTAGGACTCTTGTTGTTTTCTTTCTTGCCTTACTTGATGTTTCATTTCTCCTTCAATGTCACTTCTCCCTTCAGAAAAGCTTCTCTGTCACTTATTTCTCCAGTTCTCTCAAGTCTTCCATATCTTTGGAAGATGTCTTAACTAAAGAATGTTAGAGACAGGTAATATGCATACATAAAGTGACAAGGAGATACAGCTGTCAGCCCTCAATTTACTATTCACAGTTGATATTTATTCTGTTCAGATGCAAATGTTAAGTTCTTTAACAATCTTGAAAAGGTAACACCTGGAATGCTAATAGCACTATATTCTCACTTCTCAGTGTGCACATCAGTCGGCACATATGAAATTTTCCGGGGGAACATGCCAGAACAATTGGTAGCTTTCTTAAAAAAGAAAAATGCACACAAAAGGTAAAACCTCGTGCAGCACAGGGAAGTAGTGTTGCAGTGCTAGAATTCATTTCAAACACTGGGGCTCATTGGGCTCCTAAATTCTGAAAAGCTCAGGCGTTTTATTTCAGTGTATGATGAAGGTCTGTAGAGCTGTTGGCACAAAACCATTCAAGAAAGGAAAACATGGAATAATTTCCCATTGTAATATGTCAGAATCATAATAAGTGTGTAAGATGTAATCCTGCTGGTGGCAGCAGTTCTGGGAAATCATAGGTACTCTACTGTGCTGTGTTCTAGGTGGAAGTAAAATCAGGAGAAGAAGATGAAGAAATTCTTTTCAAAGAGAGAGCCAAACTTTATAGATGGGATAGAGATGCTACTCAGTGGAAGGAGCGTGGTGTTGGAGAGATAAAGATCCTCTTCCATACACAGAAGAAATGTTACAGAGTCCTAATGAGAAGGGAACAAGTTCTTAAAGTGTGTGCAAACCATGTTATCACCAAAGAAATGAATTTAGTACCTTCAGATACATCAAACAATGCTTTAATTTGGACAGCCACGGATTATGCAGGTGGGTTGTTTTGGTGTTTTTTTCACTTTTTTAAAAGATCTTTGTGTGGCTTTTTTCTGAGGAGACTATACCAAACAAAAGCTACTTCTATCTGACTATTTGGAATTAGAGCTAAAGAAACCTGTTCTTGGATTTATTTTCAGATGGAGAAATAAAAGTAGAACAACTTGCAGTGAGGTTTAAAAGTCAAGAAATGGCTGCTACTTTCAAGAAGATATTTGAAGACTGCCAGCAAAGCTTGTCAAAACTGAAGAAGGGACTGCCAGCAGGACTGTCAAAGGACACCAACCCCATTGTTTATTTTGAAGTTTCTGCTGATGACAAACCTTTAGGACGTGTAACCATGGAGCTGTTTTCAAATATTGTCCCTCAAACAGCTGAAAATTTCAGGGCCCTGTGCACAGGAGAGAGAGGATTTGGATTTAAGAACACCAAATTTCACAGAATAGTTTCTGACTTTGTGTGTCAGGTAGGCATAACGTGAAGACTTCTTGAGGGAACGAAACCCATCTGGTCTAACAGTGCCACTACAAAAATCACAGGATAGCACATGCTCGGTGGCAGCACAAATCTAGAGTCCAAGATACTCTTCTCCTTTCCCTGCAAGGAGATGAGCAATGGTGTAAGCAGCATGTACTGCCCTAAGCTGAATGCTCTTTAACTGTGTTTGCCAGCTGCCTGATGCTTTAGTGTTGATTAGTGCTGCCATTTTAGTGTAGAAGAAATAATGGAGATAGAGATTTCTTCTTCCCACAGACAAGGGGCCTGTTGCTGAACAGAAGCAGCAAGGAAAGTAAGGCTTCCCAAAACGAACATTCAGAGCCGTCTCTTTCCAAAGAGAGGAGCTTCCATATGCTCACCTGCTAAGAACACTTACTTTCCACCTTTTGAAGAACACTTTATATTTCAGATGACCTGCACTGCAAAATCAATATTCCATATATTTTAGATACTCCAATTTCAGTCTAAAAAGGTCTTCTATTTCTCGTATCATGCAGTGGCTTTGTCCTAAAAACTCTTAATGAAAACTGAGTATATCCTCCTGCATTGCTCGTGAATCCCGATGTGAGCAGCATTGCTGTTAAATCTTTGTGTGCATTTAGTAGCACTAGCAAGTTCTCCATAATTTCTGAAGGTTTAGGAGATTGATATCTGCTCACGTATACCTTCCCTTCACTCCAAAAATTCTTCCAAATATTCAATATGAGGTATAATGGCTTAAAACAGGTAAAATAATCCAAATTCCTTACATGCTACAATAGTGCTTTTGCATAACGCTACATCCCTCAAGACAGGGCACAATCTTTTCCACATTCAGAAATGGATAGTAATATACGAATGGCTTGTCATCAGAGTAAAAAACTCTCCAGTCTTGATTGGGTATTAACTGAATCTGAAGTATGACCTTTATTGTTCTTTTCTTTAAACTTTCTGCACAGAAACAGGAAAGTACTGATCAGTGGTAACATGACCTTTTTTGGGTGGTCAGTTTCGTGCCTGCAGGGACTGAGAATAGAGAGAATTGTGGTTGCCAGTTGTAAGGGCCGAGTGAAGCAGGAAGCAGACAGTGGAAATGACCAGCTTAGAGTAGTTGCCATGTGGAACAGGAAGATAAAATGCTGTGTTCAGAATAAATGAGAAACATCCCAGTAATGCTTTTTTACCATGAGCAAAGCTGCTGAAGCTGGAAAGCCTTATATACAAGTAAATATGGTACTTGTGATAACTAAGAATGAGGTTTTACCTGTGTTTTTTGAATGGAAACTCTTCTATTTTGGAAGAGAATGTAACTGTGCTATTGGTTGGTGTTTTGGGATTTGAATAAATGCTGTGCCTTTTTTTTTAAGAGAGGTGATATAACTAACCATGATGGAACAGGTGGACGGTCAATTTATGGAGATACATTTGAAGATGAGAACTTTGAGGTGAAGCACACTGGTCCTGGATTGCTGTCAATGGCAAATAGGGGTCGGGATACAAATAACTCTCAGTTCTTCATAACTCTCAAAAAAGCAGAACACTTGGACTTTAAACATGTGGTGTTTGGTTTTGTGAAAGATGGAATGGATGTTGTGAAAAAGATCGAATCCTTTGGTTCTCCCAAAGGGTTAGTAAGTGGAAGAGTTGTCATTACAGACTGTGGGCAAATATAGAATTCTGGCTTTTGAGTATACAGATGTTCTAGCAGTATAAATTAGTATTTAGATGTTATTGATTAATTATTTCAGCTTCTCTAAAAAGGACGCTTCTCTAAAAAGGACACTTCTGATGTATAAATGTAAAATTACAGCTTATGGTTGTTTTTTGTGTTCTAATTGATTTTTTTGCATGTTAAATAAGTTCAGACACTGGCATATTTTGGGTGTATTTGTGTTATCATGACATATTTGTATTGAATGTCAAATTTTAAAAATTAAATCTTAGTCTTGTTAAAATAACTATTGTCTTCACTTTGGCTTGTTGAAAAGCAATTTGCATAATGTGTTGCATACTTATTTTGAACATGCTAATTGCATGCTAATTGATGTTGATAATCTATCTGTGCTAATTGATGGTCAGTAAAGTGAAGGCCTTCGAAACTTTGTGAGCAGTGAGCTCATGAAGCTCACTGCAGCATGTTCATGAAGCATGCTCGTTTTGATGAGCAGTGAGCAAGCTGAGGCAGCTGGTCAGGTGCTGGTCAGGTGGATGCTATTTGTGCTGTCTGCAGGCTCTTTGGCACTTGAGTATTTTGAAAGGTAAAGAGCAGTTCTTATGCGCAGTCTTGGACACAGGATTTAGTTCATACTTGCTTGGGAAATTACCTTCCAGACCCACACATTTTTTTTGTATCTGGTATGTTAAAGTGGCTGGTAACATTTAGTGACAACTGTCTACTTGAGTGTTATCTGGAAAGCTGTGGTATAGAGGGGTGAATGTGCATGGGTAAGTTATTTTAACTTCCACCTTACATCTCAGCGCCAGGACTGTCAGTATTTTTTCAAAATAACCATTTGTATATAAGTTAGAGATGATAATAGACACTACATATTTCTGTCATGCTTTTTTTCTGAGGAAAGCGAGAGTAACCCTTCCCTCAGCCTCTCGAGGGAATGCTGCTTACATAAGCATTACACTGTAAGCCCCTAGCGCACAAACTTGACCCGTGTTTCCATTATATTGAGCTGTAACCCAACAGTAAGCCGCTCCTGTGCTCTCCCGTGTTTCAGTTCCACAAAACGGGAGGAGGAGTCGGCGTTGTTCCCCTTAACCACGCTCCGCCCGCCGCGGCCCCTCAGCCCAGCGGCCCCGGCCCCAACGGGCGCCGCCAGCGCCGCCTCCTGCGCCTGCGCGCAGGGCCGCAGTGAGGGCGGGCGCAGCCGTGGCGAGGCCCGGGGATCCGGGGCGGGCGTTGAGAGGGCCGGGGGAAAAGGCAGCGGGAAGCCGGTCCTCTGCCTGCCCCGAGGGGCTGCGGCCGCCGTGGAGCCGCGTGGTGGAACGGGCGGGTGGGATCCAGAACCCTGGGGTCTCATCCTGGTCTGAACTTGTTCTTTCCCCAGCAATCTGCCGTCCCAGGTTGTAAGCATCCCCAAAATGCAGCCTGAGCGGCTTGGTGCTTCGTTTTTGCTTAAAACTCATAAAACTCATCTGCCGGTTGGGTGTAGTAACACTTGGATCGTCTTAGAAGTTTTAAGTCATGTATGAAGCATATGCATAACTCATTTCTTTCCTATCTCCTGCTGCTACAGCAATTGCTGCCGTTAAAACGTGCTGGCAGTGTTAGTGAGTTTTCCTGAAGCCTAGTGGTCAGGCTTTTTCAAGGAGCAGGAAACTTTCATATCTAGCCAAGCAAAGAATCAAGCCCGTAGTTCATAAGAGACTGCCACAGGGACCAGACCAATTTACGATGGCTATCATTTCCCTTGCAATGTTACATGTTAATGTAAAGCACCAGAGAAGGCAAGGTCCATTGCACCAGTATGAATAAATGAAGTGGATTATGATTCTTCAGTTTCCATTAGTACTGACACAAGCATTTATGGCTCTGCATGGTGGATTAGGAAATTGATCTGTCCATAGTCTAGCAACAAAGACCCCTCCCATGTTTGTGTTTCAAAAGCCTTTGACACTCTATAGGAAGACACTTTAATTTTGTCTTTTATCTGAGACAAGTGTTAGGGTTGTTCTCTTGCACTGGTGTTCCATGGGTCAAATGCTTGCAGTGTGCTCAGAGGATAGACAGACAGTAAGCATCCAAACTCGTGCTGCGAGGGAAGTTGTATCTTGTAAAAACACCCACAAGCAATCAGAGATTGAGAGAGACAGCAAGCTGGATTTGGGCTAGACACATAGTTGGGTTGGGGGTTCAGATGGGTCCTGGGAATCATTAAATGAATTCAGATTTTTTTTTTCTGAAAAGTCGAACCTCCTCAGTATCTTGCCATTTTAATGATTGCTGTCTAGGATCGGGAGCCCTCCCAAACGTGAGGTGAAGATTTCTGTTCTTTAACAGCTAAAATCTGGATGTATCTGGCCTTACTTCCTCCAGAACAACTTGTCCTGTTTCCTTTTAATAGAACTCAGGTAGCATTTGGTGGTGCTGTTGATGCTGTGTTCTTCCTGAGAAACATTCTCCTTTAAGTTACAGAATTGTCTTTCTGGAACAACAAGTAGTTTTCAAAACTGATCTTTAGAAAGCTATTGCTGAGACTTTAAAGTGTAAGGCTTGCATGAGAGAAAATGCTAGATTGGTTTCTCCAAAGCTTTTTGTTACTTTGTTATAAAGCAGTATTTAAGAAAATATTGTAGTTAATTGCTTTTAAAGGATAGCAGAGAGAGGCAGTGAAATACAACTAAGATGATGAAAACTGCTTCAAGTCTGATCTCTTCTAATGTATGCTTAACTGATTTTGCATATAATCTAACAGTATCACAGATTTCTAGGTTGGAAGAGACCTCAAGATCATCGAGTCCAACCTCCGAACCCTTCTGTCATTCTTTTTTTTTTCAGTATGTGACTACAAGTTAAAAGGAAAAAGTAGAGCTAGAAACATTGATATGAAAAGCCTAGATGTGAGGATAGATGGAGCTGTTTACATGATTATCTAATTCTGTTTTTATGCCCTTATTTTGTGTCACCCTCATCACTGTATCTGATGGTATCTCAAATGTTTTTACATGTAACACTATCAGTATTGCCTTATCAGTCTGTGAGGAATACATTTGCTTCTTTAGAAGTTGGACTCGATGATCCTTCTTGGTCCCTACCAACTCGGATATTCTATGATGTTTATATGAATGGTTGTCATTGACATGTATATGCTGCAGAAAAAAAAAAAAAACACTTCCATTTTCAGTGGTACAATTTATAATAAGAGTTCTGTAACAAGGCATTTTAGCTGCTAAATAAGCAAGTCGTGACATACATTGTCACTGAAAATCCTGGTTATGCTAAATGTCTTTGTGCTTTCTTGTACGATAACCTTTCAGGACCAACGCAAAAGAAATATCAAGGTGAAGGCTCCAAAATATACGATGGTAATACCAAACAATGGTGCTTGGATGTCTTTTTCGAGATAAATGCGCACTAAAACTGTATTATTCCTAAGTTTATTTTAAGTACTTTTATTTTTTCATTTTAAATAAGTAGACACTCTTGAACGGGGATTTCTGATATTTGGGAGCCAGCTTGGGAATATTAACTACTGCATGAGGAACACAAAGAATGCTTGAAGAAATGTCTCCCGGCCTTTCTGTGTTTAAGTCTTGCTTGAAGTAGTTGGTAGCAGTCCTTCTCATATTGCATACATTTGACTTTAATTTAAAGATATGTATCTAAAATTTAGAATGTCTTTGGGTTTCTTGGGAAATGCGTGTTGCTACTGCATATGGACAGCAGGGAAAAACAGTGTATTATTAGACTTCACTTACAGATAAATTAGTATATGAAGGCAAGCTGTGAAACTTCAGAAAGACAAATTTGGTCTGAAAACTAAATAATACTTCCATCGGTTTAAGCTATTACAATAATTTATTCATTTGTCAGATCATTTCAGCATTTTTTGATTCCTGTAATATACGTGACTACGTGACAAGCATTTCTAATAAGTCCTTGATGATTTCTCAATGTCAGCTTCTCAAATGCAAAATATAATTATTGTTATTTTATATATTCTGCAGATGACATAGGCAGCTTACTGGAAAAGACAGCTATGTCTTTATCCAAATGTTTTGATTATTCAAAGTCAGAATTCACTGGAAGTGGAAGAGGTTTAGGAATAGAAGACAAGACCATTAATTGTTCTGGAACTGATGCATTTCAAAATACAGGTATGTGTGTGGAAACAGGTAATAAATACTGAGTTTCAAATATTGTGCAAAGTACAACACGCAATTTTATTAGTTTCTATTAAATGCATTTCTGTTCAGTTTAGAAATATAATAATCAGTTAAAATATACTTTTAACATAGAGGTTTAACCTTTCCTTTAATATGTTTTGTTCCTTTAGAATGTTTAGGAGGTCCAGACATACTTAATGCAATTATAACATACGTTTTAAAAAGAAATATTAAACGCTTATGCAATTGATTGCCAGATGATTCTATAATATAAATGAAAAAACTGGTTTGTTTTTTTTTTAAGTAGCTAGCTGCATTAACAGGTATTATAAGTCTGTAAATCAGATGTCATTTGTCAGTTTAAGTATTGAAAACTGGCCGCGGGTGGAGAGAAGGGGTGAGCTGTTGTTCAGCTAACTCAGGGAAGTCTAAACATCGTGAAGATGACCAGCTACCATTAATTCACTGCAAATGTTTGAAAGTGCTGCCACGACTGGAGCAGACTGTGAATCAGTGTAGCTGTGTCTCTTATGGAAAGTTTTAGCCTTAGAAGAATACTTGCTAAATTCCCTTGAAAGTGGGTATGGAAGTGGAGACAGACAGCCAACTAACCCTAATAATAAGAGTAATAATACAAGTGCAGAAGACAGAATTTGCTTGCTTTCATGCTAATGGTTATTTTGGAAGTGCCTCTAACTTTAGTGTTGCATAAGTGGGTATCTGGATAGATACTGTAACAAAGGAGGTCTGTTTTTTGAGGATGTGTGGTTCTATGTGCTAGAAAGAGGTGGTAGATATTGGGCTATCAGAAATATAAGTAAATGTTGAAGGAAGCTAGCAGTAGTGGCAGTTGCAAGATTGAACTTCACATCGTTGCATGGAAACTCTGATAGCAATAGAAAACCAGGTATTGCAAAATGACAATTCTTTAGCCACCCTGAGCGGAATTACCCTTCCGCTCTTTCAATAATGATGCTATTTGAAAAGTTCCTGAAGTCGTACTTTACGTTCTCCCGTGTATCACGGTGTTATTTGATAACATAGTTGCCCAAAATTACCTCAGTAGTCAGCTGCCTTACCAGCTCTTTTCTATTAATTTTTATTCTTTGCAGGAGACATCACAGGCAAAACTGACTTGAAAACTGAAGGAGAATGTGTTACTGCTCAGGAAAAGAAAACAGCTCCTGAGGAGAAGGCTAAAGGAGAAACTCTGATGGTTCCTTCTCCATCTGTGTCTGGTGCTAGTGGTAATACTAAGGGTGATAATCCAGAAGACTCTCAGACAGAAATTAAAATTGAAAACACTGAAGTATGAACTAAATTTCTATACAACTTTTTGTCATTGAATTTGTAGAAGTATTTTCACACTCGTAAGACCTGATACTTTTCGCTTTGTGGGGAATAAAACATGTATTGGGGAAAAGTTATTTGAATCCTCTGACTGTGCCTCAAGTCTTTGACACTGGAACTGAGGTTCAGATCTGAAGTTTCTCGGGGAGAGAAAGGAGGTGCAGCTGTTTTCCTAATATAAACAGCTTTGGCTAGTAATGTCCCTCTGAACATGTATGCAAGAATTAATTGATTTCAGAGAGATTTCAAAGAGAAATTGCATCTTTGTGGAAGCATACTGCTTCAGAGGTACTTGGGTCTCTTGTAAAGTTAGTGTCCAATGTGTGGTAAGCGTCAGGAAAGAAATTAAGAAAACTGTCAGAAAGCTTCCAATAACAATTTTTTTCCCTAGCTGTTTACAACTTTTTTTTAATGCGAATTGAGGTGGCCATCTTTAATTTCATCTAGTGTGGGCCCCTGGTTTCTAGTTGTTTCCAGATTGAACCCACCTTAATTTCAGTAGAATTTGTTGCCACCTATGTTGTCTCTAGGAGGCATAGTTGCATAGATGCACAGCTTGTTTTTGTCCAGAGTTTCCTGAAAATATCCGTTGAACGGAGTAATGAGCAGTTCTGAAGCATTAGAAGGGCTGTAGCGGAGTGGGAGTCAGGGAACTTAATATGGTGCCTATTTCGTGGCATCTTCAGTACTGCTGTTGTAGTTAAAGAAACTGATAGCACTGTGGGGGGGGGGGAGAGTTCTTCATTATGACTGTCCTTACTGTCCTGACTTAAAGTGGTTTGAATATTAGGCTCCTTCTTGCTTATTTTTTTTTTATTGCTTTACTCCTTATTAATCTCAGGAGAATGACGTCACCAGTTCTACTGATATAGTGCCTACAACTAAAGGAGAACCAACTGAATCAGCTGATGAGGCTATAGCGCACGTGCGGTCAGCTGAAGAGCCAGATTCCAGCACAGGCAATGTTCATGTATTGCAGGCTTGAGATGTCTTTTTTTTTCAATATAATTACTGTCATTCTGAGAAGTGATGTGCAAACTTTAAATATACGGGAAGGGAAGAATATTGTAGAGACTTCTGCAGTTTATTCTTGTTGACTACATGACATTAGAAATGTTTTCCCTAAAGGACTAGAAAAACATTTGACTTTCCCATCCTGTTTGATAGAAAACCAAATCTTCTCACTTTGTTTAGGCACTGCTTCAGACTTGTTTGCGTATCAGGCGTCCAAATACTCCGGAAACTTGGCTTTCAACTTAGTCGGTAAGTTAAGCCTCTGAGACAGATATTGAACAGGACTTCTGCTTCATACAAAATACCTTTGTGCACCAAACTTCTGCATATAGTTTAGATATGTAAATTTTGCGTATTATGTTAATTAGTGTAATTTTTCTTGGGCCATAAACCATAGGACTGTCTCTTGTGGTGGTGTACCACCCCTTAGCCCTGATTACATCATTTCTTATCTGTTAACCTTTTTCCTTTTTCTTGATGCTGCTTCTGGTTGTCTGCCCTTTTCTCTTCCTCAGTTGCCTGCCATCCACAACCTATCCTTAACTACTTTTTCCCCATTGCCCTGAGTTTTCACAGAATCACAGAAAGGTTGAGATTGAAAGGGACCTCAAGAGGTCACCTTGTCCAAACAAGAGGTCACCTTGTCCAAACAAGAGGTCACCTTGTCCAAACAAGAGGTCACCTTGTCCAAACAAGAGGTCACCTTGTCCAAACAAGAGGTCACCTTGTCCAAACAAGAGGTCACCTTGTCCAAACTGCTCAAGCATCCTAGACACAGTTGCCCAGGATTGTGTCTGGATGTTTCTGATTTTTTTTGTACCCAAATTTCTATTTCTGCTGTCATCACCGAAGTAATCTTTGCCTTATGTGGTACCAGTATGCAGTTGGGCTTACAACATTTCATTCCCTAGAAGATCCCAATACTTCCCTTCAGTTATCTGACAATTTTGGTTATTTAACTGTTTGTGAAATCTAGGGGAATGGCTTTAAACTGTAAGAGGGTAGGTTTAGATTAGACATACAGAAGAAATTCTTGACTCAGAGGATGGTGAGGCACTGGCATAGGTTTCTCAGAGAAGCTGTGGGTGCCCCATCCCCGGAAGTGTTTAAGGCCAGGCTGGGTGGGGCTTTGAGCAACCTGGTCTGGTGGGAGGTGTCCCTGCCCATGGCAGGGGGTTTGGAACTGGGTGGTGGTTAAGGTCCCTTCCAACCCAAACCATCTTGTGATTCTTTGTCTAGCAATTTCTCATGCCATGTCCAGTAGTTTTTTAAGTCCCATTCAGTTAGCTTAAATCAATTGACTGGCCTAATTGGCTTAGGTCAGGGTCTAGTCAGCAGTTAATCACTTTCCTGAAGCCATAACAAAAAGGAAACTTTGGCTACATCATGTTTCAGTCTGTGCATAGATTGAGTCAAAAAAAAGTCATGGAACAAAACTTTGAGCATTTCTCCTTAATTCTTTAGGAGATTTTTCATTTCAATATTTCTTGCTCTATACTGGTCACTGTAAATGCTTAAAATACATGTTCACTGTTTTGGATCAGCAGTCTTTATTTATTTAAGACGATATTTTTAATGTAAAGTGTGTTCTTTCTCTCTCTGTAGATAACACCTTACCATCCTCTTTGGCTGAAAGTGCACAAGAAAATGGTGAACAGAATATTACTGGTGGTTTGGTAGGGAAGACTGAGAGTGGAACTGAAGCTCAAGAATTCAATAGGCAAGACCTAATACTACCTCACATCAGTCAAATTTATAACGAATTGTGTGTCACCTATCAGGAGTTCCAGGTAGGAACTGTAATGGCCTCAGACATTTTGTAATGCTCAGTAATGTTACAAAGATTCTGACTTTTGACAGAGAATTCAGAAATTACTAACTATATCACTGTCATCATCCACCTCTTCCCCTAAATTAGTTCACTGATTTGATAATGATGCCCTGACTTGGGTAGGGGTTAGATCAGATCAGATATTTGCTCTGCTTCAGGGAGTTTGAATGCAGTGCTATTACTCCAAGAGTTGTGTTTTGTGATGCAGTGTGGGCATGGAGAGAAACACCTGCAACCACTGCTTCTCCTGACAGCACCTGAAACTATTCTCTTCACTCTGGGCATTCAAGAGTGCTTGCCCTCTTGACCTTCTGTGAAGACCATCCCTTCTGCCTTTCCTTTTCTGCTGCTGATGACTCCCAACAGTTTATCCACCAGCAGGCTTGGGCCACTAACTAAAGAGTTCCCAAGCCTGCATTGGTTTTATTCTGTAACAGCTTCTGTGCTTTTGCTAGATTTCCTGCTGGGACTGTCTTTTGTACCATACGAGATCAAAACAATTGTGTGTATCTTTTTTCTCACCACTTTCCTGGGGGTGCTTCCCACTAACTGAAGAAACAATATAGTAATCTAGTGTTTAGGGCACTGGACTATTTTTTGTCTTACAGATAATAGCATTATCCAAAAGTTTTGGAAGCAAAATCCTACTTTTAGTTGTCTAAGCTATTGCTCGAACAGCCATGCAGAGTTGAATTTTGTATTTTGGAAGGCCAAGCAGTCCTGCCACAAATCAAAGTAGTTTGTGTTAGCGTTTGAGGAAGCTGAATGTAGATGGCCATTAAGATACTTATAATTAGTCAGCTATTGTGTAACACTACAATTAAAAACAAAACCTAAGCATATCTGCAGAGGAAAGAATTCTAGTTCACTATAAATCGATAATTTCATATGTTTTGAAGCCGTTTCAACATTTTTTTTCCTTGGCATAGAGAGAGCGTTCAGCACAGGAGCAATATGCACTGGAACTTCAGAGACGAGAATATTTTCTAGTTCAGCGAGAAACATTGCTTGACAGACGTGAAGCAGCTTTGGCTGCAATAAAACATGCTGAGAAAGAAGTTCAGGCAAGATTTGGAATTATAAATAAGGTACAATAACTTATGTAATGATTCTTATTGCTCCCCATATATTTTAACTTGCTTGTAGTTTTCTTAAGTCATCACGTGTTTGCTGGATATAATGCTTATTTCTTTAAAGCGTTTGAAACCCCAAAATGAAAGATGGAGAATAAAAAGTAACAAACTGTTGTTAGGGTGTTTGGTGTGGTTTCCAGTTCAAAATGGTGCATTTAATTGTGGGATGTGTAGGTACATTTTCCTGTTAAAATCTGGAAATTAAGATAATTTGTTTCTAAATCTGCAAAAATTATATGACCTTTATTAGAGAAAAAAATTGTGATGAATCTCTAATTGTATGTAACTTAAATGATTATATTTGCATCAGCTCTTTCTGAAGTAGATTTTCTTGGGAAGGCTTTAAGACACATTGAGATTTTATGACATAATAAATTGCAAAGAGTATTTCTGGAAAAAAAAAACACTCGAAGTTCAACCGAACGTGGGGGCTGTGGCAAGAAATGAAATGGTATGATTTTGGTGTAAGAGGAGGTAATTATTGACACCGTTCTTGCAGGGACTTGCTATTGAATGTAGCTCTTGTAAAAAGTTTTGGTTGTTATTCTGAAGGTTGCCAAGAGAAGTGCTTTAATATATGTACTCTGCGTCTAAACCATAAGATCAGAATATAAATTCCTTTGAGGTGTGCATATGAACCTTTCCCACAAGCCATTGAGGGAGTATGTAGATACAGGAAAAAAAGGGAGAAAGGTGTCAGGGGAGCAGGACCTCAACTTTCAATAGGGAAGGAATGTGTTAAGATAGATGGTTCAAATCCGTAAAAGTGATTTTAAAGATGTCTTTAGAAAAAACACAAGTGGCTTTAAAAGTGTCACACAGGTTAGAGAAGTGTTGAAAAGCCAGGAGCAGTTAGTGGTTATCTGTAAAAACTTGTGGAGGTCAAGTGGAGTCAACTAGAAAAATCTGATGCCGTTCTTTTCAAATGGGAAAGAGTTACACAGCCATCAACTTAATGTTGGTTCTCAGCTAAATAAATAAATATATGTCCTGGCAAGCTATGAACAAACCATGCGAAGTGCCATGCCAAAAACACTGCAGTAAATGGCAACGAGCTTGTGTTAATCCTAAATTGTCAAATCAGTGTGATTTCCATTAGGACAAGGTAACAGGCATGGCTAGTAGAGGAGTACTAGTTATATGTATGTCTAGACTTTGCTGTATTGTTTCTGGTACAGTTTTACGTGGCGTTTTCATAATCATATTAGAAAAGTATGACAGCTGAAATAAGGTTGGTGGTAAGGTGTAGTGAGACAGTGTTTCACAGCTGAAGGAATGTACATAGTAGATTCTGGAATAGTCTCTTTTGGGTCCAGTATTGGGTGTTTTCAGTGAGAAGTGTGATGGTGAGAAAGAGCACGCTTGTTAAACTTGAAGCGAATAGCAAGCGAGGGAGAATTTCAAGCATGCTGAAAAAGAAGGTTAGGATTAAAATTGATCTTGACAAATTGAAGAGGTAGTAGGTCTGAGAAAAGCGCAATGCTTCAGAGGCAAGAGTGTGCAGTATTGCATTTGAACAGAAATATCATCTGTACACATGCAGGGTGATGAACAAATGCAGGGACACGTGAACATGCCAATCTTTGGCTACATAAAAGGCTGCCACAAAGAGAAAGAAAGTAATCTTTTTTTTTTCCATGTCTGTGATAGAAGTAGTGGCAGGGTAAGTATGAGGAAAAACTAGATTAAAACAAAAGCAGTCAACCACTGGGTCAGAGAGGTCAGTAAGACTGGTGCTTCCAGTATTTGCAGGTCTTCAGAACAGACTAGACAAACATTTGGCAGGAATGAAGTGATACAGTTGATTATGATATGGATGGTACCCGATTTAATAATGGAATTGGATGGTTTAGACATCCTGGCACCACCTACAGCAACCCAGTGGCCTGTGCAATTATTGCCAAATCCCTGAAGCACTGTGAAATTATCGTCAAAACCCCGAATATGCAAGCCCTATGGCTCCCATTTTTCTTTCTGTTTCTTCTTACTACGTGGTGTGGATGTTGCTTTCTTCACTACTGGTTGTATGTGCAGATTGGACCATGCAGAATTACAAATTTGATCTTTGGAAGTTTGTCCTATTATTTTAACAGTAAAATGGAACTTAGTTGAGAATTATTTCTAAAATACGCTCTTGTTAATCATGCTTTAACATTTGATATTTCTATAGCAACATGATACCGAAATGAACCGAATGAAAGAAACCTTGAGAGGAGTGGCTGAGGAAAATAGTAGACTGAAGTCATCATTTAACTCTGTGATGGATGAGAATGATTCCCTAAAAAAACAGGCAAGATTAATTATTTCCTGTTATTAGTAGCTTTAGAAGTTACAGTCAACAATTTTAAACGTTTGAACAAGTTGTTTGCAAAATTGCTGATTTTGTTTCTGTAAGACAAGAATTGTGTGAATGGTTGTAATTACTTTCTGCTTCATTTTCTAGCACGTGAAATTTAGTCTCTCAGATCTTTTCCAGTATTAAAGAAATTAGAGTTAGTCCTCTGACCCTGTAGCAACAGGTGATTTTAGGAAAGACTAACCATATCCTTTGAAGCAAACTGAGATTGGATAGAGAGAAAGTATTTTATAATGGAAGCCACCCTGTGCTGAATTGCTCTGCTGATTCTATTAAATAAAAAGTAGTATGTGTATTTCTAATTCCATGATTACTCAGTATCTTCAGTTATTTTTGAAAGTGTTAATTAAAGGAATATTTTCTCTGTTCTTAAAGACACGCTGAGACAGTGGTTCACAATAATACAGAGTTAAAGTTTTCTTCTCACTTGACTTAAATCTGACCTAAATGCTGACAGGCAAATTGCTACGTAAACTCTTTTGACCATTGCTCCTTCAGTGAATTGCAGTTCTGATGCTCTTGAGTCTGATGAAAATCATCTGCTTCCTAGTCTCAGTAAAATCTTTGTCCTTCTCTTTTGTGCAAACTGAAGTATTCACAGAGGACTTACATGATGATCGGGATGTTTGTTGTATCCATAGAGTACGTTACTTATATTTAAATGGAGGTTATAGTTTGCCTCGTATTCTTTTCTCACAGAGCATGGTCAGTAACAGTGTCATTCTTGCGAGAAGAAAACTTTCACCCTCTCTATTTCCAAGGCCATTAGACCATTCTTGAAACATGCACTCCATTTTTTGTGTCATTTCTTTATGAGAAGTAATCAAATACGTAGTGCCTATATCCCTAAAGAGGTATTGTGCTTATTCTTCCCCTGTAAGCGGAAAGGTTGGGCCGCAAGTCAACAAAGAGCCACGACTATTTTATTTATCCAGGCAGAGGTTGCCTGGAGAGGTTGAGGAGTCCCCGTCCTTGAAGATCTTCACAAGCTGCCTGGACGTGGTCCTGGGCAGCCTGCTCTGGGTGGCCCTGTTTAAACAAGATGGTTGGACTAGATGGTCTCCAGAGGTCCCTTCCCACCTCGGCCATCCCGTGATTTGTTGAGGAAGTGGACAGTGATTTTGTTTCTATCACTGTCCATGCTGAGAAGAAAAAAATTGAACTTTTAATCATTTAGCAATCACATCAAATGATTTCAGTGTGATGGTTAAGTCAAAAAGTGAGTTTTGAATCTACAGCTATTTGAATGGTTTTTGATTCTTTCAGTTAAGTGACGCGAACGAACAGAACAAGAAGTTAGATGATGGAGCAAGAAGCATGCAAGCTCAGTTAGATAATTTAAAGGTAAGGTTTCTTCTTACAGGTACCTTCTTCTGTTATAGTTATGCAAGCCTTATAAAGCATTGTGTAATGTAGTTTGGAGAAATTGAGAATCTTGATTCAAATTTTTTCTCGCAAAACCTTTCACTTGTAATTCTGCTGTCCCTGACTGTTTTGAAAGTTTATGGTCAGTTTCAAGCCACCTTGCTCCTGCTCCATCCCAAGCTGAGCAAGCCTTTCCTAGGCTTGGTTAACTCTAAAGGTTCGGCCTTTTCAATGGAAGTAGTTGAGCAGTCCGCTTGGAGCCTATCTGTAGCATTTTTCTTTGTTGATGAGATCGTTTCTATATTTACCACTAAAGTCCTTTTTGCAGCATGATAACAGTCTGAGAGCGAGGCTTAAGAAAATGTAGCGGATGGCTGAATTGTTAGTGCAAAAGACAGCACTTCTGAACAAGGCGCTATTTTCACATAGAAGATTCTCACAGTTTCTGAGAAAAGGAACGTTATTTTCTGAAAACATTTGTTTTATACTCAGCTTCAAAGCCTCAGTGTTGGTTTTTTTTTTCAGAATCTGCTGGCATATATTTAATTATATTACAAATTCCCAGTGAGGGGGAGAAAAGACACATTCCTTGGTTTCTTTTTCAAGACGCACAGGTTTTTGACTGTTACAAGTAATTGTCATTTCAGTTTTCCTTTGTTGCTGTTTTTTGTCTGTTTTTGCTTATAATTTAATGGTATGTCCTGGTATTAAATTATGTTATTAAATTATGTTATAAAATATTATATTAAAAGATAACTATGTTGAGTTTCACAAGGTTTTTTTTTTTTTTCCAATTCAATGAAATGTAACAAGTATTGGATACATTCCTGGACATTGCAGGACAGGTGTTTAAGTACAGGTGAACTAAAGCGTCTTAACTATCAGCAGTGAATGGTTAGAATATTTGAAAGATTCAAGAAAGAGAGAATTGGGCATGTTTGTGGTTAAAATGGATGCTAAGAAGAAAAGCTAAGTGTAAACAAAAGCTTTGACATTTGTTTTCATTCACAGTTCTTTCCCACATGTGACTTAACTGAGGAATGTACAATTGAGAAGATCTAGGTATTTTCTGGAAAAAAATAAGATCCATAGGCTGTACGCCGTGGCTCCCATTTTCTTTCTATTTCTTCTTAATACGTGGTGTGGATGTTGCTTTCTTCACTACTGGTTGTATGTGCAGATTGGACCATGCAGAATTACAAATTTGATCTTTGGAAGTTTGTCCTATTATTTTAACAGTAAAATGGAACTTAGTTGAGAATTATTTCTAAAATACGCTCTTGTTAATCATGCTTTAACATTTGATATTTCTATAGCTATATATGACAGAAATGAACCGAATGAGAGAAACCGTGATAGAAGTGGGTAAGGAAAATAGCACACTGAAGTCATCGTATAACACTGTGATGGATGAGAATGATTCCCTAAAAAAACAGGCAAGATTAATTATTTCCTGTTATTAGTAGCTTTAGAAGTTACAGTCAACAATTTTAAACGTTTGAACAAGTTGTTTGCAAAATTGCTGATTTTGTTTCTGTAAGACAAGAATTGTGTGAATGGTTGTAATTACTTTCTGCTTCATTTTCTAGCACGTGAAATTTAGTCTCTCAGATCTTTTCCAGTATTAAAGAAATTAGAGTTAGTCCTCTGACCCTGTAGCAACAGGTGATTTTAGGAAAGACTAACCATATCCTTTGAAGCAAACTGAGATTGGATAGAGAGAAAGTATTTTATAATGAAAGCCACCCTGTGCTGAATTGCTCTGCTGATTCTATTAAATAAAAAGTAGTATGTGTATTTCTAATTCCATGATTACTCAGTATCTTCAGTTATTTTTGAAAGTGTTAATTAAAGGAATATTTTCTCTGTTCTTAAAGACACGCTGAGACAGTGGTTCACAATAATACAGAGTTAAAGTTTTCTTCTCACTTGACTTAAATCTGACCTAAATGCTGACAGGCAAATTGCTACGTAAACTCTTTTGACCATTGCTCCTTCAGTGAATTGCAGTTCTGATGCTCTTGAGTCTGATGAAAATCATCTGCTTCCTAGTCTCAGTAAAATCTTTGTCCTCCTCTTTTGTGCAAACTGAAGTATTCACAGAGGACTTACATGATGATCGGGATGTTTGTTGTATCCATAGAGTACGTTACTTATATTTAAATGGAGGTTATAGTTTGCCTCGTATTCTTTTCTCACAGAGCATGGTCAGTAACAGTGTCATTCTTTCGAGAAGAAAACTTTCACCCTCTCTATTTCCAAGGCCATTAGACCATTCTTGAAACATGCACTCCGTTTTTTGTGTCATTTCTTTATGAGGAGTAATCAAATACGTAGTGCCTATATCCCTAAAGAGGTATTGTGCTTATTCTTCCCCTGTAAGCGGAAAGGTTGGGCCGCAAGTCAACAAAGAGCCACGACTATTTTATTTATCCAGGCAGAGGTTGCCTGGAGAGGTTGAGGAGTCCCCGTCCTTGAAGATCTTCACAAGCTGCCTGGACGTGGTCCTGGGCAGCCTGCTCTGGGTGGCCCTGTTTAAACAAGATGGTTGGACCAGATGGTCTCCAGAGGTCCCTTCCCACCTCGGCCATCCCGTGATTTGTTGAGGAAGTGGACAGTGATTTTGTTTCTATCACTGTCCATGCTGAGAAGAAAAAAATTGAACTTTTAATCATTTAGCAATCACATCAAATGATTTCAATGTGATGGTTAAGTCAAAAAGTGAGTTTTGAATCTACAGCTATTTGAATGGTTTTTGATTCTTTCAGTTAAGTGACGCGAACGAACAGAACAAGAAGTTAGATGATCGAGCAAAAAGCATGCAAGCTCAGTTAGATAATTTAAAGGTAAGGTTTCTTC
Organism: Anser anser; assembly: GCF_964211835.1. Classification (NCBI taxonomy): domain Eukaryota; kingdom Metazoa; phylum Chordata; class Aves; order Anseriformes; family Anatidae; genus Anser; species Anser anser. The sequence goes on from NC_139720.1 coordinate 146,356,723, forward strand.
TTACAGGTACCTTCTTCTGTTATAGTTATGCAAGCCTTATAAAGCATTGTGTAATGTAGTTTGGAGAAATTGAGAATCTTAATTCAAATTTTTTCTCGCAAAACCTTTCACTTGTAATTCTGCTGTCCCTGACTGTTTTGAAAGTTTATGGTCAGTTTCAAGCCACCTTGCTCCTGCTCCATCCCAAGCTGAGCAAGCCTTTCCTAGGCTTGGTTAACTCTAAAGGTTCGGCCTTTTCAATGGAAGTAGTTGAGCACTCCGCTTGGAGCCTATCTGTAGCATTTTTCTTTGTTGATGAGATCGTTTCTATATTTACCACTAAAGTCCTTTTTGCAGCATGATAACAGTCTGAGAGCGAGGCTTAAGAAAATGTAGTGGATGGCTGAATTGTTAGTGCAAAAGACAGCACTTCTGAACAAGGCGCTATTTTCACATAGAAGATTCTCACAGTTTCTGAGAAAAGGAACGTTATTTTCTGAAAACATTTGTTTTATACTCAACTTCAAAGCCTCAGTGTTGTTTTTTTTCAGAATCTGCTGGCATGTATTTAATTATATTACAAATTTCCAGTGAGGGGGAGAAAAGACACATTCCTTGGTTTCTTTTTCAAGACGCACAGGTTTTTGACTGTTACAAGTAATTGTCATTTCAGTTTTCCTTTGTTGCTGTTTTTTGTCTGTTTTTGCTTATAATTTAATGGTATGTCCTGGTATTAAATTATATTATTAAATTATGTTATAAAATATTATATTAAAAGATAACTATGTTGAGTTTCACAAGGTTTTTTTTTTTTTTCCAATTCAATGAAATGTAACAAGTATTGGATACATTCCTGGACATTGCAGGAAAGGTGTTTAAGTACAGGTGAACTAAAGTGTCTTAACTATCATCAGTGAATGGTTAGAATATTTGAAAGATTCAAGAAAGAGAGAATTGGGCATGTTTGTGGTTAAAATGGATGCTAAGAAGAAAAGCTAAGTGTAAACAAAAGCTTTGACATTTGTTTTCATTCACAGTTCTTTCCCACATGTGACTTAACTGAGGAATGTACAATTGAGAAGATCTAGGTATTTTCTGGAAAAAAAATAAGATCCATAGGCTGTACGCCGTGGCTCCCATTTTCTTTCTATTTCTTCTTAATACGTGGTGTGGATGTTGCTTTCTTCACTACTGGTTGTATGTGCAGATTGGACCATGCAGAATTACAAATTTGATCTTTGGAAGTTTGTCCTATTATTTTAACAGTAAAATGGAACTTAGTTGAGAATTATTTCTAAAATACGCTCTTGTTAATCATGCTTTAACATTTGATATTTCTATAGCTATATATGACAGAAATGAACCGAATGAGAGAAACCGTGATAGAAGTGGGTAAGGAAAATAGCACACTGAAGTCATCGTATAACACTGTGATGGATGAGAATGAATCCCTAAAAAAACAGGCAAGATTAATTATTTCCTGTTATTAGTAGCTTTAGAAGTTACAGTCAACAATTTTAAACGTTTGAACAAGTTGTTTGCAAAATTGCTGATTTTGTTTCTGTAAGACAAGAATTGTGTGAATGGTTGTAATTACTTTCTGCTTCATTTTCTAGCACGTGAAATTTAGTCTCTCAGATCTTTTCCAGTATTAAAGAAATTAGAGTTAGTCCCCTGACCCTGTAGCAACAGGTGATTTTAGGAAAGACTAACCATATCCTCTGAAGCAAACTGAGATTGGATAGAGAGAAAGTATTTTATAATGAAAGCCACCCTGTGCTGAATTGCTCTGCTGATTCTATTAAATAAAAAGTAGTATGTGTATTTCTAATTCCATGATTACTCAGTATCTTCAGTTATTTTTGAAAGTGTTAATTAAAGGAATATTTTCTCTGTTCTTAAAGACACGCTGAGACAGTGGTTCACAATAATACAGAGTTAAAGTTTTCTTCTCACTTGACTTAAATCTGACCTAAATGCTGACAGGCAAATTGCTACGTAAACTCTTTTGACCATTGCTCCTTCAGTGAATTGCAGTTCTGATGCTCTTGAGTCTGATGAAAATCATCTGCTTCCTAGTCTCAGTAAAATCTTTGTCCTCCTCTTTTGTGCAAACTGAAGTATTCACAGAGGACTTACATGATGATCGGGATGTTTGTTGTATCCATAGAGTACGTTACTTATATTTAAATGGAGGTTATAGTTTGCCTCGTATTCTTTTCTCACAGAGCATGGTCAGTAACAGTGTCATTCTTTCGAGAAGAAAACTTTCACCCTCTCTATTTCCAAGGCCATTAGACCATTCTTGAAACATGCACTCCATTTTTTGTGTCATTTCTTTATGAGAAGTAATCAAATACGTAGTGCCTATATCCCTAAAGAGGTATTGTGCTTATTCTTCCCCTGTAAGCGGAAAGGTTGGGCCGCAAGTCAACAAAGAGCCACGACTATTTTATTTATCCAGGCAGAGGTTGCCTGGAGAGGTTGAGGAGTCCCCGTCCTTGAAGATCTTCACAAGCTGCCTGGACGTGGTCCTGGGCAGCCTGCTCTGGGTGGCCCTGTTTAAACAAGATGGTTGGACCAGATGGTCTCCAGAGGTCCCTTCCCACCTCGGCCATCCCGTGATTTGTTGAGGAAGTGGACAGTGATTTTGTTTCTATCACTGTCCATGCTGAGAAGAAAAAAATTGAACTTTTAGCAATCACATCAAATGATTTCAGTGTGATGGTTAAGTCAAAAAGTGAGTTTTGAATCTACAGCTATTTGAATGGTTTTTGATTCTTTCAGTTAAGTGACGCGAAAGAACAGAACAAGAAGTTAGAAGATCGAGCAAGAAGCATGCAAGCTCAGTTAAATGATTCAAAGGTAAGGTTTCTTCTTCCAGGTACCTTCTTCCTTTATAGTTAACAAGTGAAATATAATTCATTGTTACGTTTTATTGTAGCAGAAGCATGCATTGGTAATGACACAGAAGTCTAATGATTCAGGACAAGTGGTGCGCTCACGTAAACGTGGTATGGAGAAAAATGAGACAGGAGCATCAAAAAGTGATAAGGTAAGGACTGGGCAAGGTGAAAGATCTGTTTGAAAGACTTTAGGCAGTAGAACGTTATGTATCTGCTAGAAATTAGAAAATGCTAGAAATTAGAAAAATAAAATAATTTTAATTGATTTTTTTTAGTGAGTTAATTACAGTAGGAATAGGTAGACACTATATTGGGAGAAACAGTCAACTGAAAGAATAAAGTATGTTGCTAAAAATGTCTTTTGAATTTTATATTGTGTATGTACATGTTTTTTGCTTATTTAGCTATGTTTTCTTCTTCCTCTCATGTTATCTCTCAACTATGAATTAAAATTATATTCTGCCTGCACTGTAACTGTTTTCTTCTGCTGTGTCAGAGCAAATCTTAAACTTATCCTGGTTACTGCTACAGTACAACACTGTCCTTTATGAATAAAACCAGCTGAAATGTAGTTAGAGAAGTCAGATAACAAATTTTAATTTGATAAGCCAGAGATGATTGTACTGCTGTTATACTTTGGGGAAATGGTCTTTAATGTGGGAAAGGATAAATGCAGTGTTCATATATAGTTCCAAAAGGATCACCTTGTTTTCCTTAAAATACCTTCTTGCATCACTTAATGAAATACTTTCTGTCTCCATGTTATTCCAGTCAGTAGCAAGTCCTCTGCTAGTACTCTGCCAACATTTCCCGACTGGTAATGACTTTCTCCCGCTAGAGGCTAAACTGAAATGAGAGAGAGATATTCACACCATTCTACTTGATCTATATCAGATGCCTTAAAACTGTACTGTCTCTATATAGCCAACATATTTCTCTGTGTACGTAGGTTTTAGCGTACTTTAGTCGCAAGTGATATATGAGCAGCATCAGTAGTTATAATTCTGAGTGAAGAGAAGAACAGTTGTCTGAAGGTAGATACAAGAAGACCTGTGAAGGTTTTAAAGAGCTGTTTGTGCAGCCTGTCTTCAGGAACCTCTGGATACCTTTCACAGAGTTTTTCTGTACAGTTGTAGTAGAGGGACAGAATGACAATGTCATGAAGTCTTTATTCTTCTAACGGTGCTACTTACACAGTTAAAATTTAGCATAAGTAGATTGTATGAAATAAAGCAAAGGAGTGTATCACATGTATCAAAATGAGGATTTCCACATGCACAGATCATTAAGCCATTGAGGGAGGATGCACAAGCCATTGAGGGAGTATGTAGATACAGGAAAAAAAGGGAGAAAGGTGTCAGGGGAGCAGGACCTCAACTTTCAATAGGGAAGGAATGTGTTAAGATAGATGGTTCAAATCCGTAAAAGTGATTTTAAAGATGTCTTTAGAAAAAACACAAGTGGCTTTAAAAGTGTCACACAGGTTAGAGAAGTGTTGAAAAGCCAGGAGCAGTTAGTGGTTATCTGTAAAAACTTGTGGAGGTCAAGTGGAGTCAACTAGAAAAATCTGATGCCGTTCTTTTCAAATGGGAAAGAGTTACACAGCCATCAACTTAATGTTGGTTCTCAGCTAAAAATATAAATATATGTCCTGGCAAGCTATGAACAAACCATGCGAAGTGCCATGCCAGAAACACTGCAGTAAATGGCAACGAGCTTGTGTTAATCCTAAATTGTCAAATCAGTGTGATTTCCATTAGGACAAGGTAACAGGCATGGCTAGTAGAGGAGTACTAGTTATATGTATGTCTAGACTTTGCTGTATTGTTTCTGGTACAGTTTTACGTGGCGTTTTCATAATCATATTAGAAAAGTATGACAGCTGAAATAAGGTTGGTGGTAAGGTGTAGTGAGACAGTGTTTCACAGCTGAAGGAATGTACATAGTAGATTCTGGAATAGTCTCTTTTGGGTCCAGTATTGGGTGTTTTCAGTGAGAAGTGTGATGGTGAGAAAGAGCACGCTTGTTAAACTTGAAGCGAATAGCAAGCGAGGGAGAATTTCAAGCATGCTGAAAAAGAAGGTTAGGATTAAAATTGATCTTGACAAATTGAAGAGGTAGTAGGTCTGAGAAAAGCGCAATGCTTCAGAGGCAAGAGTGTGCAGTATTGCATTTGAACAGAAATATCATCTGTACACATGCAGGGTGATGAACAAATGCAGGGACACGTGAACATGCCAATCTTTGGCTACATAAAAGGCTGCCACAAAGAGAAAGAAAGTAATCTTTTTTTTTTCCATGTCTGTGATAGAAGTAGTGGCAGGGTAAGTATGAGGAAAAACTAGATTAAAACAAAAGCAGTCAACCACTGGGTCAGAGAGGTCAGTAAGACTGGTGCTTCCAGTATTTGCAGGTCTTCAGAACAGACTAGACAAACATTTGGCGGGAATGAAGTGATACAGTTGATTATGATATGGATGGTACCCGATTTAATAATGGAATTGGATGGTTTAGACATCCTGGCACCACCTACAGCAACCCAGTGGCCTGTGAAATTATTGCCAAATCCCTGAAGCACTGTGAAATTATTGTCAAACCCCGAATATGCAAGCCTTATAAAGCATTGTGTAACGTAGTTTGGAGAAATTGAGAATCTTAACTCAAATTTTTTCTCGCAAAACCTTTCACTTGTAATTCTGCTGTCCCTGACTGTTTTGAAAGTTTATGGTCAGTTTCAAGCCACCTTGCTCCTGCTCCATCCCAAGCTGAGCAAGCCTTTCCTAGGCTTGGTTAACTCTAAAGGTTCGGCCTTTTCAATGGAAGTAGTTGAGCTGTCCGCTTGGAGCCTACCTGTAGCATTTTTGTTTGTTGATGAGATCGTTTCTATATTTACCACTAAAGTCCTTTTTGCAGCATGATAACAGTCTGAGAGCGAGGCTTAAGAAAATGTAGTGGATGGCTGAATTGTTAGTGCAAAAGACAGCACTTCTGAACAAGGCGCTATTTTCACATAGAAGATTCTCACAGTTTCTGAGAAAAGGAACGTTATTTTCTGAAAACATTTGTTTTATACTCAGCTTCAAAGCCTCAGTGTTGGTTTTTTTTTTCAGAATCTGCTGGCATATATTTAATTATATTACAAATTTCCAGTGAGGGGGAGAAAAGACACATTCCTTGGTTTCTTTTTCAAGACGCACAGGTTTTTGACTGTTACAAGTAATTGTCATTTCAGTTTTCCTTTGTTGCTGTTTTTTTGTCTGTTTTTGCTTATAATTTAATGGTATGTCCTGGTATTAAATTATATTATTAAATTATGTTATAAAATATTATATTAAAAGATAACTATGTTGAGTTTCACAAGGTTTTTTTTTTTTTCCAATTCAATGAAATGTAACAAGTATTGGATACATTCCTGGACATTGCAGGACAGGTGTTTAAGTACAGGTGAACTAAAGCGTCTTAACTATCAGCAGTGAATGGTTAGAATATTTGAAAGATTCAAGAAAGAGAGAATTGGGCATGTTTGTGGTTAAAATGGATGCTAAGAAGAAAAGCTAAGTGTAAACAAAAGCTTTGACATTTGTTTTCATTCACAGTTCTTTCCCACATGTGACTTAACTGAGGAATGTACAATTGAGAAGATCTAGGTATTTTCTGGAAAAAAAATAAGATCCATAGGCTGTACGCCGTGGCTCCCATTTTCTTTCTATTTCTTCTTACTACGTGGTGTGGATGTTGCTTTCTTCACTACTGGTTGTATGTGCAGATTGGACCATGCAGAATTACAAATTTGATCTCTGGAAGTTTGTCCTGTTATTTTAACAGGAAAATGGAACTTAGTTGAGAATTATTTCTAAAATACGCTCTTGTTAATCATGCTTTAACATTTGATATTTCTATAGCAACCTGATACCGAAATGAACCGAATGAAAGAAACCTTGAGAGGAGTGGCTGAGGAAAATAGTAAACTGAAGTCATCATTTAAGTCTGTGATGGATGAGAATGATTCCCTAAAAAAACAGGCAAGATTAATTATTTCCTGTTATTAGTAGCTTTAGAAGTTACAGTCAACAATTTTAAACGTTTGAACAAGTTGTTTGCAAAATTGCTGATTTTGTTTCTGTAAGACAAGAATTGTGTGAATGGTTGTAATTACTTTCTGCTTCATTTTCTAGCACGTGAAATTTAGTCTCTCAGATCTTTTCCAGTATTAAAGAAATTAGAGTTAGTCCTCTGACCCTGTAGCAACAGGTGATTTTAGGAAAGACTAACCATATCCTCTGAAGCAAACTGAGATTGGATAGAGAGAAAGTATTTTATAATGAAAGCCACCCTGTGCTGAATTGCTCTGCTGATTCTATTAAATAAAAAGTAGTATGTGTATTTCTAATTCCATGATTACTCAGTATCTTCAGTTATTTTTGAAAGTGTTAATTAAAGGAATATTTTCTCTGTTCTTAAAGACACGCTGAGACAGTGGTTCACAATAATACAGAGTTAAAGTTTTCTTCTCACTTGACTTAAATCTGACCTAAATGCTGACAGGCAAATTGCTACGTAAACTCTTTTGACCATTGCTCCTTCAGTGAATTGCAGTTCTGATGCTCTTGAGTCTGATGAAAATCATCTGCTTCCTAGTCTCAGTAAAATCTTTGTCCTTCTCTTTTGTGCAAACTGAAGTATTCACAGAGGACTTACATGATGATCGGGATGTTTGTTGTATCCATAGAGTACGTTACTTATATTTAAATGGAGGTTATAGTTTGCCTCGTATTCTTTTCTCACAGAGCATGGTCAGTAACAGTGTCATTCTTGCGAGAAGAAAACTTTCACCCTCTCTATTTCCAAGGCCATTAGACCATTCTTGAAACATGCACTCCATTTTTTGTGTCATTTCTTTATGAGAAGTAATCAAATACGTAGTGCCTATATCCCTAAAGAGGTATTGTGCTTATTCTTCCCCTGTAAGCGGAAAGGTTGGGCCGCAAGTCAACAAAGAGCCACGACTATTTTATTTATCCAGGCAGAGGTTGCCTGGAGAGGTTGAGGAGTCCCCGTCCTTGAAGATCTTCACAAGCTGCCTGGACGTGGTCCTGGGCAGCCTGCTCTGGGTGGCCCTGTTTAAACAAGATGGTTGGACCAGATGGTCTCCAGAGGTCCCTTCCCACCTCGGCCATCCCGTGATTTGTTGAGGAAGTGGACAGTGATTTTGTTTCTATCACTGTCCATGCTGAGAAGAAAAAAATTGAACTTTTAATCATTTAGCAATCACATCAAATGATTTCAATGTGATGGTTAAGTCAAAAAGTGAGTTTTGAATCTACAGCTATTTGAATGGTTTTTGATTCTTTCAGTTAAGTGACGCGAACGAACAGAACAAGAAGTTAGATGATCGAGCAAGAAGCATGCAAGCTCAGTTAAATGATTTACAGGTAAGGTTTCTTCTTACAGGTACCTTCTTCCTTTATAGTTAACAAGTGAAATATAATTCATTGTTACATTTTATTGTAGCAGAAGCATGCATTGGTAATGGCACAGAAGTCCAATGATTCGGGAGATGGGTTGCGCTCACGTAAACGTGGTAACGAGAAAAATGAGACAGGAGCATCAAAAAGTGATAAGGTAAGGACTGGGCAAGGTGAAAGATCTGTTTGAAAGACTTTAGGCAGTAGAACGTTATGTATCTGCTAGAAATTAGAAAATGCTAGAAATTAGAAAAATAAAATGATTTTTATTGATTTTTTTTTAGTGAGTTAATTACAGTAGGAATAGGTAGACACTATATTGGGAGACACAGATAGTCAACTGAAAGAATAAAGTATGTTGCTAAAAATGTCTTTTGAATTTTATATTGTGTATGTATATGTTTTTTGCTTATTTAGCTGTTTTCTTCTTCCTCTCATGTTATCTCTCAACTATGAATTAAAATTATATTCTGCCTGCACTGTAACTGTTTTCTTCCGCTGTGTCAGAGCAAATCTTAAACTTATTCTGGTTACTGCTACAGTACAACACTGTCCTTTATGAATAAAACCAGCTGAAATGTAGTTAGAGAAGTCAGATAACAAATTTTAATTTGATAAGCCAGAGATGATTGTACTGCTGTTATACTTTGGGGAAATGGTCTTTAATGTGGGAAAGAATAAATGCAGTGTTCATATATAGTTCCAAAAGGATCACCTTGTTTTCCTTAAAATACCTTCTTGCATCACTTAATGAAATACTTTCTGTCTCCATGTTATTCCAGTCAGTAGCAAGTCCTCTGCTAGCACTCTGCCAACATTTCCCGACTGGTAATGACTTTCTCCCGCTAGAGGCTAAACTGAAATGAGAAAGAGAGATATTCACACCATTCTACTTGATCTATATCAGATGCCTTAAAACTGTACTGTCTCTATATAGCCAACATATTTCTCTGTGTACGTAGGTTTTAGCGTACTTTAGTCGCAAGTGATATATGAGCAGCATCAGTAGTTATAATTCTGAGTGAAGAGAAGAACAGTTGTCTGAAGGTAGATACAAGAAGACCTGTGAAGGTTTTAAAGAGCTGTTTGTGCAGCCTGTCTTCAGGAACCTCTGGATACCTTTCACAGAGTTTTTCTGTACAGTTGTAGTAGAGGGACAGAATGACAATGTCATGAAGTCTTTATTCTTCTAACGGTGCTACTTACACAGTTAAAATTTAGCATAAGTAGATTGTATGAAATAAAGCAAAGGAGTGTATCACATGTATCAAAATGAGGATTTCCACATGCACAGATCATTAAGCCATTGAGGGAGGATGCACAAGCCATTGAGGGAGTATGTAGATACAGGAAAAAAAGGGAGAAAGGTGTCAGGGGAGCAGGACCTCAACTTTCAATAGGGAAGGAATGTGTTAAGATAGATGGTTCAAATCCATAAAAGTGATTTTAAAGATGTCTTTAGAAAAAACACAAGTGGCTTTAAAAGTGTCACACAGGTTAGAGAAGTGTTGAAAAGCCAGGAGCAGTTAGTGGTTATCTGTAAAAACTTGTGGAGGTCAAGTGGAGTCAACTAGAAAAATCTGATGCCGTTCTTTTCAAATGGGAAAGAGTTACACAGCCATCAACTTAATGTTGGTTCTCAGCTAAATAAATAAATATATGTCCTGGCAAGCTATGAACAAACCATGCGAAGTGCCATGCCAAAAACACTGCAGTAAATGGCAACGAGCTTGTGTTAATCCTAAATTGTCAAATCAGTGTGATTTCCATTAGGACAAGGTAACAGGCATGGCTAGTAGAGGAGTACTAGTTATATGTATGTCTAGACTTTGCTGTATTGTTTCTGGTACAGTTTTACGTGGCGTTTTCATAATCATATTAGAAAAGTATGACAGCTGAAATAAGGTTGGTGGTAAGGTGTAGTGAGACAGTGTTTCACAGCTGAAGGAATGTACATAGTAGATTCTGGAATAGTCTCTTTTGAGTCCAGTATTGGGTGTTTTCAGTGAGAAGTGTGATGGTGAGAAAGAGCACGCTTGTTAAACTTGAAGCGAATAGCAAGCGAGGGAGAATTTCAAGCATGCTGAAAAAGAAGGTTAGGATTAAAATTGATCTTGACAAATTGAAGAGGTAGTAGGTCTGAGAAAAGCGCAATGCTTCAGAGGCAAGAGTGTGCAGTATTGCATTTGAACAGAAATATCATCTGTACACATGCAGGGTGATGAACAAATGCAGGGACACGTGAACATGCCAATCTTTGGCTACATAAAAGGCTGCCACAAAGAGAAAGAAAGTAATCTTTTTTTTTTCCATGTCTGTGATAGAAGTAGTGGCAGGGTAAGTATGAGGAAAAACTAGATTAAAACAAAAGCAGTCAACCACTGGGTCAGAGAGGTCAGTAAGACTGGTGCTTCCAGTATTTGCAGGTCTTCAGAACAGACTAGACAAACATTTGGCAGGAATGAAGTGATACAGTTGATTATGATATGGATGGTACCCGATTTAATAATGGAATTGGATGGTTTAGACATCCTGGCACCACCTACAGCAACCCAGTGGCCTGTGAAATTATTGCCAAATCCCTGAAGCACTGTGAAATTATTGTCAAACCCCGAATATGCAAGCCTTATAAAGCATTGTGTAACGTAGTTTGGAGAAATTGAGAATCTTAACTCAAATTTTTTCTCGCAAAACCTTTCACTTGTAATTCTGCTGTCCCTGACTGTTTTGAAAGTTTATGGTCAGTTTCAAGCCACCTTGCTCCTGCTCCATCCCAAGCTGAGCAAGCCTTTCCTAGGCTTGGTTAACTCTAAAGGTTCGGCCTTTTCAATGGAAGTAGTTGAGCAGTCCGCTTGGAGCCTATCTGTAGCATTTTTGTTTGTCGATGAGATCGTTTCTATATTTACCACTAAAGTCCTTTTTGCAGCATGATAACAGTCTGAGAGCGAGGCTTAAGAAAATGTAGTGGATGGCTGAATTGTTAGTGCAAAAGACAGCACTTCTGAACAAAGCGCTATTTTCACATAGAAGTTTCTCACAGTTTCTGAGAAAAGGAACGTTATTTTCTGAAAACATTTGTTTTATACTCAGCTTCAAAGCCTCAGTGTTGTTTTTTTTCAGAATCTGCTGGCATATATTTAATTATATTACAAATTTCCAGTGAGGGGGAGAAAAGACACATTCCTTGGTTTCTTTTTCAAGACGTACAGGTTTTTGACTGTTACAAGTAATTGTCATTTCAGTTTTCCTTTGTTGCTGTTTTGTTTGCTTATAATTTAATGGTATGTCCTGGTATTAAATTATATTATTAAATTATGTTATAAAATATTATATTAAAAGATAACTATGTTGAGTTTCACAAGGTTTTTTTTTTTCCAATTCAATGAAATGTAACAAGTATTGGATACATTCCTGGACATTGCAGGACAGGTGTTTAAGTACAGGTGAACTAAAGCGTCTTAACTATCAGCAGTGAATGGTTAGAATATTTGAAAGATTCAAGAAAGAGAGAATTGGGCATGTTTGTGGTTAAAATGGATGCTAAGAAGAAAAGCTAAGTGTAAACAAAAGCTTTGACATTTGTTTTCATTCACAGTTCTTTCCCACATGTGACTTAACTGAGGAATGTACAATTGAGAAGATCTAGGTATTTTCTGGAAAAAAATAAGATCCATAGGCTGTACGCCGTGGCTCCCATTTTCTTTCTATTTCTTCTTAATACGTGGTGTGGATGTTGCTTTCTTCACTACTGGTTGTATGTGCAGATTGGACCATGCAGAATTACAAATTTGATCTTTGGAAGTTTGTCCTGTTATTTTAACAGGAAAATGGAACTTAGTTGAGAATTATTTCTAAAATACGCTCTTGTTAATCATGCTTTAACATTTGATATTTCTATAGCAACCTGATACCGAAATGAACCGAATGAAAGAAACCTTGAGAGGAGTGGCTGAGGAAAATAGTAAACTGAAGTCATCATTTAAGTCTGTGATGGATGAGAATGATTCCCTAAAAAAACAGGCAAGATTAATTATTTCCTGTTATTAGTAGCTTTAGAAGTTACAGTCAACAATTTTAAACGTTTGAACAAGTTGTTTGCAAAATTGCTGATTTTGTTTCTGTAAGACAAGAATTGTGTGAATGGTTGTAATTACTTTCTGCTTCATTTTCTAGCACGTGAAATTTAGTCTCTCAGATCTTTTCCAGTATTAAAGAAATTAGAGTTAGTCCCCTGACCCTGTAGCAACAGGTGATTTTAGGAAAGACTAACCATATCCTTTGAAGCAAACTGAGATTGGATAGAGAGAAAGTATTTTATAATGGAAGCTACCCTGTGCTGAATTGCTCTGCTGATTCTATTAAATAAAAAGTAGTATGTGTATTTCTAATTCCATGATTACTTAGTATCTTCAGTTATTTTTGAAAGTGTTAATTAAAGGAATATTTTCTCTGTTCTTAAAGACACGCTGAGACAGTGGTTCACAATAATACAGAGTTAAAGTTTTCTTCTCACTTGACTTAAATCTGACCTAAATGCTGACAGGCAAATTGCTACGTAAACTCTTTTGACCATTGCTCCTTCAGTGAATTGCAGTTCTGATGCTCTTGAGTCTGATGAAAATCATCTGCTTCCTAGTCTCAGTAAAATCTTTGTCCTTCTCTTTTGTGCAAACTGAAGTATTCACAGAGGACTTACATGATGATCGGGATGTTTGTTGTATCCATAGAGTACGTTACTTATATTTAAATGGAGGTTATAGTTTGCCTCGTATTCTTTTCTCACAGAGCATGGTCTGTGACAGTGTCATTCTTGCGAGAAGAAAACTTTCACCCTCTCTATTTCCAAGGCCATTAGACCATTCTTGAAACATGCACTCCATTTTTTGTGTCATTTCTTTATGAGAAGTAATCAAATACGTAGTGCCTATATCCCTAAAGAGGTATTGTGCTTATTCTTCCCCTGTAAGCGGAAAGGTTGGGCCGCAAGTCAACAAAGAGCCACGACTATTTTATTTATCCAGGCAGAGATTGCCTGGAGAGGTTGAGGAGTCCCCGTCCTTGAAGATCTTCACAAGCTGCCTGGACGTGGTCCTGGGCAGCCTGCTCTGGGTGGCCCCGTTTAAACAAGATGGTTGGACCAGATGGTCTCCAGAGGTCCCTTCCCACCTCGGCCATCCCGTGATTTGTTGAGGAAGTGGACAGTGATTTTGTTTCTATCACTGTCCATGCTGAGAAGAAAAAAATTGAACTTTTAGCAATCACATCAAATGATTTCAATGTGATGGTTAAGTCAAAAAGTGAGTTTTGAATCTACAGCTATTTGAATGGTTTTTGATTCTTTCAGTTAAGTGGCATGTACGAATACAACAAGAAGTTAGAAGATCATGCAAGAAGCATGCAAGCTCAGTTAAATGATTTACAGGTAAGGTTTCTTCTTCCAGGTACCTTCTTCCTTTATAGTTAACAAGTGAAATATAATTCATTGTTACATTTTATTGTAGCAGAAGCATGCATTGGTAATGGCACAGATGTCCAATGTGTCAGGAGGAGTGGTGTACCAACGTAAACGTGGTAACGAGGAAAAAGAGACAGCAATATCAAAAAGTGCTAAGGTAAGAATTGGGCAAGGTGAAAGATCTGTTTGAAAGACTTTAGGCAGTAGAACGTTATGTATCTGCTAGAAATTAGAAAATGCTAGAAATTAGAAAAATAAAATTTTTATTGTTTTTTTTAGTGAGTTAATTACAGTAGGAATAGGTAGACACTATATTGGGAGACACAGATAGTCAACTGAAAGAATAAAGTATGTTGCTAAAAATGTCTTTTGAATTTTATATTGTGTATGTATATGTTTTTTGCTTATTTAGCTGTTTTCTTCTTCCTCTCATGTTATCTCTCAACTATGAATTAAAATTATATTCTGCCTGCACTGTAACTGTTTTCTTCTGCTGTGTCAGAGCAAATCTTAAACTTATTCTGGTTACTGCTACAGTACAACACTGTCTTTTATGAATAAAACCAGCTGAAATGTAGTTAGAGAAGTCAGATAACAAATTTTAATTTGATAAGCCAGAGATGATTGTACTGCTGTTATACTTTGGGGAAATGGTCTTTAATGTGGGAAAGAATAAATGCAGTGTTCATATATAGTTCCAAAAGGATCACCTTGTTTTCCTTAAAATACCTTCTTGCATCACTTAATGAAATACTTTCTGTCTCCATGTTATTCCAGTCAGTAGCAAGTCCTCTGCTAGCACTCTGCCAACATTTCCCGACTGGTAATGACTTTCTCCCGCTAGAGGCTAAACTGAAATGAGAAAGAGAGATATTCACACCATTCTACTTGATCTATATCAGATGCCTTAAAACTGTACTGTCTCTATATAGCCAACATATTTCTCTGTGTACGTAGGTTTTAGCGTACTTTAGTCGCAAGTGATATATGAGCAGCATCAGTAGTTATAATTCTGAGTGAAGAGAAGAACAGTTGTCTGAAGGTAGATACAAGAAGACCTGTGAAGGTTTTAAAGAGCTGTTTGTGCAGCCTGTCTTCAGGAACCTCTGGATACCTTTCACAGAGTTTTTCTGTACAGTTGTAGTAGAGGGACAGAATGACAATGTCATGAAGTCTTTATTCTTCTAACGGTGCTACTTACACAGTTAAAATTTAGCATAAGTAGATTGTATGAAATAAAGCAAAGGAGTGTATCACATGTATCAAAATGAGGATTTCCACATGCACAGATCATTAAGCCATTGAGGGAGGATGCACAAGCCATTGAGGGAGTATGTAGATACAGGAAAAAAAGGGAGAAAGGTGTCAGGGGAGCAGGACCTCAACTTTCAATAGGGAAGGAATGTGTTAAGATAGATGGTTCAAATCCATAAAAGTGATTTTAAAGATGTCTTTAGAAAAAACACAAGTGGCTTTAAAAGTGTCGCACAGGTTAGAGAAGTGTTGAAAAGCCAGGAGCAGTTAGTGGTTATCTGTAAAAACTTGTGGAGGTCAAGTGGAGTCAACTAGAAAAATCTGATGCCGTTCTTTTCAAATGGGAAAGAGTTACACAGCCATCAACTTAATGTTGGTTCTCAGCTAAATAAATAAATATATGTCCTGGCAAGCTATGAACAAACCATGCGAAGTGCCATGCCAAAAACACTGCAGTAAATGGCAACGAGCTTGTGTTAATCCTAAATTGTCAAATCAGTGTGATTTCCATTAGGACAAGGTAACAGGCATGGCTAGTAGAGGAGTACTAGTTATATGTATGTCTAGACTTTGCTGTATTGTTTCTGGTACAGTTTTACGTGGCGTTTTCATAATCATATTAGAAAAGTATGACAGCTGAAGTAAGGTTGGTGGTAAGGTGTAGTGAGACAGTGTTTCACAGCTGAAGGAATGTACATAGTAGATTCTGGAATAGTCTCTTTTGGGTCCAGTATTGGGTGTTTTCAGTGAGAAGTGTGATGGTGAGAAAGAGCACGCTTGTTAAACTTGAAGCGAATAGCAAGCGAGGGAGAATTTCAAGCATGCTGAAAGAGAAGGTTAGGATTAAAATTGATCTTGACAAATTGAAGAGGTAGTAGGTCTGAGAAAAGCGCAATGCTTCAGAGGCAAGAGTGTGCAGTATTGCATTTGAACAGAAATATCATGTGTACACGTACAGGGTGATGAACAAATGCAGGGACACGTGAACATGCCAATCTTTGGCTACATAAAAGGCTGCCACAAAGAGAAAGAAAGTAATCTTTTTTTTTTCCATGTCTGTGATAGAAGTAGTGGCAGGGTAAGTATGAGGAAAAACTAGATTAAAACAAAAGCAGTCAACCACTGGGTCAGAGAGGTCAGTAAGACTGGTGCTTCCAGTATTTGCAGGTCTTCAGAACAGACTAGACAAACATTTGGCAGGAATGAAGTGATACAGTTGATTATGATATGGATGGTACCCGATTTAATAATGGAATTGGATGGTTTAGACATCCTGGCACCACCTACAGCAACCCAGTGGCCTGTGAAATTATTGCCAAATCCCTGAAGCACTGTGAAATTATTGTCAAACCCCGAATATGCAAGCCTTATAAAGCATTGTGTAACGTAGTTTGGAGAAATTGAGAATCTTAATTCAAATTTTTTCTCGCAAAACCTTTCACTTGTAATTCTGCTGTCCCTGACTGTTTTGAAAGTTTATGGTCAGTTTCAAGCCACCTTGCTCCTGCTCCATCCCAAGCTGAGCAAGCCTTTCCTAGGCTTGGTTAACTCTAAAGGTTCGGCCTTTTCAATGGAAGTAGTTGAGCTGTCCGCTTGGAGCCTATCTGTAGCATTTTTGTTTGTCGATGAGATCGTTTCTATATTTACCACTAAAGTCCTTTTTGCAGCATGATAACAGTCTGAGAGCGAGGCTTAAGAAAATGTAGTGGATGGCTGAATTGTTAGTGCAAAAGACAGCACTTCTGAACAAAGCGCTATTTTCACATAGAAGTTTCTCACAGTTTCTGAGAAAAGGAACGTTATTTTCTGAAAACATTTGTTTTATACTCAGCTTCAAAGCCTCAGTGTTGGTTTTTTTCAGAATCTGCTGGCATATATTTAATTATATTATAAATTTCCAGTGAGGGGGAGAAAAGACACATTCCTTGGTTTCTTTTTCAAGACGCACAGGTTTTTGACTGTTACAAGTAATTGTCATTTCAGTTTTCCTTTGTTGCTGTTTTTGTCTGTTTTTGCTTATAATTTAATGGTATGTCCTGGTATTAAATTATATTATTATAATATAAAATATTATATTAAAAGATAACTATGTTGAGTTTCACAAGGGTTTTTTTTTTCCAATTCAATGAAATGTAACAAGTATTGGATACATTCCTGGACATTGCAGGACAGGTGTTTAAGTACAGGTGAACTAAAGCGTCTTAACTATCAGCAGTGAATGGTTAGAATATTTGAAAGATTCAAGAAAGAGAGAATTGGGCATGTTTGTGGTTAAAATGGATGCTAAGAAGAAAAGCTAAGTGTAAACAAAAGCTTTGACATTTGTTTTCATTCACAGTTCTTTCCCACATGTGACTTAACTGAGGAATGTACAATTGAGAAGATCTAGGTATTTTCTGGAAAAAAATAAGATCCATAGGCTGTACGCCATGGCTCCCGTTTTCTTTCTATTTCTTCTTAATACGTGGTGTGGATGTTGCTTTCTTCACTACTGGTTGTATGTGCAGATTGGACCATGCAGAATTACAAATTTGATCTTTGGAAGTTTGTCCTATTATTTTAACAGTAAAATGGAACTTAGTTGAGAATTATTTCTAAAATACGCTCTTGTTAATCATGCTTTAACATTTGATATTTCTATAGCTTTATAGGACAGAAATGAACCGAATGAGAGACGCCTTGAGAGGAGTGGCTCAGGAAAATAGTAGACTGAAGTCATCATTTACCTGTGTGATGGTGGAGAATGATTTCCTAAAAAATCAGGCAAGATTAATTATTTCCTGTTATTAGTAGCTTTAGAAGTTACAGTCAACAATTTTAAACGTTTGAACAAGTTGTTTGCAAAATTGCTGATTTTGTTTCTGTAAGACAAGAATTGTGTGAATGGTTGTAATTACTTTCTGCTTCATTTTCTAGCACGTGAAATTTAGTCTCTCAGATCTTTTCCAGTATTAAAGAAATTAGAGTTAGTCCTCTGACCCTGTAGCAACAGGTGATTTTAGGAAAGACTAACCATATCCTCTGAAGCAAACTGAGATTGGATAGAGAGAAAGTATTTTATAATGGAAGCCACCCTGTGCTGAATTGCTCTGCTGATTCTATTAAATAAAAAGTAGCGTGTGTATGTCTAATTCCATGATTACTCAGTATCTTCAGTTATTTTTGAAAGTGTTAATTAAAGGAATATTTTCTCTGTTCTTAAAGACACGCTGAGACAGTGGTTCACAATAATACAGAGTTAAAGTTTTCTTCTCACTTGACTTAAATCTGACCTAAATGCTGACAGGCAAATTGCTACGTAAACTCTTTTGACCATTGCTCCTTCAGTGAATTGCAGTTCTGATGCTCTTGAGTCTGATGAAAATCATCTGCTTCCTAGTCTCAGTAAAATCTTTGTCCTTCTCTTTTGTGCAAACTGAAGTATTCACAGAGGACTTACATGATGATCGGGATGTTTGTTGTATCCATAGAGTACGTTACTTATATTTAAATGGAGGTTATAGTTTGCCTCGTATTCTTTTCTCACAGAGCATGGTCAGTGACAGTGTCATTCTTGCGAGAAGAAAACTTTCACCCTCTCTATTTCCAAGGCCATTAGACCATTCTTGAAACATGCACTCCATTTTTGTGTCATTTCTTTATGAGAAGTAATCAAATACGTAGTGCCTATATCCCTAAAGAGGTATTGTGCTTATTCTTCCCCTGTAAGCGGAAAGGTTGGGCCGCAAGTCAACAAAGAGCCACGACTATTTTATTTATCCAGGCAGAGGTTGCCTGGAGAGGTTGAGGAGTCCCCGTCCTTGAAGATCTTCACAAGCTGCCTGGACGTGGTCCTGGGCAGCCTGCTCTGGGTGGCCCCGTTTAAACAAGATGGTTGGACCAGATGGTCTCCAGAGGTCCCTTCCCACCTCGGCCATCCCGTGATTTGTTGAGGAAGTGGACAGTGATTTTGTTTCTATCACTGTCCGTGCTGAGAAGAAAAAAATTGAACTTTTAATCATTTAGCAATCACATCAAATGATTTCAATGTGATGGTTAAGTCAAAAAGTGAGTTTTGAATCTACAGCTATTTGAATGGTTTTTGATTCTTTCAGTTAAGAGGCATGTACGAATACAACAAGAAGTTAGAAGATCATGCAAGAAGCATGCAAGCTCAGTTAAATGATTTACAGGTAAGGTTTCTTCTTCCAGGTACCTTCTTCCTTTATAGTTAACAAGTGAAATATAATTCATTGTTACATTTTATTGTAGCAGAAGCATGCATTGGTAATGGCACAGATGTCCAATGTGTCAGGAGGAGTGGTGTACCAACGTAAACGTGGTAACGAGGAAAAACAGACAGCAATATCAAAAAGTGCTAAGGTAAGGATTGGGCAAGGTGAAAGATCTGTTTGAAAGACTTTAGGCAGTAGAACGTTATGTATCTGCTAGAAATTAGAAAATGCTAGAAATTAGAAAAATAAAATTTTTATTGTTTTTTTTAGTGAGTTAATTACAGTAGGAATAGGTAGA
The DNA here is from genome assembly GCF_964211835.1 of Anser anser. Classification (NCBI taxonomy): domain Eukaryota; kingdom Metazoa; phylum Chordata; class Aves; order Anseriformes; family Anatidae; genus Anser; species Anser anser. The sequence goes on from NC_139720.1 coordinate 146,376,294, forward strand.
CACTATATTGGGAGAAACAGATAGTCAACTGAAAGAATAAAGTATGTTGCTAAAAATGTCTTTTGAATTTTATATTGTGTATGTATATGTTTTTTGCTTATTTAGCTGTTTTCTTCTTCCTCTCATGTTATCTCTCAACTATGAATTAAAATTATATTCTGCCTGCACTGTAACTGTTTTCTTCTGCTGTGTCAGAGCAAATCTTAAACTTATTCTGGTTACTGCTACAGTACAACACTGTCTTTTATGAATAAAACCAGCTGAAATGTAGTTAGAGAAGTCAGATAACAAATTTTAATTTGATAAGCCAGAGATGATTGTACTGCTGTTATACTTTGGGGAAATGGTCTTTAATGTGGGAAAGAATAAATGCAGTGTTCATATATAGTTCCAAAAGGATCACCTTGTTTTCCTTAAAATACCTTCTTGCATCACTTAATGAAATACTTTCTGTCTCCATGTTATTCCAGTCAGTAGCAAGTCCTCTGCTAGCACTCTGCCAACATTTCCCGACTGGTAATGACTTTCTCCCGCTAGAGGCTAAACTGAAATGAGAAAGAGAGATATTCACACCATTCTACTTGATCTATATCAGATGCCTTAAAACTGTACTGTCTCTATATAGCCAACATATTTCTCTGTGTACGTAGGTTTTAGCGTACTTTAGTCGCAAGTGATATATGAGCAGCATCAGTAGTTATAATTCTGAGTGAAGAGAAGAACAGTTGTCTGAAGGTAGATACAAGAAGACCTGTGAAGGTTTTAAAGAGCTGTTTGTGCAGCCTGTCTTCAGGAACCTCTGGATACCTTTCACAGAGTTTTTCTGTACAGTTGTAGTAGAGGGACAGAATGACAGTGTCATGAAGTCTTTATTCTTCTAACGGTGCTACTTACACAGTTAAAATTTAGCATAAGTAGATTGTATGAAATAAAGCAAAGGAGTGTATCACATGTATCAAAATGAGGATTTCCACATGCACAGATCATTAAGCCATTGAGGGAGGATGCACAAGCCATTGAGGGAGTATGTAGATACAGGAAAAAAAGGGAGAAAGGTGTCAGGGGAGCAGGACCTCAACTTTCAATAGGGAAGGAATGTGTTAAGATAGATGGTTCAAATCCATAAAAGTGATTTTAAAGATGTCTTTAGAAAAAACACAAGTGGCTTTAAAAGTGTCACACAGGTTAGAGAAGTGTTGAAAAGCCAGGAGCAGTTAGTGGTTATCTGTAAAAACTTGTGGAGGTCAAGTGGAGTCAACTAGAAAAATCTGATGCCGTTCTTTTCAAATGGGAAAGAGTTACACAGCCATCAACTTAATGTTGGTTCTCAGCTAAATAAATAAATATATGTCCTGGCAAGCTATGAACAAACCATGCGAAGTGCCATGCCAAAAACACTGCAGTAAATGGCAACGAGCTTGTGTTAATCCTAAATTGTCAAATCAGTGTGATTTCCATTAGGACAAGGTAACAGGCATGGCTAGTAGAGGAGTACTAGTTATATGTATGTCTAGACTTTGCTGTATTGTTTCTGGTACAGTTTTACGTGGCGTTTTCATAATCATATTAGAAAAGTATGACAGCTGAAATAAGGTTGGTGGTAAGGTGTAGTGAGACAGTGTTTCACAGCTGAAGGAATGTACATAGTAGATTCTGGAATAGTCTCTTTTGGGTCCAGTATTGGGTGTTTTCAGTGAGAAGTGTGATGGTGAGAAAGAGCACGCTTGTTAAACTTGAAGCGAATAGCAAGCGAGGGAGAATTTCAAGCATGCTGAAAAAGAAGGTTAGGATTAAAATTGATCTTGACAAATTGAAGAGGTAGTAGGTCTGAGAAAAGCGCAATGCTTCAGAGGCAAGAGTGTGCAGTATTGCATTTGAACAGAAATATCATGTGTACACGTACAGGGTGATGAACAAATGCAGGGACACGTGAACATGCCAATCTTTGGCTACATAAAAGGCTGCCACAAAGAGAAAGAAAGTAATCTTTTTTTTTTCCATGTCTGTGATAGAAGTAGTGGCAGGGTAAGTATGAGGAAAAACTAGATTAAAACAAAAGCAGTCAACCACTGGGTCAGAGAGGTCAGTAAGACTGGTGCTTCCAGTTTTGCAGGTCTTCAGAACAGGCTAGACAAACATTTGGCAGGAATGAAGTGATACAGTTGATTATGATATGGATGGTACCCGATTTAATAATGGAATTGGAAGGTTTAGACATCCTGGCACCACCTACAGCAACCCAGTGGCCTGTGAAATTATTGCCAAATCCCTGAAGCACTGTGAAATTATTGTCAAACCCCGAATATGCAAGCCTTATAAAGCATTGTGTAACGTAGTTTGGAGAAATTGAGAATCTTAATTCAAATTTTTTCTCGCAAAACCTTTCACTTGTAATTCTGCTGTCCCTGACTGTTTTGAAAGTTTATGGTCAGTTTCAAGCCACCTTGCTCCTGCTCCATCCCAAGCTGAGCAAGCCTTTCCTAGGCTTGGTTAACTCTAAAGGTTCGGCCTTTTCAATGGAAGTAGTTGAGCTGTCCGCTTGGAGCCTATCTGTAGCATTTTTGTTTGTCGATGAGATCGTTTCTATATTTACCACTAAAGTCCTTTTTGCAGCATGATAACAGTCTGAGAGCGAGGCTTAAGAAAATGTAGTGGATGGCTGAATTGTTAGTGCAAAAGACAGCACTTCTAAACAAAGTGCTATTTTCACATAGAAGTTTCTCACAGTTTCTGAGAAAAGGAACGTTATTTTCTGAAAACATTTGTTTTATACTCAGCTTCAAAGCCTCAGTGTTGTTTTTTTTTCAGAATCTGCTGGCATATATTTAATTATATTATAAATTTCCAGTGAGGGGGAGAAAAGACACATTCCTTGGTTTCTTTTTCAAGACGCACAGGTTTTTGACTGTTACAAGTAATTGTCATTTCAGTTTTCCTTTGTTGCTGTTTTTTGTCTGTTTTTGCTTATAATTTAATGGTATGTCCTGGTATTAAATTATATTATTAAATTGTTATAAAATATTATATTAAAAGATAACTATGTTGAGTTTCACAAGGGTTTTTTTTTTCCAATTCAATGAAATGTAACAAGTATTGGATACATTCCTGGACATTGCAGGACAGGTGTTTAAGTACAGGTGAACTAAAGCGTCTTAACTATCAGCAGTGAATGGTTAGAATATTTGAAAGATTCAAGAAAGAGAGAATTGGGCATGTTTGTGGTTAAAATGGATGCTAAGAAGAAAAGCTAAGTGTAAACAAAAGCTTTGACATTTGTTTTCATTCACAGTTCTTTCCCACATGTGACTTAACTGAGGAATGTACAATTGAGAAGATCTAGGTATTTTCTGGAAAAAAATAAGATCCATAGGCTGTACGCCGTGGCTCCCATTTTCTTTCTATTTCTTCTTAATACGTGGTGTGGATGTTGCTTTCTTCACTACTGGTTGTATGTGCAGATTGGACCATGCAGAATTACAAATTTGATCTTTGGAAGTTTGTCCTATTATTTTAACAGTAAAATGGAACTTAGCTGAGAATTATTTCTAAAATACACTCTTGTTAATCATGCTTTAACATTTGATATTTCTATAGCTTTATAGGACAGAAATGAACCGAATGAGAGACGCCTTGAGAGGAGTGGCTCAGGAAAATAGTAGACTGAAGTCATCATTTACCTTTGTGATGGTGGAGAATGATTCCCTAAAAAAACAGGCAAGATTAATTATTTCCTGTTATTAGTAGCTTTAGAAGTTACAGTCAACAATTTTAAACGTTTGAACAAGTTGTTTGCAAAATTGCTGATTTTGTTTCTGTAAGACAAGAATTGTGTGAATGGTTGTAATTACTTTCTGCTTCATTTTCTAGCACGTGAAATTTAGTCTCTCAGATCTTTTCCAGTATTAAAGAAATTAGAGTTAGTCCTCTGACCCTGTAGCAACAGGTGATTTTAGGAAAGACTAACCATATCCTCTGAAGCAAACTGAGATTGGATAGAGAGAAAGTATTTTATAATGGAAGCCACCCTGTGCTGAATTGCTCTGCTGATTCTATTAAATAAAAAGTAGCGTGTGTATGTCTAATTCCATGATTACTCAGTATCTTCAGTTATTTTTGAAAGTGTTAATTAAAGGAATATTTTCTCTGTTCTTAAAGACACGCTGAGACAGTGGTTCACAATAATACAGAGTTAAAGTTTTCTTCTCACTTGACTTAAATCTGACCTAAATGCTGACAGGCAAATTGCTACGTAAACTCTTTTGACCATTGCTCCTTCAGTGAATTGCAGTTCTGATGCTCTTGAGTCTGATGAAAATCATCTGCTTCCTAGTCTCAGTAAAATCTTTGTCCTTCTCTTTTGTGCAAACTGAAGTATTCACAGAGGACTTACATGATGATCGGGATGTTTGTTGTATCCATAGAGTACGTTACTTATATTTAAATGGAGGTTATAGTTTGCCTCGTATTCTTTTCTCACAGAGCATGGTCAGTGACAGTGTCATTCTTGCGAGAAGAAAACTTTCACCCTCTCTATTTCCAAGGCCATTAGACCATTCTTGAAACATGCACTCCATTTTTTGTGTCATTTCTTTATGAGAAGTAATCAAATACGTAGTGCCTATATCCCTAAAGAGGTATTGTGCTTATTCTTCCCCTGTAAGCGGAAAGGTTGGGCCGCAAGTCAACAAAGAGCCACGACTATTTTATTTATCCAGGCAGAGATTGCCTGGAGAGGTTGAGGAGTCCCCGTCCTTGAAGATCTTCACAAGCTGCCTGGACGTGGTCCTGGGCAGCCTGCTCTGGGTGGCCCCGTTTAAACAAGATGGTTGGACCAGATGGTCTCCAGAGGTCCCTTCCCACCTCGGCCGTCCCGTGATTTGTTGAGGAAGTGGACAGTGATTTTGTTTCTATCACTGTCCATGCTGAGAAGAAAAAAATTGAACTTTTAGCAATCACATCAAATGATTTCAATGTGATGGTTAAGTCAAAAAGTGAGTTTTGAATCTACAGCTATTTGAATGGTTTTTGATTCTTTCAGTTAAGTGACGCGAACGAACAGAACAAGAAGTTAGATAATCGAGCAAGAAGCATGCAAGCGCAGTTAGATAATTTAAAGGTAAGGTTTCTCCTTACAGGTACCTTCTTCCGTTATAGTTATGCAAGCCTTATAAAGCATTGTGTAATGTTGTTTGGAGAAATTGAGAATCTTAATTCAAATTTTTTCTCGCAAAACCTTTCACTTGTAATTCTGCTGTCCCTGACTGTTTTGAAAGTTTATGGTCAGTTTCAAGTCACCTTGCTCCTGCTCCATCCCAAGCTGAGCAAGCCTTTCCTAGGCTTGGTTAACTCTAAAGGTTCGGCCTTTTCAATGGAAGTAGTTGAGCAGTCCGCTTGGAGCCTATCTGTAGCATTTTTGTTTGTCGATGAGATCGTTTCTATATTTACCACTAAAGTCCTTTTTGCAGCATGATAACAGTCTGAGAGCGAGGCTTAAGAAAATGTAGTGGATGGCTGAATTGTTAGTGCAAAAGACAGCACTTCTGAACAAGGCGCTATTTTCACATAGAAGATTCTCACAGTTTCTGAGAAAAGGAACGTTATTTTCTGAAAACATTTGTTTTATACTCAGCTTCAAAGCCTCAGTGTTGTTTTTTTTCAGAATCTGCTGGCATATATTTAATTATATTACAAATTTCCAGTGAGGGGGAGAAAAGACACATTCCTTGGTTTCTTTTTCAAGACGCACAGGTTTTTGACTGTTACAAGTAATTGTCATTTCAGTTTTCCTTTGTTGCTGTTTTTTGTCTGTTTTTGCTTATAATTTAATGGTATGTCCTGGTATTAAATTATATTATTAAATTGTTATAAAATATTATATTAAAAGATAACTATGTTGAGTTTCACAAGGGTTTTTTTTTTTCCAATTCAATGAAATGTAACAAGTATTGGATACATTCCTGGACATTGCAGGACAGGTGTTTAAGTACAGGTGAACTAAAGCGTCTTAACTATCAGCAGTGAATGGTTAGAATATTTGAAAGATTCAAGAAAGAGAGAATTGGGCATGTTTGTGGTTAAAATGGATGCTAAGAAGAAAAGCTAAGTGTAAACAAAAGCTTTGACACTTGTTTTCATTCACAGTTCTTTCCCACATGTGACTTAACTGAGGAATGTACAATTGAGAAGATCTAGGTATTTTCTGGAAAAAAATAAGATCCATAGGCTGTACGCCGTGGCTCCCATTTTCTTTCTATTTCTTCTTAATACGTGGTGTGGATGTTGCTTTCTTCACTACTGGTTGTATGTGCAGATTGGACCATGCAGAATTACAAATTTGATCTTTGGAAGTTTGTCCTATTATTTTAACAGTAAAATGGAACTTAGTTGAGAATTATTTCTAAAATACGCTCTTGTTAATCATGCTTTAACATTTGATATTTCTATAGCTATATATGACAGAAATGAACCGAATGAGAGAAACCGTGATAGAAGTGGGTAAGGAAAATAGCACACTGAAGTCATCGTATAACACTGTGATGGATGAGAATGATTCCCTAAAAAAACAGGCAAGATTAATTATTTCCTGTTATTAGTAGCTTTAGAAGTTACAGTCAACAATTTTAAACGTTTGAACAAGTTGTTTGCAAAATTGCTGATTTTGTTTCTGTAAGACAAGAATTGTGTGAATGGTTGTAATTACTTTCTGCTTCATTTTCTAGCACGTGAAATTTAGTCTCTCAGATCTTTTCCAGTATTAAAGAAATTAGAGTTAGTCCTCTGACCCTGTAGCAACAGGTGATTTTAGGAAAGACTAACCATATCCTTTGAAGCAAACTGAGATTGGATAGAGAGAAAGTATTTTATAATGGAAGCCACCCTGTGCTGAATTGCTCTGCTGATTCTATTAAATAAAAAGTAGTATGTGTATTTCTAATTCCATGATTACTCAGTATCTTCAGTTATTTTTGAAAGTGTTAATTAAAGGAATATTTTCTCTGTTCTTAAGGACACGCTGAGACAGTGGTTCACAATAATACAGAGTTAAAGTTTTCTTCTCACTTGACTTAAATCTGACCTAAATGCTGACAGGCAAATTACTACGTAAACTCTTTTGACCATTGCTTCTTCAGTGAATTGCAGTTCTGATGCTCTTGAGTCTGATGAAAATCATCTGCTTCCTAGTCTCAGTAAAATCTTTGTCCTTCTCTTTTGTGCAAACTGAAGTATTCACAGAGGACTTGCATGATGATCGGGATGTTTGTTGTATCCATAGAGTACGTTACTTATATTTAAATGGAGGTTATAGTTTGCCTCGTATTCTTTTCTCACAGAGCATGGTCAGTGACAGTGTCATTCTTGCGAGAAGAAAACTTTCACCCTCTTTATTTCCAAGGCCATTAGACCATTCTTGAAACATGCACTCCATTTTTTGTGTCATTTCTTTATGAGAAGTAATCAAATACGTAGTGCCTATATCCCTAAAGAGGTATTGTGCTTATTCTTCCCCTGTAAGCGGAAAGGTTGGGCCGCAAGTCAACAAAGAGCCACGACTATTTTATTTATCCAGGCAGAGGTTGCCTGGAGAGGTTGAGGAGTCCCCGTCCTTGAAGATCTTCACAAGCTGCCTGGACGTGGTCCTGGGCAGCCTGCTCTGGGTGGCCCTGTTTAAACAAGATGGTTGGACCAGATGGTCTCCAGAGGTCCCTTCCCACCTCGGCCATCCCGTGATTTGTTGAGGAAGTGGACAGTGATTTTGTTTCTATCACTGTCCATGCTGAGAAGAAAAAAATTGAACTTTTAGCAATCACATCAAATGATTTCAATGTGATGGTTAAGTCAAAAAGTGAGTTTTGAATCTACAGCTATTTGAATGGTTTTTGATTCTTTCAGTTAAGTGACGCGAACGAACAGAACAAGAAGTTAGATGATCGAGCAAGAAGCATGCAAGCTCAGTTAAATGATTTACAGGTAAGGTTTCTTCTTCCAGGTACCTTCTTCCTTTATAGTTAACAAGTGAAATATAATTGTTACATTTTATTGTAGCAGAAGCATGCATTGGTAATGGCACAGAAGTCCAATGATTCAGGAGGAGTGGTGTGCCAACCTAAACCTGTTAAGGAGGAAAATGAGACAGGAGCATCAGAAAGTGATAAGGTAAGGACTGGGCAAGGTGAAAGATCTGTGTGAAAGACTTTAGGCAGTAGAACGTTATGTATCTGCTAGAAATTAGAAAATGCTAGAAATTAGAAAAATAAAATAATTTTTATTGATTTTTTTTAGTGAGTTAATTACAGTAGGAATAGGTAGACACTATATTGGGAGAAACAGTCAACTGAAAGAATAAAGTATGTTGCTAAAAATGTCTTTTGAATTTTATATTGTGTATGTATATGTTTTTTGCTTATTTAGCTGTTTTCTTCTTCCTCTCATGTTATCTCTCAACTATGAATTAAAATTATATTCTGCCTGCACTGTAACTGTTTTCTTCTGCTGTGTCAGAGCAAATCTTAAACTTATTCTGGTTACTGCTACAGTACAACACTGTCCTTTATGAATAAAACCAGCTGAAATGTAGTTAGAGAAGTCAGATAACAAATTTTAATTTGATAAGCCAGAGATGATTGTACTGCTGTTATACTTTGGGGAAATGGTCTTTAATGTGGGAAAGGATAAATGCAGTGTTCATATATAGTTCCAAAAGGATCACCTTGTTTTCCTTAAAATACCTTCTTGCATCACTTAATGAAATACTTTCTGTCTCCATGTTATTCCAGTCAGTAGCAAGTCCTCTGCTAGTACTCTGCCAACATTTCCCGACTGGTAATGACTTTCTCCCGCTAGAGGCTAAACTGAAATGAGAAAGAGAGATATTCACGCCATTCTACTTGATCTATATCAGATGCCTTAAAACTGTACTGTCTCTATATAGCCAACATATTTCTCTGTGTACGTAGGTTTTAGCGTACTTTAGTCGCAAGTGATATATGAGCAGCATCAGTAGTTATAATTCTGAGTGAAGAGAAGAACAGTTGTCTGAAGGTAGATACAAGAAGACCTGTGAAGGTTTTAAAGAGCTGTTTGTGCAGCCTGTCTTCAGGAACCTCTGGATACCTTTCACAGAGTTTTTCTGTACAGTTGTAGTAGAGGGACAGAATGACAATGTCATGAAGTCTTTATTCTTCTAACGGTGCTACTTACACAGTTAAAATTTAGCATAAGTAGATTGTATGAAATAAAGCAAAGGAGTGTATCACATGTATCAAAATGAGGATTTCCACATGCACAGATCATTAAAGATTTGCTTTTTCCTTTTTAAAGCATTTCGTTAGAATTATAAAATAGATTGATTTTGTATGTGAAAATCTCTTCCCAATTCTTCCCAAGCCTTTCATAAACATTTGTCTAAGCACATAATAAAGCATTTGCGTATTACTAATGTACTCATATATTTTAGTCTATTGGTGTTGTGGTTTAGAAAATCATAAACTTGAAAGCTGAAATAACTGATGTTGTGGATGTATTACAGGTACTACTGAATTCAAAAGTTTACGACCTCTTAACTATTCTTATGGACTGGATCTCAAACGAACACCTTAGCAAAATAGAAATACAAGGAGAGAGAGAGGGCAATGATAAACCTCAGTGTGCTAAAGAAAACTGCACTCCAGAAAATTGTATGAAGGTAAAGGCATTTGAATTTGTTGAGGCTAAAATGTTAAGATTCTTTTTATTATTTTTGAGAGTGTAACAGGTCAGCCTGTTTTATACGCGCTTTGAATACATTAATTAAAAGAAAATGACAGTCCATCAGTATTAATTCCAACAGTGAGATATAAGAGATAATTTGTCATTCGTGGAACATACAGATCATTTTTAAGGAAATGTGTACTGTTCAGTCTGAACTTTAGATTCCACCTGTCTTTCTCTTTTAAGTCATTTTTATCAGCTGATAATTTGTCTTGTGTTTTATCTGTAATACTGTATGTAATTCCTTTTTTCTAAGGAGATATACACATCTAATTTAAAGTATTTTAGTGCTGATATTAGGTATTAAAAGTTCAATTTATGTCTTATAAAAGATGATACCATGCAATTCTTTTAACACCGTCTTTCTTGGGATACCAAGGCTTGGAAATCAGTGAGGTGTTCAGGAAATCTGCTTTTACAGTGTTTTTTTCATTATATTTAAAATTTGTAGCCATTGGTATTAGACTTCAGAGTCTGAGCTCACACAATGTCTTTCCACTTTTTGTGTAAACCTGTGTAAAATGTAAATTCAGTATATGTATATAATTCTGTTACCTGTACCAGGTCTGCACAGTGAGTATTTGCACATGTAGTCTGTTAAACTCTGGGAATAAGTTTATTTTACTTTAGTGTTGTTTTGTTTTGTTTTTCTTTGTTTGCTTTTTACTTGTGGTTAGCTTATACTGTAAGTTCATATACTGCATATAACTTTGCCATTCTGTATTTTTACAGCTTTTGCATGTGGTCACTGGACAGCTCCAGTGGATGCCATTTGTGGATCCTAAACTATATATGCCTGTCATTCAATTTATCTACTGGTCTCTAAGGCAGATAAACACTGGTAATAAGGTAAGTTCCCGAGTGATATTTTGTATTATAAATGAGTATGAAAAGTAGATGTTTTCAGGGATTATATATAAAAGAAACTTTGCTCTCTTTGCAAAGCATAAATTCCTACCACAGATACATAGCAAATGAAAAAATAATTCTCATCAAATTAACTTTCTCACATTCATTGTTATATTTTGCACCATGTATGTAAACATATTTTTACATACATATGTGATCTTTGTTGCAGCAGTGTCTAGCATCTCAGGAATGATATTTTACCTATGTGCTTACAAAACTTGTGAACTAGGAAAAGAAATATATTTTTGTTCACTTTATGCATGAGATTTGTTGAAATTGATGGCAATGTGTGGCAAAGTAGCAAAGGAATTTTGATTTCTTTGTTCTCTACTCAGTGTCTAACTGAATAGAACTGTAAGCTGGTGGTTCTAGTGCTAATAAGAAAATATTCTAAATGAGCATGTTATTAAGTTTGATTCCGAAGTAATATTTCTGTACAGTTTGTTGAAAAGTCCAATACGTCTTACCTGTACGGTATTCTTAAGGTTCATGTTTAGACCTTAATTCTGTAAATGCTTTTGTAGGATCTAGCTTCAGGCATCTTCAGAAAAGAGTATAGTGTAGTAGGCAGCGTTGATTAAAGCTGAGTTTGAACTGACTTTATTCTGGAACCAGAGGCAAATTAAATAATGTCAGCATATCAGGGGTCCTGACTACCTTGTCTTTTTGTGAAGTGTGTGTTGACAAGGCCCTGTGCTAATGTTGTTCAACTGCTTATGGAACGCAAAGTAGTACAGATTATATTGCAATACATGGTCAAGGCATTTGCTATTTAATATTTAATCCTTAGGGGAACATACATATCTATACATAGTAGACAGGATTTTCTTGTATTTTAATGTTTACACTAAATGTGCACGTTGTTTGAAACAGCATGCAAGCATGACATCAACAATGGAGAGACTTGGAGAAGTTATTTTCAAAGGCATAGAACATCAGGGAAACCTGCAAACATGGTCTGAAAAGTCTACACAGAGTACACCAAAAACTGTACTTTTCTTTACAAGCTCCTTTATGCCTTTGAGGTTTCTGTCAACTTTAATTTTGCTTGAAACAGCGAAGTTTCAGCGAGGTAAGTTCTGGTTTTTATGATGTCTTTTTTTATCATCTTTTTATTTTTATCCTTTTTTTAAAAAATCTTATTTCCAGGAATGTGCCTGGATGAAAAACAAATTTACAAAATGCAGCAGTTCAATGATACTGTAGCATCTGTAATGCTTTATTAGTGAAGGATGTTTTATTTGAATTTTACCACCTGATAAAGCATAATATAGGGAAGGAAGTATGAACCTTGCTATTATTCATGTCATAATTTGTGTGGTCATTTTAATATGTGTTATTGTTGTCAGTGAGATCAACGTTTTTTGTGACGAAGGGGAAAAGAGATGTTGGTAATTCTCTCAAGCAATCACTCTAGCAGTGATTTGTTTGTCAAGATCTTCACTGCATATAATGGTACAGCTAATTGCTCTTCAGTAAACTGAAATCAGTAGCAAATTTCAGAGAGTTCTAGAATTTCATTGCTTTGTCCAAGTTTGATGTAAAGCTCATAGTCTGTCTAGCTCTTACCTCTCTGCTGTCTCCCCTCCTCTCCTACCAAGTCTGTCACTGCAAGTGGCTACCCATAAACATTATCAACATTGAAAAACATTGAAAAATGCTACTATATGCTGATGCAGTATAGTAATGTATTTTGTTAACAGGCAAAGCAAACAAGGTCATACTTGTCTGGAGATATCACAGTTCTTAGTGACTTTTGCTTCAGTTCATGACAGTTACTCCACTTGTGCAATCTCCAGGATGCCGTAGCATCTCTTCTCAGCAGGAGTTTCTTTAAAAACAAACAGAGCCTGAAAAGACAAAAAATTTTCGTTGAAGTGATGACAAAAATACTGACCTGTGCAGTATTTATACTGGTAGTGCTTAGAATAAACAGGATTTAAACATTCTGGAAGACCATCCTGACACCATTAATAAGCAAGTACAGTATTTCAGCTGTTGGAGGGAAGAATCGGTATATTTTCAATTTCAGTATCATATAGTTTCAGTCAGTATATTTTGGTGAAGCACGATGATTACCCTGAAATTGAAACTCACATTTCTAGAAATGGTTGATAAAAATGATGAAAATGAATTACAATACAAAAAAAAGTACTTATTGCAGAGATTAACTGTAAGCAGATGAAAGCTGTTGATCAGAATGAATCAGTTTAGCTTCTCATGGTTGGTTTTTACTGCAAGCTTATAGAACGTGGAAAAAAAATCTATTAAATGTATGTTGAAACTTACTGTGTATGAATTTTCATCACTGACCACGTGTCTAATGATCTAGTGATGATAAAGCAGCATGTTCAGTTTAAATATATATCCTGTTTCCTTCAAGATGCTAATATCCAGCAGATGGCACTGCAATTAAACTTTTGCTGTGTGATAAATTTTTGCCTTACTCCTAATTTTCTGTGCTCCGGATGATCAATGCTATTCCAAGATATTGAGGAAGATTTGACATCATGAAATTAAGAAAATTGAATTGATTCACTTAATCTAAATTCTCTGAATAATTTAGTGCTCTCCAAAATGGATGCGTATATAACATAGATGCACTGAAACTTAAACTACAGCCTTTTATGGAAAGGAATGCGAATAGTTGCTGTCATGAAAGTAATTGCACTTATTCAGATGAATTAGCCTTTTACTCCTTTATTAGAGGCTTCCCAGATGTTGAAACCAATATAGTCCCAAACTATGCAGCTTGTGATTTCCTTTTCTCTCTTAAGGAAGATATTAGAAAGGTTTTATGTTTGTAAATATATTTTGCTCAATTTGTGAGTTGTAGCATGTCTTTTTTTCCACTCACAACAATTTTTTTAAGGAATAAAAATAGGCAGAGTATGCCTTTAAATAAATAAATAAAATTAATATTTTCAGCCATCTAACTTTTTTTTATTAGTATATATTTGCAACAGTAACTCTTAGGATAAATATTCACATGTTTGTGATCATCTAATGGAACTGTGATTATAGAATTTTTATTCCCTGTTTTCTGTTATCTTTCAGTGAATTACCTGACTCATGCATTTCGTTCCCTTTGCGTGGACTTGAGAACAGATGAAGGAAAGATGTTATTTTTGCAATACCAATGTGTGCCTGTCGTACTAAGCCACTTAACTATATCCAGAAAATGTCTCCTTTCTTGTGCTCTTGATGCATTAACTGAGATGGCCAGGAGCTCTGATAAAAGTGAGTAATTGAAAAAAAAAAAAAAAAGTTATGATGAAAATAGGTGAGATAAGTATAAATACCAAGTAAAAAATAACGTGATGCTTCTCTATAAATAACCTAATCTAGCATTAGCATTTATTTGTGTCATTTAAATTCATTAGAGATATAAAGTATGTTTCTGAATTGTCTGTCTCTTCTCGCTGTCAGCATCCATGCTTTACATATTGTCCTGGTTGCTTTCTTACTGGTGTGATTTTTTTGTTATTATATTTAGTTTAGCTTTTCTGTTTATTGCACTGGTTTACCTTGCTGATGTTTTGCCAATGAGTATTTTTCTTTTGAAGTAAGACTGTGCCAGGGCAGCCATTTCATGAAATCCTGTTAGCAGGTGGAGATAAAAAAAAAAAAAAAAAGTTTATCTCCCCCCCTCCCCCCCCATGAACAGCTCTCCCCTAGCCATTTTTCACTTTCAAATAATTGGAAATGGCACATCTGTAAGAGATGGTTATGTTTCGCTGAATTGTACTGTAGTGTGGTCCTATAAAAGGGTTAATAATCTCATTATTCACAGTGCTTTTCCAGGTGATACAGGCAAAGAATCAGTTGATAACAGTCTGGATGAACACAAAACTAGTGAGCCATTCCAGTGTCGTGTGGAATAATCCTTGTTACTTTTCTTAGAATAAAAATCATTCGCTGTTTTTTTAGAACAGAAAAGGGGAGGAGAAGGGACTGCTGCTATTTGTGAAATACATATTGTTGGCTTGGGGTATTTTGTTACCATGTACTATAGCGGTGAAAATAGAAAGCGTGTTTAACTTGGGATGGAAAAACATTGAGTTAGAAGCCATTTTGTAGTGAGATAAGTGGCAGAAAGATTTACCTGATGTTGTTTTCTTCCTTTCAGACCGTGTGGTTAGTTTAGTTTTTTTTACACCAAAGTATTTCTAATCATCGTAATTTTGATTGGTAAAGTAACTGGGAGAGAAAAACCTAAGCAGGGTTGATGGTATCTGACATGACTTTGAAGAAAAATTCCACTAACAGTACATGTTCTGTTACCTAGCAGTAGTCATTTTGATATGCTAGATGCCTAGATTTAGAAGAATAATGGAGATAAATTGTGAGAAGTTCACATTTTGCCATGTTGCTTCTCAGAGAAGATATATATGCAAAACCAGGGAAGGAGGACTAATGCTTAATTGGATTAACATATGATTGAGAATTTATTTTTCAGCAACTGGATATAAAGCCTTATGCAGAGCCTTTCTCTTTGGTATAAGGAATTGCCTATATACATGCTATAGTCAGATTCTGTTCTTTTCCAATATATAGTTAATGTTTTCCAAGAAATTGTTAATGATGACAAGTAGTATTGTTGACAGGTAATCATAATTTCATACCTTTGTATGTTTCTTATGAACAAGTTATTAAAAGCAAACTGGAAGGTGGCTGTGAATATTCAGAGGTCTCTCTGTGTTAGACTAAAACAGGACTTTATGCACAATTTTAAAACTTTATTGTTATGCAGCCTTAAATATGAAGTCATAAGTAGCTGATCTTGTACTAAAATATGGAAACGTGTTACCCAACGAAACAGCCTCTGACCAACAGGAGTCGAAGTCTATATTTTTTCTCTATGATATGCAATCCCTAAGCATTCTTTTGATTTGCTGGAATAATCTTCTGAGTCTATATGATTATTCCAGTATTTTTGTTTAAACATATTACCGTTACAGCTTACGTGATTAGAAACTGAGTAAGAAAAAAAAAGCACTGATTTTTTTCAGATGTTCTTTTTCATAACTTAATTTTTTAATTTATTTTTTTGTGAAGTATTTTTATGGATTCAAATTTTAATTGTCCAGGCTGCAAGATGAGTCAGATGTGAAATACCAAATGCTTTGCACTGCCTCTTCCTGTAACTGCATGTACCTGTTGTTACAGTAAGCAATATATGCTAATGGTTCTATACATTTCAGACCTATCTGAAGCCCTCTTGTAGGTTTTTTCCTGAAAAAAAAAAAAAAAAATTCTCGTCCTCATATTCCAGACATAAGGCCTAGACTCCCTCATATATTGAGGGAAATTACTTAAGCTGCATGAGAAGAAAGCACCTATTGGCCTAAGATGGACATTTCTGTGCTTTGATAGAAATTATAATAAGAGATTCTGCAGTATTGCTTAAGCCCATTGACCGACTTGGTTTCAGTACTCATTTTTTCAGATTTTAGAGCAGTATCATTCCTTTTGGCTTCGTAGTATTTCTGATCCAGTGGGTGTCCAAGTTTCCCTTGCTAGTTCACACGTCAACAATGCTAATAAGGCATCCAGTTACTGAAAACATAACGTCAAATGTAACAGTTGAGGTATTGGTATCATCTGTTTCCTGTCAATATGCAGTATCTTAATGGCAAATTAGAATTAATAATCTTATTTGCTCTTCATCTTTACTGGCACACAGCTTTTTATGTACCCCATCCCCATTTTGGTTCAGGTGTTTCACATCCAGAATCCTGTCAGGGGAGAGTCCCGACACCATTGTTTCAATTGGAAATGGTGGAGGTCTGAAAGATAACATTGTTTGGTACTTTCTTTCTCTTTCTGTCAGTTTGTTATTGTATGTTCTTTGGTACTTTCCAGCTCAGGTTACGTGTTCATATGCAATATCTTCTACTTTTCTGATTGTTACTTTCTTCTGCTAGTTCTTTTTTACAAGGAAGAGAGGAATCAGCAGGCAGAGGTGGAGGAATAATTAATTCTTGAGTGATCTTTAAGCTATGAACCTGCCCGAAGATGGGTGTGATAACAAAACCTGATCTGATAACATTGTCACAGAAAGTAGATTTAATGCTTTGATAAACTTTGAATGCACCTCAAACACTGTTCAGTTGAACAAAACCAAATTTTAATACTTTTTTTCTTAATTTGACTCATAGAACAATTGTACTTATTAGCCAATGTTTCTCTGTAACATTCGAGGAAAATTGAGACCAATGCTATAGCTGAAGTAATTTTATAAAGAAGGTTATTTTCCTTGGGGCTTTTTTTGGAAGTAGGTGGTATAATTTGTGCAGTTTGAATAACACCTGTGTATTGTAAGAGTTCAGACTTTATTTATATGACATGATGTTCCAGAATCATATGAGTTGCATCTCAGGTTAGGTTTAATTATGTTAAGACTTTATTTGAGTTTGTCATCTTGTTTGAAATATTGTGCTTAGTTCTGAGCTGGTTATTGCAGGAGTGGAACAGAGGAAATAAGGCAGGCAAGGACAGAAGAATTGTTGGAACAAAGCTCTTTTAGGTTTCCACCTGGAAGAGAGAGTTGTGATTCCTTTAGTGATTCTAGTAGGTCGTTAGGCTTTTTCTGGTTTACTAAACAAAGTAACCCCGAATAGTGTATAGCTGCGATTTACAGGCTATCTAGGTTATTTGTGGAATGGTGTTTTTCTCTCTAAGGCCTCATTAGAATCACTCTTCAACGGTCAGACCATATTGGTTGCTGTTTAAAACTAGACCGTTTAAAACTAGAAGTTCACTTTTCAAAGCCAGATGGTTTGCTTTCTTTTTAGCCAACTCCTTACACACCTTCCAGTTCTTTTTCTAATCCCCATCTTCTCCAATACAATGATATTGCATGTAATGCTGCATAAACCTATAGCACACTTCTGTCTTTAGTTTCTGAAAATGTCTTGGGAGTTTTATTGAAGGGCATGAATATGTTCAGATTGGTTTGGTTTTTTTTGTACATGTCCTACATACATGTATTACATTGGCTGTTCCCTCTTCACAAAGTGCCACTTCCCAACTTGTTAGCAACAACTGTCTAACTTTCCTTGTCATAAAATCCAGCTAACGTTTCTTTCAGATTCCTGAGGTCTGCTGTGGTGTCCCTGCCTAAAGGGCTCTTTTGGAATTACAGGTTTGGGGCTTGTCCTTCCTTGTCCTTTCCATCAAGATAGATTTCCTGCAAACCAGCAAACTAGCCAAGGTGTGCACCCAAAAGACTAAAATGCCTTTATCTTCTGTCCCATCTTTCTTGTGCGGGCCTTACTAGTTATTTTTTGATATTTTTACTTCTGTGGCTGGCAGACCTTCTGCTTTTATGGGGGGGTGAGGGGTTGTTAGACCTTGTTAAAAAAGAACAACTTTTCATACAATCTGTCTTGTTATAAAGGTAGTTCCTGGCCTCCAAGGTGTAGGTTTTTGTTCTGGTCTTTTCTGTTCCTTGTAAACTTCTGTTCAGTCCAACTGACTTCTGTGACATAAGGAATCCTGTTCTATTTTTAACCTTTTTTATTGCTTTTTTTTTGTGTGTGTGATTGTCATTTGAGAATGGCGCTGGTCTCCCGTACATCCCGTGTCACAGCTGCGTGAAGGTCTTGCACATCTAGGAAGCTGAAGAGCAATTCATACCATCCTGAGGTCAACGCGTATTGGGTGATGGGCTGAAGCTGTCCTTGGGGTCTCTTAACTCGGGGTCACCCACGAAGGCATCCACACTCGAGGGGCCTTGCGCTGACTGTTATCTTGCCTGCCCTCTGTTGTGCCATAACCACTGGCTCTTACCAGGCCCAGCTGTTGATGACAAGAGAATGAGTTAAACTCAGCAAATGGTTCCAATCTTGCAGGTGACTGTGTTAGAGACAACAGCTCATTAGGAAGCTGTTCAGTGTTGTTACTGTTTCTTTCAAGTGTTTTCTGTTTCTGTGGTCCTTATGTAACTTTTCCATGAGCTAACTTTCCATCACTCGGTTGGGTTGGTCCAGTCTCCTGGCAGATCCACATGCAATTAGAAATGAAGCAAAACTGTAATGGTTAATTTGTGAAAACATGAACTTCAAGCTGGTGTTCCTGACAGTCTTCATTTTCTGAGGTGACAGAGCTTTAGCTATAAAACAGAATTTTCTGAATAACTATAGCTGGTGAGATTTGATGCTGTGAGTGACTGATTACTTTGAGGGTAAATTTCAGATGAATTCTGTCAACAGTGATAAATTGGTCATTGTTCATTGCAGTCTACCAATCAAGTTAAGTTAATGTAGCTACAAAATGCTGCATTTTTTTATGGTTACAATGGGAGGCTTTTGCAGATTATTTAAAATTGTGTCAAATCCTGACAGGATAGATTCCAATTTAGTTTTTCTACAGTAGTTAATAAAAACAAAATCTGTGCAGAGATGAAACAAAAATATTTAAAAATATACAGTTTTTATTCTTCCAGTTCATCAGATAGACAGGCATTTAAATTATATGCTTACTTTGTACATTTTTGATGATTTAAAATATATTCTGCAAAAGCTTATTTGAAATGAATATATAAACGATGTATGAAAAATCTCTTTAAATGCATGTCTTTATCAGTTTGCTTTCACGTAATTGAACTTTGTGAGACTTGAGATATTATTTCCACCTTGGCTCTTCTGTTTTATAGTAAAAATCCCTCAGCATATTTTTTATATTGTTTTATAAACCTCACAGTTAAAACATTCTTACAGTGTATCTGTGTGTATATGTGTGTATATATATATTAATAAAGTATTTTTAAGATACCTTGAGACCAGAATTTTTAATAATAAAATAATACAGTATTTTTAAGACCAGTAAGAACAAGCCAGCAAAAAAATGCCCAGGTAAGCTGAATATGGTATTTGTTTACACCTACAAAAAGGAATTTAAGGCATTTTGTGGATATTTATAGGAATAAATTGTAGGACCTCCTTCTACAGTAAAAGTAGAATAATATTACAATAACTATTAATTTAATGGCATATTCTAAGTAACTTATCCTGGGGCATACCAAGTGTGTTTATACACTAAGGGCAGAGCGCAGTGAATAGTGACTTTTGTTGGATTCCTAACAAATTTGTTCAGTTCTGTTACCTATTAAATCATTACTTATGTTCTTTATGGTGTTGCTATAAATCAGTCTGTACTATTAGAATCAAGAGTGAAACAACACAAGGGAACAGATTTTACTTTATTCTAAATTGACTGAGTTTTGGAGAGCAGGATAAATGGAAAAGATTATACAATATGGCCATGTTAAAAAATTATCCAGCATTTTACAGGAATTGTTTCGATATTCAGGTGTTCTTATCCAACTCTGACCTCTCAATTACTATTCTGCCTGTCTTGAAACAGCACAGTGACAGTATTTTGATAATGAAAGGCTGTCTAGTATCACATCAGTGTCTACAGGTACTATTTCTGTACATCATTTTGCAGCAGCTTAAAATATTTCCTTTTGAGTCTTTTTAGCATAGCTTAGTGTTCTCCTCATGTAATCATAAGAAAAGGATCATGATCAACTAACATTGAATAAACATGTTGAAGATAAGATTTTTTAATTTGAGTTTAAAATTGTTCAGTGTCCTATTTTCCTTTGTTTTTAGGGGAATAGGCCTTGTTTTAATACCACAAGTGCTGGTGACATCAGAACTCTTAGGAACTTGGGTGGTTTTTAGTTCTTAGTTTTACCTGATTTTTGCGTCACATGCCTGGAATATACCCAGTTATTACATTGTTCTCATGGTTGCACAACATGAGGCATATAAAGCCCTCAAAAGCTATAAATCAATGATTTATTTTTCCCTGCACCAAGTTCTGTGATGAAACTTTTTAATTATTTTCTTTTACAGATTGCTTACAGCTTTTCCTGGAATACTGCAGTACTGAATCCGTTTTCCGTGCTTGTTCTGAATTGCTTCAGAATCCCGGACTAGACATGTGGTTTTTGAAAAAGATTTGTTTTATGCTACGGAAACTCTCCGAAATAAAGTAATCCTTTATTACTGTTTTTCTGTTAATTACCATTAGATCACTGAACTTGGGGACATTTCTCTTTTTTTAAAAAGCTCATCTCTGTTTTGACGTTCATTTGCTCCAATACAAATAATACTGGACTTTCATTGTTAGCAATTATGTTTAAAATGTTTGTCACAGATATGTAAGATGAGTCTCTCAATTTGCCTATAAATCTGTGTAGTTCAGAATATGAACTAAAAAATAACTAGCCTAAAGAACATATATTCCTTATTTATTTAGATGACAAGAATGCTTAGAAGAAAACCCTTCTTTTCTTCCCCCCGACCTTCAGTTTTACCGAGTTACTTGGTAAAAATGTCCTCTGAAAATTGTTTTGTATGTGACTTAAATTTAAGTTTTGTCAATTTTCATCTCTATCAAAAAAAACCAGAGTTTAAGGTCTTGAGCCATATAAGACTTTGGGGGAATGTTAACCTTTACAAAATAGGTTTCCGTTGCTTGTTGGTTACTAATTTATTGTAACAAAGATCTTCAACATGTCAGTGGTAGAATGCTGCTGAGTTCCATTGATGTGCATTATTTAATGGGATTGTTTCATTTACAAAAGCAGGTATTTACACTAAACCGTAGCTTACATTAGAGTTAGTTATTTGCAAAACTGAGGGTTTAGTTTGATTTTTCTTAGGAACAAAATTGAACTCGGGGGGAAAAAAAGTTTTCCTGTAAAATACTCTAATTTAAATCATATTTTTCATTGGAAATAAACTAAAAGTGTACTCAGAAATCCAGATTTTTAAATTTTTTAATTAAAAGACAACCTCACAGGTAGTGCCATGAATCTTAAAAAATGAACTTTGATATATTCTTTAAAGTAAATTTTTTACCCTTGGTTTTGTAGTAGTTCATTACTATATTTGCCTTGATGTTATTGTGGATTTTCTGTACGTGTCCTGTTTCTGAAATCTTGCTTCTAATTGGGGAAACCTTTTTACAGGTTTTCCTTGATCTTCCACTGTACTACATGTAAATACCATTTAGTCAAGAGAAAGCATAGTTCTTGATGATTTTTGTCAAGATTTTTCTTACAATGCATTGATAATTTTCTGCTTAGAGACAGAGTTATGTGAAGCTCCCAATATAATTTTTTTTTAACTGATAGATAATAGATCTGTAAAATCTTTACTGTTAAGTTGAAACTTGTCAATTATCTTATGTCAATTATTCTATGTTAAATCTTTTGCAGAAGCAATAAGAAGATGTTTGAATCGTTTGCGCTTCCCGAAGTGATCAAAGAACTTCTCAGGACAACACATCCTGATCACCATCACTTCTGCGTAGACCTCAGAGTAATTCTGGATAATTTGGGAGTGGCAGAGAGCAACAGTGCTAGACTCGAGTCTAAGCAAAAGTGACTAGCACTATCTTTTGAGAATTGTTGTTCTGTGTAATGTATGCCAACTCTCTATTGTAGTTCAAAAAGTAATTTATTTATTTATTTATTTATTGTTTTTAGTGCTTTCAATAAAATTGTTCATCAAAACCTCTGTATTCTGTAAGTTACTTTGTATCATGTAGAATCGTAATGATATTTCCCTCATTCATGAATAGGAAAGTGAAAAACTGTAATATGCTAAATTTCTTTCTTTCATACTTTGTGACATAATGCTGCTGTCCTGAGTGACTCATACAGTCTAAGAAATTGGATCCATTCAGCTAAAGTTGCGTGTCCTGAGTAAGCAGATCACTAATACCAACCTTTCCATACAGGCAGAAATTTTACTTCCTTTTTACTCTTCAGAGAGTTTTATGAATTCATTGATTGATTCCTATGGTTGATAAGTAACAGGCAAGTATTTTATCAAATTATCTTTCAGATAATTAGAGTTTTAGTGATTAAAACCAAATTTTGATTGCAGTAAACTTGAGGTATCAAATGAGAATTTTTTAGTTACTTTAATTTTGTAATTTCTTGGCATTTGCTCTTTACCTGTGTTTTTGTAATATCTAGTATTTTGTCCTGCTTTATGTGAACTTCTCATGTAACTTTGCATTGTAATGTCCCTGAAAACGTAACCTATAAACATTTCTTTAAATGCCTGGCTATAGCAATCCCTGATAATAATATTATACTTCAATGCTACTAATGTATTTTATATTAATTTCCAATTCAGTTCCCATTTGGTCTCTTAGTACCCACATTTCCTTTCTGAATGTGCTTGAATATATTCTTAGTCTGTCACAATTCAGTGTTCGGAATTTTGTATATGTAGGAAACGGGATACTTTCTAAAATTTCAACTTAATCTTCCATTTCTAATTTCTGATTCATCTTTTGTACTGTAACTACAGAAAATTTAATTGTAAAATTGAAACTGCAATTAAAATGTAAAGATCTGTTGTATGTTAGTCTTTGACTAACACTGGCAGTCAGTATAAAACTTCAAACAGGTTTACTTCTCATTTTCTTACATTTTTTCTTGTTTTTCCTGTGTCTTTTTTTTACCAAAAGTCTTTAAGTCTTTGAAAGTGGATTGAAATTGAAAGCAATATTTTTTTTCAAGCAATCTGACTTTCATTTATGACAAACTTTTCTATGAAAAGATTCTACATCAGACCTGGCACCAAGTACCAGACGTAGTACTGTCTCTTCTGTCTGGAAGAGAGAGCAAGCAGCATGAACTCTGTTGGTGGGAAAACAATTTAGGTAAATTTAAATAATACTAATAGTAGATAAAAGCTTTTGCCAACAATGGATTATGTTTTGGAATAAGTATTTCTTTATCAGTAATTTCACATTTGTCAGATTTACCAGCAGTGCAAAAGCATCCATATACTTTCAGCTGGAGACAAAATCCTCTTATTTAGGAATTGTATTTCTAGTCCTCATGTGCTGCTCTGCCTGCTTAGTCATTATAATGCTAGAAAATAAACAAGAAAAAAAAAAAACAAACAAAACTATAGAAAATTGTTGGCTTTTCTATATCCACATCAATGTTCTGTTCTTGGCTTTCAGTCTTCATTACTGTTTGATAACTTACTACTCTTCCTTATGGTGCCAACTTAAGAAACTAAATGTATTTTTTAATAGTGGCAAAGATAATGTGGTAAAGAGGCACATAGAGTATGTGCCAAAGACCAAAGTCTCTTGTGGTTTATATATAGTAGTGTCCTGGTTTTGGCTAGGATATGGTTAATTTTCTTCATAGTGGCTGTTATTGTTAATGCTGATAACAAACCGATGTTTTAGTTGTTGCGGAGCAGTGCTCACACAGAGCCAAGGACTGTTCAGCTCCTTGTGCGGCCCTGCTGGGAGGGGACACAGCCAGGACAGGTGATGTAAGATGGCCAAAGAGATGTCTCACACCATGTGGTGTCATGCTGAGCAATAAACTGGGGGGGTTGGCTGGGGGGCAGGTGCTGCTGCTCAGGGACTGGCTGGGCATCAGTCGGCAGGTGGTGAGCAGTTGTGTTACGCATCACTTGCTTTGTGTATATGTATATATGTATACAATTATTATTTCCCCTTTATTTTTTGTCCTATTAAACTGTCTTAATCTCAGCCCATGAGTTTGACTTTTTTTCTGATTCTCTCCCCCATCCCAGAGTGGGGAGTGAGCAAACAGCTGTGTGGTGCTCAGCTGCCTGCTGGGTTAAACCACAACAAGTAGAATCATAGAATCACAGAATATCCCAAGTTGGAAGGGACCCATAAGGATCATTGAGTCCAACTCCTGGCACCACACAGACCATGTGACTACGTGCACAGTCCAATTGCTTCTTAAATTCAGACAGGCTTGGTGCAGTGAGTGCTTCGCTGGGGAGCCTGTCCCAGTGTGCGACCACCCTCTCGGTGAAGAACCTCTTCCTGATGTCTAGCCTAAACTTCCCCTGCCTCAGCTTAACATCGTTCCTGCAGGTCCTGTCACTGGTTATTACGGAGAATAGGTTGGTGCCTGCCCCTCCACTCCCCCTCATGAGGAATCTGTAGACTGTGATGAGGTCCCCCCTCAGCCTCCTCCAGGCTGAACAGGCCCAGTGCCCTCAGCCGCTCCTCATATGTCTTCCCCTCTAGGCCCTTCACCATCTTTGTTGCCTTCCTCTGGACACTCTCCAACAGTTTAATGTCCTTCTTGTACTGTGGTGCCCAGAACTGCACACAGTACTCGAGGGGAGGCCACACCAGCGCAGAGCAGAGTGAGACAATCACTTCCCTCGACCGACTAGCGATGCCGTGCTTGATGCACCCCAGGGTACGGCTGGCCCTCCTGGCTGCCAGGGCACACTGCTGGCTCATATTCAACTTGCTGTCAACCACAACCCCCAGATCCCTCTCTGCGGGGCTGCTCTCCAGCGTCTCGTCACCCAGTCTGTACGTATAGCTGGGGTTGCCCTGTCCCAGCTGCAGGACCTGGCATTTTCTTTTGTTAAACTTCATGTGGTTGGTGATCACCCAGCTCTCCAATCTGTCCAGATCCCTCTGCAAGGCCTTTCCACTTTCAGCAGAGTCTACAACTCCTCCAATTTTGGTGCCGTTGGCAAATATGCTCAAAACCCCTTCTAGTCCTACATCCAAATCATTTATAAAAACATTGAAGAGGACTGGCCCTAAAATGGAGCCTTAGGGGACCCCACTAATGACCATCCGCCAGCCTGATGTGGCCCCATTTACCACAACCCTTTGAGCCCTGCGCGTCAGCCAATTGCTCACCCATCATATGATGTTTTTGTTAAGTTGTATGCTGGACATTTTGTCCAGTAGGGTCCTATGGGAAACCGTGTCAAAAGCTTTGCTGAAGTCCAAAAAGATCACATCAGCTGGTTTCCCTTGGTCAACTAGATGGGTGATCTTATCATAAAAGGAAATCAGATTTGTTAGGCAGGACCTACCCCTCATGAACCCATGTTGGCTGGGACCAATGACTGCATTGTCCCCCAGGTGCGCTTCAATAACTTCAAGGATCATCCTCTCCATAATTTTACCAGGCACTGACGTGAGACTGACAGGCCTATAATTGCTAGCGTCTTCTTTCTTGCCCTTCTTGAAAATTGGCACAACATTTGCCAGCTTCCAGTCTACTGGGACCTCTCCAGATTCCCAAGACCATTGAAAAATAATTGAGAGAGGTCCCACAATGATGTCAGCCAGCTCTTTAAGCACCGTGGGATGAATCCCAACTGGACCCATGGACTTGTATGGATCCAGGTGGAGCAGCAAATCCCGCACATGTTCAGGGTCGGTTGGGAGTTTATCATTCCCACCATCATGGTCCTCCAGCTCAGGGCACCCTGGGTCCCGAAGCCCATCATCAGCGTTGAAGACAGAGGCGAAGAAAGCATTAAAAGTCTCTGCTTTGCCTATGTCCTTGTCTGTGAGGAGACCTTCCCCATCAAGTAGCGGACCTATGTTTTCTTTGGTCCTCCTTTTTCTGTTCACATATCTAAAAAAAACCTTTTTGTTGTCTCCCACAGACATGGCCAGCTTCAACTGTAGTTGGGCTTTGGCTACATGAATTTTCTGCCTACAAACGCGAATAGTGTCCCTGTATTCCTTCCATGTTGTCTGACCCTCCTTCCAGCAACCATACATTTTCTTTTTTCACCTAGGCTTCAGTAGAAGATCCCTGGTCAGCCAGGCTGGCCTTCTGCCCTGCTTGCCTGACTTCCGATATTTTGGAATTGCCTGATCTTGTGCTTTTAGGAGGCAGTGCTTAAAGACTGACCAGCACTGATGGACGCCAATACCTTCAAAAGCAGTTTCCCAGGGGACCTTGCTGACTAGTTCCCTGAGCAGCCTGAAGTCTGCTTTCCCCATATCCAGGGCTGAGGTTTTGGTGGCAGTTTTCCTTCTGTCGCCATAAATTTTAAACTCAACCACTTCATGGTCACTATGACCGAGAAGGCTGCCAATTGCCACATCCCCCACAAGACCCTCTCTCTTCTCCAGCAACAGATCTAGGAGGGCACCTTTCCTTGTTGGCTCCCTTAGCACCTGCACCAAGAAGTAATCATCTAGGTGCTTTATGAACCTCCTGGACTTGCTCCTGTCAGCCATGTGGTGATCCCAGTTGATGTCTGGCAAGTTGAAGTCCCCCATAAGGACAAGGGGAGTTGAGCTGGAAGCATCTCTTAGTTCCGCAAAGAATAATTCATCGGTGTTGTCTTCCTGGCTGGTTGGTCTGTAATAGACTCCCACAATGACATCCCCTTTATTTGTTTGTCCCTTAATCCTTACCCAGAGGCTCTCAACTTTGCCATTGCCAACTTGAAGTTCCACACAGTCCAGCCCATGCTTCACATACATCGCCACCCCACCACCTCGCCTACCCTGCCTGTCCCTCCTGAAGAGCCTGTAACCATCTAGTAAGTGTTCACTGTTAGAAGAAGTGAATCACTGTTAATTTTCAATTTTTGTTATATTGAGTGTTTATGTTAAAATTAAATTTAAAAAGTGAACCTGTTAAATGTTAATATAATTAAATTAATGAAGGATTTGACTAAGGATGAGACTAATGATTTTGATCTTAAGTAAATTTTAACAGAGCTGCAAAGAAAAATAGCAGTGCTCAATTTCCATTCATATTAAAGTAAACCTTAAATGTACTAGAAATCGACAAATGAATTATACAAATGAATTTGGAGTGTCTTATGAAGAATAGATAGTTCTATAAATATAGCAACTATTGTTAAGTTCCAGAATGCACATGTGATTTTTGACTCAGTGTAACAGTGTTTGGATGTGCAGACAGTTAGTGGTCATTTGATTCTTTCATGTAAAAAAAATGAAAGTCAGACTTCAGTAGAGTTATATGGAAGCTGGACTTGTCATTTCAGAACTAATTTTTTAAACCAGTTGTGAGAGACAATTTATACTAATCCTTTATTAAGTGTCATAATAATATTCTGTGAAAATCTTTTAAAAATGTAAACTATGTCATATCTGTTCCTGAATTAATCACTAATCAATTCTGTTAATGCAGAAATATTTGTGAATCCTACTAGATAAGGGTAGGAAAAAAAAAGATGAATTTTGTATTGTTTTTATTTGCTATCTCTTTTATAGTTTGTGTTGGATTGCACTGGTAAATATGCTTTTACTTATGGGACATGCGGACTATAAATGCAAATGAGACTCTTAGAACAATGTGATTTCAGGATCAGAGACTTTAAGGAAAATAGTCTAGGAATAAATGGAACTAGCATGATCAGAAATGACTGGAAATTTTTGAGCTATTCTGGTTCAATTTTTCATTGATAATCTACAGTAACTAAGCTAACTAATAATGGTGCGTAACTTAGAAGCATAGATAACCTCTCTTACCTTTGTCATTAGGAGGCAGAAGTAGATACCAGCAAACTATCATACTAAAATTACTGTATTTCTATATTTGCATTTCCAAATGTTTGCTACACTGAGTTTTGTACACACCTGCTTGTTGCAGTGTCCTGAATACCAACCTTGTGGGGCAGCCCGGCCTGGCTGTCCATGCCGGTCCGTGTTGAGGCCTTGCTCGAACATCCCCATTTTGCTGTCATTCCCCCGAGGTTCTTTGGCGGCCTCTGTTCCAGCAATGAGCAGGGGGTTGTGGGGAAGGGGAAGGAGCTTCGGCCTAGGGGCATGTCTCCCTCTCTCCAGTAACATGCCGGAGCAATACGATTGCACGCATGGGATCAACAGGTCTGTAAGAGAAAGTGGATGAGAGAGGAGGTTGGGCTGGTGCTGTACACCAAGTCTCAGGGGGAGGAAGATGAGGAGGTCCCAGCAGTGCTTTCCTCTGCAGCCTCCGACAATGGGCAGTTTGTTCCTAGTTCACCCAGTGAACTCGGAACAGGTTAGGAGCAGCGGCAGGAGGAAACCTAAAGATGGGAGATAGCCCTCAGTGGCAATATCAAGCACTATTGCACTATTTTAAAAGGTTTTGCTTTGCCTGTTTGCCTAACTAAAAATTAAACAAAAGGCCCTGTTTCCAGTTTTCTGATGTGTCCCTCTGTGGATCTTTTGTCCTGTGTGATACACTTCTACTGGATAAATGCTGAAGTCAGATGACGAATAAATTTCTGTCAGATTGGTCATGCTTGGGGGATCTCTTTGTAGTCTTTCCTTTTCAGATGGAACCTAGAACTGCCTGCTTTTTGCTGCTTTTGCAGCATTTGGGTACTGTAATGTGAGCGTGAGTTTCTACTACTTTATCCTTCTGTTGGAAGATTATCTGCAACAAGAGACATTTGACAGAGGTAACCAACTAGCTATTCCCCCTGGTTCCTGATTTCCTAAAGAAACACGGTTTATGGGATCATTGTCCGTCTGCATCCCCCAAAAGTGTCATGCTATTTTGAACATGCAAGCTGCTTCCAGCCAGATTTGGTAGCAGGCAAGGGAATATTAGTTATCAACTAATGGTGAGAAAATTTGTTTGAGAAGAGAGAAACCTTATGAATGCTCTCACTTAAAAGAGAGACGGGGACTCCTACACTTGCTGGCAGCAGACAGCTGATCAGTCAGAACATGTAGCTTTGAGCCAGCTGCAGTCTGCTCTGTCTTGCTGCACGTAGGTCCCCAGAAGCAATTACCTTCATTTCATGCTGATGACGGTAGCAAGTTTCTGGTAGTCACACCTTGTCACTTTAAAGTGTGATAAAGAACTGACCCCAAATTTTATGTTGCTGCTTTTTAGAACAGCTGTGAGAGCCTTCATTAGGAAAGTTGAAGTGAGTATTGCTTCTGCTCGTATTATGATAGTTCTCATCCCAGAAAAGCCTTCCAAACAGGGAGAAAAATACCTTTTTTTTTTTCCCAAACCTATATATTGCATAATTCGTGTTGTAATCCCCCTTGCTGTTTATTGAAGGCTTCCTGTCAAAACAGTCAAGACAGTGTTTTAGACAAGATTTACAAAGTCTAAACTGGGCAAATCTGTAAGAAAGACAGCTCCCTGGACAGCAGACAGTGGTATTTACAGAAGCATGGCAGATCTAAATGAACTAGGCTAACAGTGCCCAGCCTGGGCACTTGTAGTTGTGCTTCCTTCCTTCATATTTTTAACCTCCCACCTGACGAAAGGTCTGTCCTTTAAAGCAGTATTTCGTCGTTCCCTTCCTTGTTCCCCTGAACATGACTGGCTTACATCTTTTTTTTTTTTTTTTAATTTAAATTTTGCATAACTTAATTTAATCTATCATCTTGGCAAAAAGTGTCTTCTAGCAGATAAATGAA
Organism: Anser anser; assembly: GCF_964211835.1. Lineage (NCBI taxonomy): Eukaryota > Metazoa > Chordata > Aves > Anseriformes > Anatidae > Anser > Anser anser. Next base: position 146,406,153 of record NC_139720.1, read on the forward strand.
CCAGAAAGGTGAAAGTATGCTGAAGGCAACATTTTTTTCGAAAAACTTTATTCATGATCAGCACAAATGTCTTAAATATATCATTTTACTTACCAGACCAGATTTAAAAGAGACTGTAAGCAGAGCTCATAATTCAGAGGTATGACAATGGATCCTTCAATTATGTACTGAATTTTTCACCCAAAAGTTAAATGACTTCAGTGATTGATTTCCTGGTAGAAAGCATTTATCTTCATGATAACGTATTTAAATTTAGTCTAGAAAGTGTGAAAATTTGGTCTATGAAATTTGGTAAACCTTCACTTTGTAAACGGCTAGAGGAATTACCGTGATAAAGTAGTGCCCCTCTGTGCTCCTAGTAATAACATAGCACTCACATTTTTAAAACTCGCAAAAGTTACTCTGAAAGGAATGGTGCTGCGCTATGGTGTGTTCCTACCTTCCTTCAGCATCCCCGGAAAAATGCTGTGATGGGCAAAGGCATCTTTGTGTTACGCTGACTCTTGTAATGTGCTGTGTCCAAACCACCACTATCCATTGTCAAAACTAGAAACATTTGGGGTTGATGAAAGTCTGTAAAGCAGTCTTCTGACCATGGTTCTCCTTAATTAGACTTTCCTTTTTTTTCTTTTTTTTTCTTTCCATAATTTTGAAAGCATCTTGGATATTTCTGACTACCTAATCACTACTACAAGAGAGAATTTTGAACATAGGCACTTACTGTTTGCTTGCTTGTGGCTACTTTCTTTTTGTTTTGTTTCTTTTGGTTTTGAGTGGATGGTCCTGAAAAAAAAAGAAGAATAAGACATAACATAACAAGACATTCTGATCAATGTCACAGTCAATTACCTGAGAAAAAGAGATCCAGCAAGCCATATATCTGTAATAAATGACATCTCTGATCAGTGCAACTTAATGGAAAGTAACTGCTCTGGTAGATGTGCACAAGCTAGGGCTGTAGGCTTGGTGGCTGGGATACTGCTAACAGTAGCTGTGAAAGCTCAGCACAAGACAACATCCCTACTAATTAGATATCTTTAAGGTCATCTTCAGCTCCATAAAATGGCATCCTCGATGTGGTTAATTATGGAGAAAAGAAATAAAAATATGTGATCCAGCTTACAGGAAAAAAGGTATCACGTGGTAAAAGTTTCAGAAAGGAGCATAATATTCCACCCACACATCAGCTTTTTGGAAAAGTAATATGCCTTTGAAGAAGGTCAGAGATAATTAATGCTGCCAGACGGGTTTTGTCCTTCGGAAGAAATATTATTCTAGTATGTGGATTCAGGAGCTATTTATATAAGAAATGCAAATAAACAAAACTTTGTCATTCCCTGGTCCTTCCCAAAATGTAACAGCTTGATGTCCTCCTAGTTTCCATTGAAGCACGACTAACTTTTTTCAGAGCAGCCTTGCACACCAAGGCCAAATTTCAGAAACACAGCCTAACTCCGCTTCCTTCCCGTTTTCAGTTTCAGCCTTTCTACTTATATGTCCTTAGTGTTACTTGTTCCTGATTTACTTCTATGTGGTGGATTAAGTTGGAAAGTCATTGTGTATTCCTGGGCTGTTTCTCGCGATACTAACCTGAATGTAGCCTATTGTAGACTTGTGTTTAGAGCAGCCCCTTTTACCAACAAGAAAAATGGATTCTTTTTTTTTTTTTTCTTTTAAATGTGATGGACAAATGAGATGCCTAGGTATGATCTGTATAACAACGAATCACTGATGTCTTCTGCTGCAGAGCATGCAAAGGCTCCTTATCATTATTCCATAATATAAGTATTCAGACAGTCTAGTTTCACAGAACACTACCAAAAAGGAATCAACATTTTTCTGTCCTTGAAGAGTGGTTGATAATGATAAATTAGTGCCTGAGGTAACAGGTGCTATGCTTTATAAATCATATCACAATAAATAATCAGAAGAACTCATTTGGATGCGGGGGAATAGAATATGTATGCAACTAGATATAGGCTGATAGATCCAGTGCATTTTTACCTTGTTTATATGAATATACTTACTGGAATATCCACTAGGAAGCCTATCCAGTACATAACAGGGGCACAAGCTCTCTTTGTTTGTCATTATCACAGAGACGTATAGACGTTGCTTGCTGTGGAATGACTTCCGCATGCAGGAGGTTCTTGTTTTACCTCCGGGTCATGGTTTTCACTTGGAACGCTATTTTTTTTTTTCTCCCCCACCTCTTCAATATACCTTCCTAATAACAAAGCAAGACTTCTAAACCATGGGAGGTCTTGAGTTCATGACGGAGAGCTTAGCATACGGATGGTGGGCTTCTCCTGTTTAAACCGGTATGCCTTTTTCAAGTCATCCTCCAACCCCTCTCACTGAGCATGTAACCACTTTACCTTTTTGCTCACGAAGAAGGGATTAATGACCCCAAATTACAGAATATGGAGGCAGCCCACTGTTGTTGCTTTGTGCTCCAAAACACACCTATCCTTTTTTGTTCACCTTGCTTCTGTTCACACCAGGACCACCAGATGGTAGATGCTATACAGAAGCCAGTTCCCCACTGCAACCTAATATAATAGAGAGTCTGCAAAGCCAAGTGAGTTTCTCTAAGGAAAGAATGAGATGATACCAGGCAGGCTAAGAAAATAGGATTAGGTGGGAAAGGTCTTGCTAGGTGATAATCATTTTTATTTTCTGGGAGGAACTTTCCACAAAGTCATCCAGAAGGCTGGTGATGGATTTCAAAATACAAGGTCAGTCTGCAGATATGCAGTTAAGTGCCTTTTCTATTGGGCCCTGCTGATATTAAAAAAAAAAGCAAAAAAAAGCAAAACAAAAGCAAAAAAAAAAAGCACGATTTTTAGAGTGTTTATGACATGGGCTGTAGAAAGTATTTGTGGCAAAACCTTGAGTTGACTAGGGCTTTATATGAATCTTTTGTGTGTTTTAAATAAACATTTCCAAGGACACAGAGGGTCTTTTCAACCTCAAAGCTGGGTTTTACCACAGAATACAGAAGAACAATTACCTTTTATGAAAAATGCATATGAAAAAGGAAATAAAAGTACTCCTTGATAACCTTCTCCTGACCTCTCATTTCCTTGAGAGGGTGGGTCTTAAATTTTATTCCAACTCTAACAACTATGTTTGCAGCAAACTCTGTGCATCTCCTCTGACTCCCAGAAAAATTCACCTATACATAACTATCTGAGGCCTTGTTGTCCATCTGCCCCTGCCCTTATCAGTTTTCTCCCATTCCGTGCTGTGCAGTAGAGTCTCTGCTTTCTCACTTTTCCTCCCAGCCTTTCCCACCTTGCATTCCTGAAGCCTCTCTTGCTGCTGCTATGCTCCTTTGCTCTGAAAGAAGACATATTTTTTTCCCCTGTAAAGAGGGAGAGCTTGAGACAGTATGTGGCAATCAGGACAAGGTAAAACAGCAGATTTTCCACTGTGTAGTGAAAATGCATCATTTTAAAGGAACATAAGATCATACAGTGACTGTGAATTAAATATTGTTCTAACTTAGACTTATTCAAGGGCATTCCTTATGAAGTATTTCTTATAAAGACAAGACCATGCTCAGGTTTCCTGATCATCAGGATTCTGGTAAGAACCACTTTAAATGCTATAATGTAATTAACCAACTTTTTTTCCTTCAGTCTGTTCTTTGAGCATTAGGTTAAAAAGCTCAGGCTAAGATAATGAGTGTTTCATAAAGAAGCGGTGCCAGGAGCTGAGGACAAAAAATATCCTCCCCCCCCCAAATAAATAAAAAAAATGGCAATTGGCTTCTCTACACCAAAATCAGGATTGATATTTGGCATTGAAGATGGTCTGTACTTGATCAAATACTGCTGGACTGGTAAAGAGCCACTTCTAAGCAAAGGTGGTTATGCTTTCTTTAGGTTTTGGATCATTGAAGTAAGTTCGGTTTCAGATTCTGTCGTAAGAAATGTATTTACGTTTGAGGTAAAGTCTACAGTAATAGATTGAAATCTGTAATGTTCTCATGTATAAATTCAGAAACTTCTAACTTCTTCTTGCTTGTTAAGTCTTGTTAATTTTTTATCATATTTAGGATAGCAGAGTCAATCATAGCTTTGCTCTAACCTTTTATCAGCCAAATTGTAAATACCAAGAACATTATTACGCAATGCCAGAGAAGCATTCATCTGATTCAATAATTCAAAAACAAAACACTAATTAACATCACTAATAATAGGTTGAGGTTCATCTTCATTCTGTGTTTGCTGGCTGCAGGTATTTCAGAGACATTACTGAGCCAAAATAGTCACAAACCTGAAATACGTTACTTACTTGGTAAGATTCAACTCATCTAACCTTTGACATCCATAGAATAAATGTTTACATCATCTGGCTTGCCACGCCAGATTCTCTTTATCATTGAGAGACACTGTAGCCTATAGTTAGAAGATGCAATTCGTCTTGATTATCTTAGATGTCTGCTTTAGTACAAGATTAATCTCAGTGCAGACACCTGCATTTGCACAGGTATATCCCAGTGAGCTGGAAGTGCCACACAGGAAGGAAAAAATGAAGCAAAATGGAAAAAATGAAACAAAGATGACATCCCACTGGAGCTCTTGTGGTTTGGATTTTGTTTTCTTGTTTTATTATTTTGCACAATGGAAGGGCGTGGATATTTTACTCAGATTTGAGTTTGTTCTCTGTCAAGTTAAACCTAAGAAGCCAAAGTTTTTCCTTTGGATCATTGTCCGTAAGCATGTTAAAGCAAAGAATGGTCGAGCCCTTCAGACAGCGATGTGTTTTGATAGAGCAGCACCTGTTGCAGTGTGCCTTCACGCTACGTTAACTCCTGCTTACATAGTGCAGGGAGTGAAAAGACAGTAAAGTGAAACTCCAAACATCCTATCTTCCCAACCAGCTGGCAAACTCAAAGCCTTTGTTGCACTTTCTGGAGCCTTTCTCTCCTTTAATTGTTGACAGAACAAGAATGTGTTCATCATGCTGAAAACAGAAATGAATCTGAATAAACAATATCCCAAATTGTTTTTTAAGCAGGACAGTGTTTATTCCTTTTAGCAAATGTTTAATCTCTATGAAATACTTCGAAAGCCTTAGCTTAGTCCCCAGCTCTTGGGGGAAATGAAGCTTGGTGCTGTCTTCTGTAGAAGTTGCAGTTCTGTTAGCAGTCTGCACAGTGCAGCATAGGCTCGGATGAATATAATTCTTCTATCATGCAGCAAAAGCTTCCAAATAATGTCTTTGATAATGCTGTGTAGTACTGCTGGTTTAGGAACACAAAATGAAAATGCCGGTGAGAGAGTGTTGCTGTTGTGAGATTACTCGCTGGTCTCACAGTCTGTACCACCTCTCAGGACATAAATAATAACTTTCAAACAGTTTCTCTAAGAAGTTGGGCATTTTTATAGTAGCTAGCAGGTGAAATATTGAACCAAAACCGAATTGTGAAAGGAAGAATGGCTTCTGCTTTGAAAGTTTCCGAAGTGCGAGGCAGACAGGCAGTATACTATGGGAGCATAAAGATTCCTTCGTGTATGTTACCTAGCCGCTCCCATACCACAGGAATGTGCCTGCCCCTGGCTAACTTTTTAATTACACGTTTATAAGACAATATATGAAATAATAATAATAAAGATAGTACAACTGCGTTTGACCTCTTTCTTTTATTAGCATATTTTATGTTCATATTTTACAATATAATAAGTTATATATACAGCATTAAACAAAATTATTAGAAAGTAAGCTTTGGCAAGATCTACAAGATTTTTTTCATTCCTGTACATCTTTTGTGTAACAATAAAAATACTGTATACTAAATAAAATAATGTTAAATAGTCTGTGTTCACATTGGCACCAATGATTTCAAGACCCTAGATTTTCAAGGCCCAATAAGCATAGAAACACGGATTCCTGTGTCATCTTTTAAGCATACAAATGGTGTGTACTATTAAATGAAACGTGAAGTATAGGAGACAGTCCCTTGACTAACACTGTTGTTACACACTGGCACAAGAGAAACTGAATCTTCCCATTTTCTTTTTTTCCTTTTTTTCTTATTTTAGTAGTAACAGACTTAATCTGCAAACTCAAGGTCTTGAAAATCTTGAAGTTTGCAGAGTTGTCAGCAAATCTACAGATCTTTCTGAAGCCTGTTGATGTCTGTATGAATTTGTCATTGATTTCAAGATAGCAAGAATTAGACCCATAAATTAAACATCAGTTAGCTAGTTAAATATTCAAATAAATGCAGCTTTCTTCTTCCTTTAAAATCAAAATTCTCATCAAATTTGGTGTATGCAAATGAAAGAAGAGTGAGTTATGAGACCAAAGAGGTGGTGGAAGAATAGTGAGAAGGATAGGTTTTGTGTTGCAGTACGTACTTCCTCTACGATACAGATCAAGTGCTGAAAAGATCGGTAAATATAGATGTCAAAGTGGGATACTAAATGTTCAGCACAATTACCATACTATCATAGATAATATCTAGTTATTAAGTGATGGAATACTGGTTGTTAACTTCAGGGTTATAGTTAATAGTTTTTTATAACATTTTGTTCAGCCAAGCAATTTGGAATTTAAATACTATAGCTTTGCAAGTGCCAGTTCTCTTAATTCAGTGGTGACACTTGTTGAAACCTGTCATCGCTCCTTTTAGCTATAAATTAAGTGTATACATTTGGTAACAGCTCCTGCCGTGTGGTCTGTACAGGTTTTACAGAACTTGTAAACAGCAAAATCAGAGTAGCTAATGGGAAAAAACTAAGGTAAGATTTTGTTGCGCACAAACTCATGATAGTGCCTTACCTTCCAGAGGAGTGAGTTTTCACCTGTGGGGCCTGCACTCGTGTTCTGCATTGACTACAGTACAGCATTTCAAAAACACATGTTCCTGTACATTTCAGCTGTCCAAAGAAATCTACTCTATTTGCTCTCAGTGTCAAACGTTATCTGAAATTCCTCTGCTTGAGACATTATTTGATATATAGATGTCACTACTGGAAAAAAATTGTAGTCGTAGTAGTGGACAAGCTGTTTAGCTGTTTGCTTTGCCTTTTTTTTTTTTTTTTTTTTTTTTTTTTAACAGCAAGAAAGAGAAAATCTTGTTGCTCTCCTCTCCACTTGCAAGGAGTGACTGCCAACTTCACTGCCTTCTTGCTAACCAGCTTGCCCTAAGCGGACTTGCAGTTTGAATTTACAATTTTTGAAATGTTAGTATGGACCAAGAGTGCATTTACAAGCATTATATACAGAGTTTTGAAGCACTTCCATCTGTAAATTATGCTGGGGCTTTTTTCATATAGTATAATTATTTTATCTGGAGACTGTGTATGCAGGCTGACCTATGCACGTACTTCTAGATCCAACAAAACCATAGGAAATACAGAAAATGAAACTGGTTACATATTAAATGCGTTAGAGCTGATAGAAATGTGGGTGCCTAATGTGCATTAATTGATACTGTAGCAGTGGTGCTGTTGACTGCAACAATTAAATGGTTGAACAAAGCCCTAAGAGATAGGAATATCTTCAGATAGCAATTCAGTGGCTTGAAAGCCAGGCTGGAAGGGTAGTGACAGGATTATCTGCACATATACTCAAACACAGACTGGAAGGTGGATCCTTTTCTGTCCACTTATTACCAGTAACTGATTAACTTAATCATTTTGTTTAATGACATGTTTTATACCAAGCTTCTTGGGAGATTTCTGCTCTCGTTTTGGTAGATGCGTAACTTCACTTTTTAGAAGTAAAAGAGAAAAGCTTCCCATCGGTATGGGGAATGATTACACAGAAGAAACGTCAAGGGTCTCTTGTCCAAAGTCTTTGGTGTGCTGCTTGCTGGAATCATTGCTCTCGCAGGTGATGTGGGAGCACAGCCACGTCAGGATGTCACCGCTGGTTCGGGAGCAGGCATTGCTTGTGCCCACTCCAGAATATCTGCACACAAGGACTCGACAGCGTCCAGCCGCTCGATTTGCACCAGTTTGGTTAGCAGTTCTGGGATGCTGTAACCCGCTGTGCTGATGCGATCAAACAGCTGCATGCCGTCTGTCATGCCACCTATTTCGTCTCGCTTCAGTCCAAAGCTCTCGGCGAGGTGGCGCCACGTTTTCACTATGGCTTTCTCTGTGTTGTATGTTGAGCTGAGCATGCGGCTCGTCTTCTCCAGGCAGTCAAATGGCAGCTCCGTGGGGCTCAGACCTGCAAAGGGAGGTGTTTATGGTCAGATGTCTCTGTGAGCAAGTCTTGGCTATTCAAGACATTTATTAAAATGCTGCAGTGTATACTGTTAGCAATAAGCACAGCTAAAAATCTTTAAGTGAGAGTCAATGACAGGTATGTCTAGCTTCAAAGTTATTGCCATATTTTACCTAGTAACAGTAGGGTACAATAGCCATGGAATAATTGAGATAAAAAGTTGGATGGAAAAGAAATACTGGATGGGTTTTATGCGTTCCTATGGTACTACCCCTTCCTGCAACGATTTACTTGCTATTAGAAGTGTATTGGAAACATATCCCTAGTGAGCAGCTCCATTAATACACCTCTGTACATCCAGCCTAGTGTTTGAGCTCAAAATACAGCTCTGACCCTTCCCTGAGTCTGTCAGCAGCAGCTGCTGTAACATCGCTGTAATTGAAAGTTGCCCTTGTAGGAATGCGAGGAGTGAGGTGAAGCAATGATGCCAGATGCTTGCAAGCATAAAAGACCCTGCAAATGTTCAATTGTCATTGCTATCACTGAATCTCTACAGAGGATTTAACATTCATCCCGTGGGGAAAAAGCTATTTTTTTCCTGGACTTTTTTTTTCTATGTACTACTGGTCACAGAATAGAGGAGAGAATCAGCTACTGTGTTTTTTTTTCTGAAAACAGTCTTTTGCTTCTGTAGTTTTCGTGCTTCATACCCCACAGCAGCAATTTGGTGGGAAATGGAGCTCCCTGAACCATAGAAAACTCACACAGGTATGTGCACACCAAGTGTGTGGGGAAAAAAAAAAAAAAAAAATAAAGGTAAAAGCAGTCTTGTCCTTGTCCTTTGTTCTGCAGGAAAATTAATTCATGTCCCTTCTGCCGAAACACTTCAGCTAGTCAAGTGCTGAAGACACTTAAAACACTGACCTACTTGGAAACCCCACTTGTTGTGAGAAGTAGGACACAATTAAAGAAGCAGAGTACGTCGAGACTTTTGTCTGAAACACAGTTCTGATCCTCCACAAATCACACTTTCGTACCTGGAACTAATTTATACCTGTTATCCACCTCACTAAAGAGGCCAAGCAAGCAGGTTTCCTCTAGATGAAGAACGTGAGAGTGCTTCTCCACCGCTTCGATGTCCAAGCATGACCCAGCACTACCCCTGCTGCGCTCCAGAGGAAGGAAGCCCATGCACACATCTGGCGAGAAGCTGTGGTGTGCAAACCCAGCCTGGACATCTCTGAAATCGGGGCACCATGATGCTTCCTAGCAGGTGAGTACAAATCTGCTTCCAGATTTGCACTTCCTTTCCATGAAGTTCTCCTTTCCACAGGAACACAGAGGGATTTCTATTTTATAGCAAACAGCTCTGATCCAGTTTTCTGCTGCTAGTATAGGTGCAAGTTTTGTGCACTCACCTTCTGCAACGTCGCATACGTTAGCATACACATCAAGTATCTTTTTCCTTCGACTTTGAATCTGAAAGAGAAGAGTGTTATTGAATTATTATTTTTTTCAGTCACATGAGTAAACAATTGGCAGAGAGCAGTACAAAACCTCTGGGAGATCCTAATTTCATGGCTCAAGGGATTATCGTATAACATCCTGAAGGGTCTCTTTTGAAGCCTCGTAGAGCAGGACACAGCAAGTCAGAGAAGAGTAAACATATTTCTGCTTTTGCTTTCCACTGTTAGAGATCTTTTTTTTTTCCATCTTTTTATCTTCTTTTCAGATCATTGACTTTTCTGCTCTAAATGTTTTTGTATTTTATTTCTTTTTCGGACTGAAGTGAACTCCTGACAATGAGAACAAATTCAATACCACACATGCAAGCAATTAATGCAGGGATTCCCAGGTAAACCAGGACAGGACTGGCCATGGGGAATTAAATTCAGACTGGAATTGCCTTCTTCCAATAATGTAAGAGGGCTGTAGAGAAGGGGATCTTCTTTTCTGTCACTTGACATAGAGCTGCTTGCTGCATTACAGATTAATTATATATTTTCTTCCATGATGTATTGCCTGAATGAATCCAAAGGATTTTACAGATAGATAAAAAAAATCAGTGACACTTTAGACAGGGAAAATCTGAGGTCCAGGGTGCTGCCGTCATTTTTGACAAGAAGGAGGCTCAGACTGAAAACCCTGACATTTTCCAAGCTGAAAATGGACATTTTGATGCGGTTTCACTTAGCAAATATATTCTCAAGGTTTGGCCTTGGATTCAATGCAGATTGAAAACAAATGTCAAAATGTCATGAGTTCTCAAGGACTGGAATTGTCATCTCTCCGCCAGCTCTCATTAGGACTGAGGTTTCTGAAAAGCTGTCATTTTGGTAGGACTCTAGTATTATCTCCACAAATTCACCACTTTTCACTGCAAAACAGAATGAAGAAAGCTCACTCTTGGTTTTTGTTTTTTTTTTTATTATTTTTATTTTTGAATTATTTTCCTCATTTTATTTGGTCTCTAAAGGACAGGGCACATCAATTACTTGGATTAACAGACTTGCAGCTGGAGACAGCAAACTGGCTGCTCCACCCGACGCCTGTCTCACAGCATGCTGTATTGCAGGGAAATGCAATGCAGACACTGGCTGTTGTTCACATATCCTTGGTATAATTTACATTAATCTTTGGGATGCTACTGTACACTTGGATTAGCTGTTTCAGAACCTTACAGATCTTTTTTTTTTTCCCCATGGGATTTATTAAAATTCCTCTTAAGACAACAATTAGATACCTATTTTCATTCTCCCCTCATTTTTAGGACAAAGAGGGAGGTTAAAGAATTCCAAGCCCAAAGAGAATTACACAGGGTGATTTTCTTTTTTTGTCTGAGCCAGAAGATGGAAATTTGTAAAGCTTATGCTGGAAGAAGCAGGTAAATGTGGGTCTGATGGTTCTGTGTGGTAGCTCATTCCATAATGGTTTTTGTTTTAACCAGGAAAGAGCAGCCTTGGAAAAGAACAGGCCTTTAACTTTCTCCACCCCTCTCCAGCAGCTCCTTGATACTTTTTCCAGTACTAGAAATGTTATTTAATCTCTAGCCTCAAGCAAAGTACTGCTTTTCTAACTTCTGGCAACTGGCTTAGTTGTGAAATCTTAGGTACAGAGTGGGGGATCTTGATGCAATCTGCACTTTCATTGAAAACTTTGTCTTCAGCCTTGTCAGCAGGCTTCAGTCCATTAGCAGTATGTTAGGATGGCAGGTCTGGGAGACATAGCATAGCTCATGCTTCAGATGTGCTTATGAACTATCTAAACTACTCAGGAGAATGTATTTACTATATATTGTCTTTAGAGACAATTATTTTCTTATTAAAAGTTCTAATTTCATGCTTACCCAACTTGTGTTATCCAATTTCAAGCAAGTGCATGCAGAAGTGTGATAAAGTTGGATATATACAGAGACCTCAGACAACTGAATTTTAAAATATGAACATTGGAGTAGTAAGTTATTTTCAGATAGTCATAACTGGTTACAAGTAGAAAAACATCTTTCTTGGACACTTTGAGTGTCTGGTCTCAGCTGAAAAACGAGCGATTATTAGAAAGTTTAGGCTGAACCATCCCCACAAAGTAAAACATGCAAACATGAAAAGCTGCATTTTCAAACCTTTTTTATTCTTAAAAAAAAAGAAAAGGATGGTATTAATGATGCATTTTTGTCCTAGCTATTGCCAATTTTAATTATTTTTGAAGTTCTAAAACATAAAAAATATCTGAGCAGACACTTTCTTTTTAAGGAAACATTCATTTTAATATAAACTAAATAGTTGTGTGGGTGAGGGAGTGCCTTAGCGATGCCTTGAAATAGTCTAAGTGAGATAAAATGCCCTGAGCAATACATTTCAGCAGGAAGAAATGAAGGCCTTCCACAGCAAAACAGTGCATTTATGTTGTCCGTCAGAGCACAGGAATGACCTTCAAAACACATAGGTATTTTTGAAATGTAAAAAAAACCCGACAACAAGCACAACACTGGATATCGTTGAAAATTCAATGGCATAGAAATACCAATGCTTCTGAGTTAAGACAGGCAGATGTTGTATGAATCCATCTGTGCTGTTACATTATTTTATTTTCCTGTAGTACATGTAGCTTTGGGGTTAATTATATTAGCATTAGCTATATTGGTGAGTTGCAGTTTGTTTTTTGTTTCTTCAGACTATAAAACATAATTCTCTAAAAAAGCAAAGCTATTACTCTTGTAGCAATCTGCTTTTCAGCACTGGGTAGTATATACACATGCACAGACACTCTTAAATATTGAAGGAATGTTATATGCAAATCATATGCAAATGAGACTGTAATAAAATTAATTGTAGAAACTCTCTTGTAACTTGTAAATTAGTCCTGTCTGCATTACAATGCATTTTGTGGTGATAGTTTGTAAATTGTTTTCTTAAAAAAATCAAACAAAACCATAAAACAATACAGAAAACAACTGTCAATTTTTAAATCTCAAAGTAGCCTTACCCCAGTCGATTTATTGTTTGTAGAAGATTTATCTCTGGCCAAATGCACTAAAGATAACAAGCATCTCTCTGGAGTCCCTTGCTTGTCAACTGCAGCTTCTTCATCACTATCCATGCTACGACTTAAAAGTCGTTCATTCTCAGAAGATGCATCGTTTTCACTGTAAAATGAAGGATAAGGTTATCTTAGTGATGCTTCTTGTGGTTTGACTCCAATTATTTCCTTTTTGCTATCCCAGAGTAATGGAATAAAAATGTTTTCAATTTTTTAAAATGCCTTTCCCCTGAAATCCTGTGAATGTAACCACATCCACCTACAGAGGATATATGTTCAGTGCTCACCAAGCTGCACAATCATGCTCATCTTGCAAGAATCCCTTCATAGAAGTATTTTCCACTGGGGACAGTGTTTACCTCACTGGAGTTGTGTTATCCAGCCAGGTTTGGCTGCCGGGAAAGGAAAACTATCATGTGGTGCCACCCAGATGATGCTATAGACAAGGGATTCCCTTAAGGCCTGGAGCAGTTATTTCTGCACCTCCTGGCTGAAAGTGAGTGGGGACCTTACCAAGGCATGTGTGTGTAAGTGAGACTCAAGTCCCCTGAATGGACCTCACAAAAGAGGAGGCAGCCCTGAGAACTGATAAACTGGTCACAGGTACTAACAAACAGCTCAAGGTAATATTTTAACACATGGTGGCTGTGATCACCTCTTCCAGAAACTCTATTACCTGTGGCTGTCCCATTGACACGTTATTCCTTGGTCCACTAGACTTGAAATTTTGGTGCAAATTATTTCTGCTTTGTTCTCAATGGATTCCTCTGTACCAGGATGAGTGGTGACTATGTCCCTTCTCCACTTCAGTCAAAGGTATGGAAGTATGTTTATTTTTTGCTTACCTTTTAGCAGCCTTAGCTGGAGTTGCTGTAAGCTTTTCAAACTCTTCTTTCTCAGAGAATATCACAACATTATCTGCAGATAAACAGAAATTTAAATTGGCAATGAGTATCCAAACTGATGTTTTGTCTCTGCTTTAGCTATTGCTATCAGAGGATGAAGTGGCATTCTGGAAGTACAAAAGCTATTATACACAATCATTTTGCAAATGAATGGGGGAATTGTAATTAAGAGGAATGCACTAATTGCACTTAAGCTCAACGTTAGAAAAAGGATAGAAAAAGCAAAATTAAAGCAACTTATACCTTGCACTTCTTTCTTCTCTTCTTGTGTATTAGCCTGAGCTTCAACATTTTTTACTGAGTGGCTCTTGCAACAGGCTAGAATGTAAAGATACAACAGTAATTATTCTCAGAAGCTATCTAAAAATAGCATTTGCTGCTAAAATTTGTTATGCTGAAAATTACCTTGAGCAGAAGGTTTTGTTTTCACAATGTAAAACATGATGATGAGGACAATGGCAATAGCCATTATGAATATAGTAGACATTGCAATTATAAGAGCTGTAGCCAGATGTCCTTGTCCTGAAAGGTCTGCTGGAAAAGCAAGGAAATATTTTGTAAAGAAGCAACTCTTCAGATCAGAGAATAGTTAATAGTTTAGTCTGCTCTACACTTATATTTTACATACTCATTTATTTGATCTGAGTCCTGATTACTTGTTAATCATTGCAAAACTAAGTGCTACTTCTCAAATGCAAACTAATGAATAGGCTTTCAAAACAGTGACATTTATGCTGCAAGAACTAGTTATCAGTATTCATAAAAAATACCTGATTGCATGACCATCCAAATATGTATGAAATTGTATTATCTGCTAATAATATAAGAAGCTATATGTACGCAGGAGTAGCAGCCTTCAAAAAAGTGAATTCTTGGAAACAGCATCAAAAAGAAAGAAAAACAAATAAAGAATAAATGGGACAAGAACTAAAAGTACTTGATAACTATGGCTGCCTCAAAAGCTTTGCAATAAGAAGCAGAACACAATGCACATGCGGAATAAGTGTGTTTTTTTTTTTTTTTTTTTTTTTTTCTAACAGACTTACAGCATGGATGCAGGGTGAATTTAAAATAAGGTATGTGAAAAGGTAGAAGCAGAATTTCAGTGAACAGCTATTAGAATTGAAAAGTCATGAAAGGATGCAGAAAATGACAGATATGTTAAAATGCATGAAAACTAACTTTTCTGAAAACACAATCCTCAAGATCTTGTTTACAGACAAAATCAGGTCAGTACCTCAGTAACTGTGTCCTTCCTGCTGTGTGTTCTGTTCTCACGTTCAAATATTTTAAAAAACTAATAATTATACTGGAGAACGGTTTATGTTAGCTCAATGAGAGACTGACTACATTTGTGTATTAAATTATTTTCACCAGTCTAAGCTAGGCTTTGCTGAGGCATAATGTGGTATCTGTATGGCTGCACATAATCAGCTAATTCATTGCTGGCATTACCCAGTACAGTCCAAGACTATTTTAAGTCCATCCTTCTGAAACAGGAGTGTTGATTAACCAAGGACTAAAAAATCATTCTGAAATGTTTTTAATAGCAGTTTTAGAAATCCCTAAAAAGAGTGGCAATGAAATTCACGATAGATATTATCAGTTCAGTTGCACTTTGTTGATGTTATTTTTAAGACCACCAGTGGCTACATTAAATTTATGGATGCCTTCTTACCTTTGTGAGCATGCTGGTAAGGTGAAAAAGTACTTGTGCCAGATGTGCTCGGGAAAATGGCCGAAATACCAGAGGTAGCCCCTGCACCTGCAATACAAACAGAAATGCCATAAACTTCCACAGTCATTTCATCTCTTCACAGCGGTATCTTGGCCCAGGTAAACAGCCTTGCCTTAGCTTGATTGCATTTCCTGTTCATTAGCAAAGAACCCATGAATTCACTGTGGCTTTTTGAAATGTCACTAATCCCAGTGTGCGTGGCTGGCATGTTGAAAATTGTGTTTAGAATACATTTTTGCATAGCATCTAGAGGGAGGGGAAGAAATCAAAGCTCGTAAACTGTTATGAACTTAAAAGAAACTCATCAAATTAGTGCTTCTGACAGATATCCTTCACTATAGCAAGGCCACCATGAAAATCTGATGTTAAACAAACCTTCATGACCCCAAAGAAAAACCTAGGAAAGGTGACAAACAAGAATGTTGAATGCCTTTCTGTTTCACGGAGCTGTACCATAGAAGGAAATAATATAATTTCTGCAGTCTAGCTGGATAACATGTTTCTTTTGATTTCTCCTGTCAGTCCAGTCCAAATCTATATCCTGAGTTAGAGGAGGGAATCTACAAAAACAGTGAAAAGAAGAACGTAAAGGACTTCTTCATGCTAACAGAGTGAGATTGTCCAGTAGGGATTTTCCACGTCTAAATTCTACAGCTAAGTTTAAAAGTAGTTTATATTTTTATTAATCTTTCAGGTGGTGTCTTACACCAGATTTTCAAAGCAGTAAACCAAGTCATAAACTAATGTCTTTTCACAGTACTAGACAATACTGAATGTTATTGGAAATAAGGTTGTTGATCTGAGTGCTATATTAAAATACAGATGGTGCTGAAATAGAGTTCCAAAAGAGGCATAAAAACATTGGGGTTGGAAGAAAACCTTCTCTTGTGTCTCAAGTCATTTTTCACATAATTGGTAAGCAGGTTGTGCAAACAGCTACCATTGACAGCAACTGAAAACCATCTTCTAGCTGGGAGGGGGGGAAGCAATCCCTCCTGCTTTATATTAGCTGCGCATGGAAAAAGTCCAGCGATGATAATTAAATTCAGCAGACCCAAGGCCAGAAGACTGTCCCAGTCACCTGGTGAGGTACACAGAGCACATGGCTCGACAAGCTGGTGAGGCAGCTAGAGTAGCTGGGAACTCACCAAGCCATTATCTTGACCTAGTAAAGAAATTCAACCCACTAGGTAAAGTTGACAGGAAATTAAGTGGCCTGGAATGGTCTGAGAAATGTTCCGTGGTTAAGAACAAAGAAATAGACATGCTCTTCAAATTAAGACAAACGTTTTCTAAAAAAAAAAAAAAAACAGAAAAAGTATTACCTAACATAAAACATGGCTGCATGTAGTGAATAAGAAATGTACGCTCCTTAAGTGGCCACAAAGTATGAGTTGCAGATGTTTTCAAACGAGATTTTCTTTAACAATGGTAAAATTTCTTTCAAACTTCATTTCTTCGAAGGAAACGGAATCATTTATTATAATTGCTTTTTTGAAACTGAAGAAGTGTTTTCATGAAATTTTAAATATACTAATTTGTTAATTCAGATGCTTTTAGTATTATTCAAATGACAGGCAGATTATGTAAATCATGACTCTGGGTTCTTCTCTGTGACAAACTTAGTTCTAGGAAGAATTACTCACAAGCTCCAGAACCTGCAATTTAGCAGTGGAGCATCTACGTATCAGTGGGTGAAGAGGTCATCTGCGTATAGTGGAGTTAATAACAGATAAATTTTCAGTAATTCTTCATAAAACTGAAATGAATCACCCTTGGTCTCAACCCATCTATTTACTCATCCCAGCTGGACAATGGAAGAAATCTAGGAAATGGCCATTGTTGTAGCCAGAGACATGTCTGTACTTTCATGTCCCCGGCTACCAGGCTTTTGCCTCTTCTTGCCACCTCCCCCGGCAAACCTAATTACAGACAATTGCAATTCTGTGCAATTCTTGCAAGCTGCAACAAGTCAACAATAGCTTTTCTTCCACTGCCTTTCAATTAACACAGGCAAACTGCTCTGCTTTGTCTGCTTGCAGTTTATCTAACAAGCTTGAGCTCGTCTCCTTTATAAACAAGTTTTATCGCACTCTCTTTTCCTTCACTTCAAACATGTATTAATTGTATTTCTGTCTAATCAATCCTGTAGTCACTTGGTATTTTTAGCTTATTAGGTATTGCTAGCAATGTTTTTCATCTGTGGAAGGAAGGAGAGCCAAGGTGGGAAGTCATGCAGCAGCACAAAACAGGAGAGGTAATGGGGAAGGTCATCTGGTCCTCATTCGGTGTCATTGCCACACTTCACCCAGTTCTACCCCACATCAGGATACAGCCTCTTTCCCACCCCAAACACAAGCTGGAGCCTCTCCAGTGCACAAGGGTGAGCACCTTCAGCTTCGGAAGAGCTTACGTGCAGAATTTTCCTTTGCTTACATGGGAATGGGACTACGTCGTTTGTTCTGTGCTACGTATCACGGCAAGATCTGGGTTGATGCTACAACACGATGGCCTTTTACATATGCCTATGTGGGAGTTAGTCATTATGCATATTTTAAGCCTATTATCAAATTTAATAATTTGGCTTATTCATTATGAGCCAAGATAGTTCTTTAGATGTGGCTTAGAAGCAAGCGCCAATTAATGCACCTGCACTACAAGGGGAACCAAATATGCCAGCTTCTGCAGAATTTCAGTTCATGGCATTTATATAGGCAAAAAGAAACAAAACTTGTAGTTGTTCCTTTTTCCCGGTCCGGCAGCACACCATGACTCCAATGTCAGTTGTTCCTATGTGTATCCAGTTTTGCATCTAGATCACATTATTAATTCTGGTTCCAATATAGATGACACTTACATAATCTACAAAGACTTAGATACAGCTCAGAAAGAGACATCCTAAAGTGCTAGAGTGCAACATATGGAAACAACTCTGTTTTAAGCACAAAAAAAAAAAAAAGACTGATGGCTGTAATATAGCTGTGCAAAAGAGTGGTTTATATTCCTAGACACCTGTAAGTAATATTGTAGGAATGCGATAAAGACATTAAGAAAGATGGTTATCACTGAAGCTTTGTCAGTTTTTGCATTAGAAATAGTTTTATTAAAAAAAAAATGGCAGCCTTTTTTTTGTTTTGTTTTGTTTTGTTTTGAACTCAAAAGATAGCTTTAACTTAAATTGCCATGCAGCCAGCCTTTTGTCCCCCTAGTGAAGAAATGCAGGGCAGTAAAATAATATTTTCATTTTAAAGATCCGTTCTGCTGTGTGTGACAGGACCGTTGCAGTTGTTTGTGTATCTCAAGGCAGATTTACAGTAAGAAGGGATGAATGAAACTGCCAGATCTGTGGGAGGAGGAGGGCGCAGGGAGGGGAGGTTTTGCCAACATGCCCTCTCACAAGTGTTTGCACCTGAACGAAATCTGGTGCAGTAGGAGACCATATGTGTGTCTGACTTACACTGCTGTAGGTGTCAGCTTACTGGTCCCAGCAGAGCAGTGCTGCTCATAGCTAGCAACAGCTTTTTTTTGGTGAAGTTTATTTAATACTTAATGACAGATTATAAAAATACACAAAGTGCGTACGCAACAGACTATCAGAGTGATCCCAAAATAAGAAGTGTTTTAAAAATGTCTTTACGCGTGTATGTGTTTGCTTCTTGCTACTGAGAGCAGCTCGCTTTCTCCTGATGAATCCCTCTCCTCACAGCCACGGTCCATTTATGAATGGCAATCCATACTCGTTACTGCCAGCCGAGCTGTGCCTGCAGCCACTGTGACCATTTTGAAGGAGTGAAGTAAGATAAAGCACACACTGAAATAAATAACTAGCAGCCTGAAATATGAGCTGAAAAATATATTATATTTAGTCGAAATTCGATAAAGGTAGAAAGTTTATGCCTGACAAAGTAATCGGAAACTAGATTATAACGGAACCTAGTTATAAATAAAGACCTAGATGTTTTGAAAGTGCCGGTCAGAATGTTCAAATTAATGTAAATCTCTATTCAGATATGTACATGAAAGGTTTACTTTCAAACCTAAGCTAACAACACTTCATATCGAAGCCCTGTACACTTGGAAAGTCATGGAAGCTGAAGCAGCTGTCAAAATCAAGCTACTTTTTAAGGCATCTACATATGAATTTAGCAATCAAACATCAGCCAACTCTAAAAATATTGCAAATCACTAATAACGGAGAATATCCCAGACAGTGGAAGACTTTTTGACTGCTTCTGATTTTACTGTCTGTTATTTTCAGGAGACATACAGAACACTATAAGGCAGGTCACTCTAATATTTACTGTAGCTGCAGGTACATATTTCAGCAAGTTTAGGTATTTTTTAAATCAGGAAGAATGAGAAGCAAATCAATTCTCTAGTGTGAGCCCTCTACAAATTTGGATAGCAAAATTCCTCCAATCTTAAATTTTAGATCTGGTCATTCTCACTGCAAGTAACCACTGCTGCTCAGACACCTAAAAATAAATGCTTTATGCTGCCATGCTCTCTGTAATGTCTTTAACTGTTTCATTTCTCTCTCCTTTTATTTTGCTGGGAAGTGGTGTGATTGTAGGCTGTGTGGCCTTAGCCTGACAATTTATTTACAACTATTGCAGTTTTGTTTAGAATTCACTGAGAGCTTTAATTGCATGGTACTGGTATGTCATAAATACATGCAGCATGAATTAAACTGAGCTCTGGGAATTAAGTGTTGCCATCTCCTTCTCTGTGCAACACAAAGGGAATAACAGCAGTATAGACCCTGCTGAAAGGGACCCTGAGCAGGGACCCCGAGGAGTTCTTCTCTCATATGCCCCTGTGCATTGGTGGCCAGTTTGTGCAGGTGGTGAAATGCTGTGGCCCTGCAGGTTTGCAGCAGGCTTGTGAGGCAGGACAGAGCAATGCTACAGGCACCTGCAGCTTCTCCCAGGGTTTGTGGTCCTCCAAAGTCCTCAGAGCTTTCAGGTGAGCTGCGGTGTGCCCAGATTACATCCTGTGTGATACGTGGGCCCAGCTTTCCCAGCAGTTCAAGAGAGCAAACCCCGTGCTTGATCCTCAGATCCCTCCCCTTTAAGGTTTATGGCTGAGGCTGGCCAATTTTGTCCTAATATTAGGTTCCTCTCCTAATATAGACAAGCCCTGAGGGGATGAGAATAAGGCCATACCACCAGTGAACAATAAAGCACTGCCTTCAACATTTCTCCCATTCCACATGTGAAGAGGAATGGGGTGTTCAGAGATCAAACAACTCAAAAAAAAAAAAAAAGTTTGTTAGCTCCAGCTAACAAGCTTATTCATTTGTAAGCATAATTTGAAACAGAAGGAAAATGTCCTGATGTTGATCATATTACAAAAGGACAAAACTGGCAAGGAAAGAAAATTAGTGATATTAAAAAGAATGGGGAGTTAAAATGAAAACCTACGGAATTATTATTTTTCACTAACACAAGTGCTTTTGGCATTAGGCTCGTTTGTGTTAAACATTTCAGTTAAGGAGTCTGATCTCTCAGTCTCGAGCACATGGGTATAGCAGTGACCACTGATTAGAGCTTGTCTGAGATGTCAGCCTGTTAGTAAATTGTTCTCTCTCATCTGTTTGGTTGTTTTTGAAGTTCTAATGAGACAACAATAAAAATAATCTTTTATGTTTCCAGATGCCATTCACTCTTTGGTAATTCAAAAATAACTTGACTACCATTGTTTTCCTTTGTTGTTCTTATTTTTTTTTTTAATTTTGCTAAGCCATCATTGGCATATGTTAGATTTAAAAACTTACACAGGTTAATTATTGCAACCATTTTCATGTCTATAGCCAGGAAAAAAGAAAAGGGGAATTAACAATATTTTGCATTCATGCACACATAAGAATGCATAGAGGAAGAAAACCCTCAATCCATTGCTGAAATTCCCTAGACTGATAATTTGTGAGTGGAAAAGTATTTGCATATTTGATGTAATTGTGTAAATACAACTTCAAAATACAATGTTCTTCAAGTTTTTGTAATGAGGTTTGATTTTGTTTTCCTCTATCAGGTTTGAGCTGGAATGGCAAATATCAAAGTTTGAGCAGAGGAGCAGAGTTATAAAATGGTTGAGAACTGCAGCTGTGCAAAGATAAAATCTCTTCTAGCAGTGGCTGTACCTCTGTGCCAGATAAATTCTGTGTAGCTTAAATCTTCTGTCTTTTGCACTGGATAAAAGAAAACAAAACAAAACAAAGAAACAACCCTACATATTCAGAGGCCTCAACTGACTCCAATGCCAGAGCTGTTGACAGCAAAGCCAGCACCATTAACTGTGGGAAGCCACATCTTAAAGTGGTTTGGTGCTCACTACCTGCAGTGCATCATCCCCCAATTTGCATAGGAAACCTGCATCCAGTAGCTGCCTCCCTTACTCTCTGCAATGCTGCTAGTTGTCACTGAGGTAGCATATCCCAGTTTAGCATTGGCAAGGGTCACTGATGGCTCATGCTCTCCTTCACAGGCAGCTGAAGGTCTCACATCTTTGATGTTTTGGCATTGTGCCCCTCTGGCCTTAGCAAGCCAGGCCTGAGGCTTCTACACATTAAAAATGAGGGTCCCAAAGTCTTACACATAGGCATTTCACAGTGCCCAGGAGATGAATAATCACAATCTTTATGGCGATGTTGACTCCTTTCAAGAAACAAACTCTTTTCCAAGAAAGAAAAAGCTTTCCTCTCAAATAACTAGGGATAGGACTAGAGGGAATGGCCTCAAGTTGCACTGGGGAGGTTCAGGTAGGAAATGAGGAGACATTTCTTCTCAGAAAGAGCAGTCAGGCACTGGGACGGGTTGCCCAGGGAAGTGGTGGAGTCACCGTCCCTGGGGGTGTTCAAGGAGAGGTTGGACGTGGTGCTTAGGGACATGGTTTAGTCGGTGACAGGGGTGGTAGGGGGATGGTTGGACCAGATGATCTTGGAGGTCTTTTCCAACCTTAATGATTCTGTGATTCTGTAGCACACATACTCATGCCTATGTAAGCACACTCCCTGCCCTCTACAAGCACTTTTCCCACAAGCCACCACTGAATACTGACATCTCTCAAAGACCACAGAGAATTATTGCTTTTATCCTTCACTCCAGAGAGAGATTTTCAACGCTGCAATCTGGTGACATGTTTATCTCAATTAAATATCTGACCTATACACAAAATCTCCCTCTCCTCCCCCCGTGATCCATGGTACTTGTGCTATTTATATCTAAGTCACTTGAGAAGAAAAAATAAAGGTGACACAGGCTCATTGGGGAATCTCTTTCTCACTTTCCATATTCTTTACACTACTGTTTCCAGATGCTGGGACACAGGGCGTTCATCTTGTTTCCTCAGCCATTTCAAGGTTTATTGACTGTTTAGGAGATGAAAGTTGCACAGCAGGCTCTTGGAGTTGAAAGTTATTTGTTTACCCTTTGATCAAAACCAAATACTTTTCTGCCAGATAAAATGTACAGTCAGGCAAAGTCTTTGAGTAGGTTTCCCTGCAGCAGCGCACATACCCAGCTTAGTTTGTGCTCTGTGGCCCTGTGTAACACGGAGGCCAGGCGAGGTATTTTTGCAGCTAAGGAAAAGACCACTGTCTTTCAGTCCCGGCTCAAACCTAATGAAGGCCTAAAATGGGATTTGTCTGCCCTATTTTTTTTTCTTCATCTAGAAGAGAAGTATTAAAGCCAGAACTTGTCACAACCAGCTTCCTACTTTGAAGTAATTTGCCACCCTTGTTTCCTTGCCATCTTTTGGGTCAACTCTCTCCAGTTATGTGCCATACAGAGGAGTATTTGGATAAAAGGCAGCTCTGGGGAGCAGCACCCTGGCAAGATTTTAGACATCATGAACCAAATTATCTGAGATTAGTGATTTGAGGGATTTGGATTTTCAGAACCTTTCTGACCCATTGAACAATTGTAATCAAATGTTTGGTTTCACGGACCTGATTAAAATGGTTATGTTTACTCTTTGTACGGCTAACATTTTCTACATTAATATTCAGTCAGTTTGTAGGTTGCCTAAATTCCTCCCAAAGATAGTATATTTATTCTTGTGTTTATGAAGTTAAAAATGCATGTGGTTAATCCCTTGTGTAATTGACACTTTCCTCGCAAAAGTAAACACATTATATGTAGTATCTGCCAGATATCCTGCAAAAGACAAAGATTTGTTTTTGGAATTGAGAAGTAGCTGTAACATCTTGCAGTAGTTCCTTGCCAGATGAGTAAGCTACAATATGTTTGATACTACTAAAAATCCATTTCAGCATGTGTTTAAGGCAGACCATTGCAGCTGAAGAAGCGATTCATCTCCAATTAATCCTGCTATCTCATGCCATCTTTTATTTTGGAAATGAGGCATATTGGGGGTGTTTGTATCTATACTGGCTGGTGGCATCTGAAGGAACTGTTGAGATGAATACCCCGCACCTTGAAGCAAGACGTGGCATGCTAACAGGGTAGTTTGTTTGTCTGTTTGCCAGGTACGACCGATCAGCCGCTAATCAAGTCAGGCTCTAGGGCCTAGCTGGCTTGGGTGCCCTCAGCAGCGGTGGGCTATTGGCTAGCAGCAGGCATGGCTATATACCCATCAACAGGGCAGCCAGCCTGCACATGCATGCAGGAGAAGGTGTGTCCCACACCGCATGCCCTCATCTCCCACCGAGCCTCCTAACCTCGTGTTTTCACCTACCTCTCCGCCTCCTTCCCACATCTCGCAGTGGGGCTCTCCCTCGCACCCTTGCCTCGCCTCCTAGTACAGACCCAACCTCACCAGAATTGTGCTTACCCTGCCCTCACCCACTCCTGCTTTCTGGGGTAGAAGCACACATTTTGGGACCGGCTGGGGTCCTGCAGCCAGGCAGGGTGAGCTGAGCAGCCAGGCTGCACACACACGGGTCAGGGGAGTACCTCCATACGGGCTGTCACCGCTCACCAGGAGCTCTGCAGGGTGGTATTTATCCCTGGCTAAGGGGAGCTCCTCTGCTTTAGGAAAAGTAGTAGCTGTTAATAACCAATCCTCCTCCTTTGAAGTGGCTTGCAGGGTACCAACCACACATGGTTCAGCAGCATCTGAATTAGGTAATTGCTATTTGTATACATAAATAAATGCTCGGGGAGCTTTTTATCAACCACTGCTTTCAAATCAAGCAGGCAAAGTACTCCAATTCTTTTTCATGGTAAGGACTTTTAAAAGAACAGAACATGGAGGGGACTTTGTTTTTACATGCATCAGGTTTCTCTGGGGGACTGGCTGTTTTCGTCTTTTTTTATTATTATTTATTTTTCTCCTGGTCTGCTCCAGATTCTGAGCGAGCATCCAAGTCATTTGCTCATTCAGAGGGAGCCTCAGTTTTGCTTTTCACTTTCTCACTTTCTTTACGCTTTAAAGGAGAATGCAGTCTTCTTGGGGGGATTACGTCTGCTTTAGAGTGCTACTGCAGGGCTGTCCCCGCTCCCCACAGCCTGAGAGTGGCTATTGCACACACGAATGTGTACTGCCAACATGTTGCACACACTTGCATATATTTTTTTTTCAACCAGCAAACTACAGGCATTCCCCTTTTGTCAATGGAATATACAGTTATACCTCTTATCATTGCTGGCTATCACACTCCAACATTAACAGCTGTATCACTTTGAAACCAAAGGATGTAAAAAGGTGTGATGTACTTTTACAAGGATCTATAAAGCGTCCCATGTTTTCTTCATAGCTGAACTGAATAAAAAATTATAGAGATTTGTGTTGTCTTGCACCTACTTGGTTAAATAAAGATAACTACTGCATGGGACATCTTAACAGATGAAAACTGGAGTATAACAGAACAATAGCAGGTCCTAAAATCGAAGCTTCTGATCTCTCCCCAAATGTTCAGCATTTGCTTCCTTTGTTGGCAAGGCTATTTGGAAGCAGAAATTGTTCTACTGGAGACTGACATTGTTTGAACATCATAATCATCGCTAAAAAACTTCATATTGAGTTTCCAGATGATCTGAGTCAAAACCAGATGAAATGCACAGAAATTGTCGAGCACTTACATTCTTTGGTGTTAGGAGGCGCCAACAAGCACGAGTAGCAAACCATCCCGTATATGTTTCGAGGTCTGTTTTCCAGCATGTAGTAACTGAAACGAAGGGCAAGATGAGGCAAAACAGTGTAAATTAATATACTGCAACTGAGCATGGTTCAGCAGCAACCAATTACACTGAGATAAAATCATGTAAAAAAAATACACCAACTTTTATAAGCAATTTGATGCAAAGATTATTCTTTTTTTTTTTTTTTTTTAACTGCCTGAATGGAGACAGTGTTTCTCTTCTTCCTTTTACCCCTAAAAGACAATTAATCAACCATCAAGCCTACATGACAAGGAGTAGTATCATTGCCTAAAACAACATGATTCTCCCTGTTGAGTTCAAGCTGCAGTTTACGGCATGCCCTGAAATAAGACCTTTCAAAATAAAAGAGCATTATTTTCTGAAACAGCAGTCTTTCAGGCAAGACCACCAGCTGGATATGGTTGGCTAATTCTCTTCACAAGCACTGTAAGAATAATCTTAGTAACAACAGAGCCAAATCTGAATAACAAATGCAGGAAAACACCACCCTTACAGGGGAAGCCAGATTAGGCTTCACAGTTTTTTTTCTCTAAGTTCATTGCTGTATCGTTTATAAGAAAGCCCTTGATCATAGAGTTACAGCATGAAGGAAAACTTTCCATAATTTGAACTTCTGGGCTGCCAATAAAGTTAGTCTTGAAATAAGGTAATTGGTTATGCAAGAATAGGATCCACAGACAATATAATGAGTAAATTACATCCAAATCATACACAGTTGATGTTACGGATATGCCTTTACAAATCACTTGCTAAATTTTAATGAAGAAATGAACAGTCCTAATCTATTCTATGTAGATGAGTACTCAACATAATAAACATTTTAAGCAACAATTAATCCATTCTCTGCTCTTACATACCTGTCTATGTATGTGCAGAATGTTTTTTTCTGGAAAATGTATACATTAGAAAATCACTGCTGAAACTGTCCATCAAAATCAGTTGCTCTCTAATGAATGGCCCAGCCTTCAAACAAACTATAAATGTCCAGGAAATGGACACTGAGATACAAGGTGGAAGGTGGTGCTTGGAGGTACCTCAGAGAGCATGCAAACTGAACATAGTTCCCCTTTTTTTTCTTACTGGTATTAAAAGATTCACCCTCACTCTTCCCTTTGGCTTCTGTGCCCCATGCCCCTTCTGACACTCTGCCCTTCTCTCAAGAGCAAAACTTCATCTTTTGTCTCTTGTGGGGGCCTGCAGAATACTAGGTTGCAAAGCAGTTAATAAAAAAGCAGTAAATGACTGCCAAACCACAATAAAAAAAAAAAAGAAAAAAAAAGAGAGAGAGAGAGAGAGAGAGTGGCAGGCCAAAGATACACATAAAACTATAAAGAAAAATACTGGACAGCTAGGATTCACAATGTAATAGCCGCAGTGGTTTAGGGAAGATAAACAGCCCTTCCAACAGACTGTTGGAATTACCAACATGTAATTAATTCACACTGGTGGAATATTTCTTGGTTTTCACCACAATGGAGAATGCTGGAGGATGGGTAAATAAGACTGAAGATGATGTTCATTGGCAAGCAACTGTTCACCCAGGTGAGTAGGAAGTTCTGCAGTTTCAGACATTGATGGTTCACCCCTATGAAGTACTGGCAACAGACTGATGTTTCTGGCTATTTTGCAATGCACCGAGTATTAAAAGCAATGTTGGAAGTATCTGATCTCTTTATATCACTAACTATAGAGAAGAAGTGGCCATTAAAAAAATCATGAATTTCCATGGTTCTACTCTTCCACTTATTATTTCTGTTTCCTTAGCACTCCCAGGCTTTGGATTTTGAAGGAAAAACACAAGAGCGGAGCCTAGACTGAAACGTGGATGTGCTTCCCAAAAGGTTGGACCTGGTGCTTAGGGACCTGGTTTAGTGGGCGACATTGGTGGTAGGGTGATAGTTGGACCAGATGACCTTGGAGGGCTTTTCCAACCTTAATGATTCTATGATTCCTTCTTAACACCATGATGGTTTATCCTGGGCTAATCTTGGTGGTACCATGTCACATTCAGGGACTTGGTCCCAGAAGCAGAATCTGGAGCCCCGGGTTTAGGTCTGCCTCCTGCAGGGACCAGGACACCTGGGACCAGGGGAATCTGTGTTTTCAGCAGGTGACAGTCTGCAGAGAGGTAACAGGGAGGTGGTGAGCACAGAAGTGAAAGCATCTGCTGCCTTACCCAGAACTGCAGGGGGAGACTTTATCTTGTAAGAAACACACTGCTAAACCTTGTCATTCTGAAAACGGAGAAAAAAGCTTGTTTTAAAACACCTCCGAGAGGAGAATTGGACCTGGTGTAACCATGGACAAACACATTAAAAGGGGAAGAGTTGGCAGCTGAGGCATTTCTGACTACATTTTACAGAAATATTATCCCTTTGCATTCTGTCTTGTGAGAAGGCCAGTGCTTCGAGCTGAAAGTAGCTGCTGGGACAGCATTAGGGGAAGATATCATATATGTCTGCCCTGTTCTTACTCATCTGTAGGTATCCACTCATGGCTGCTGCTGGCCTAAAAAGACCTTTGCTTTGACCCGGTGTGGCTGCTCCTCGTGGGTTATGATCTCCAACATACTCCAAGAACACCTAACGGGTCATCCCATTGAGGGAGGGGACTCTGAGTTGTACCTAATTTCCCCATTATTGACCTATCCTATTCACCATGATGGAAGTGCTTCTGCATAGGAGCAGAGGGTAAAGCCTGCAGTGCCCCAGGCTATTAGGTCTAGGTACCTCCAGAGATCACTGGCGGACTAACTTTGATTTTGAAAACCACAGCTTTGGAGATAAGCCTTTAAATTCTTCCCAGGTCACAGTCTTGCAACATTCTTGTAAGCCTGACCAATAGTGTTATTCCTATTTTACATGAAAGGGAACCTGAACACAGAGAAACAATGGATGCTCTTGTACCAAAGGTCTCCTTCCTTAAAAGAGAACATCAGTAATACTGTAAAAAATATGAAGGAAAAATACCTAATTATCTGCTGTCAACTTTAAAGCAAATGATAGAAGAAGACATTTGCAGCCACTGGTAAAGGTCGCTAGTTCAGTGGTGCTTTGTCTAAAAACTTTTGGTCAGAACGTGCCATTCTCATCTTTTCTTCAGGCTGCTTTGCTGAGCTGGTGGGAAATACCAAAAAGACGAGATGCCCCCAGACAGAGACTGCAACATGCGGGCTGTTACCTGGGGAAGGTCTGCAACATGTTACTGAAGCACAGTCCTCTGAAAATGTAGACCTTAATTTTCCACTTCCACTCTCAGAGGTTCCTTGAGTTCCCTGGGCAAGGGAGTGCTGTCAGATGCCACTCATACAGGCACCTGGATGTCCCTGTGCCACTGGGGCAATAGCAAAGGGTCAGCATTGCCCACCAGCTCTCTTGCTCTGATGTAGGGCTTCTGTGTTCCCCCCCCACACACAGAGAAGAAACCTCTGGGCTCTCCAAGTTGCATCAAGACGGCTTCAGAGCTTGTTTCAGCCCAGATGTAATTTATCCCGAGACTTTAATCTCTTCAAGCTCAGAGTAAGTGCATGTTTCTCCTTAGCTGCTGGCCTTGCCAAAGCGACCCAGGAGCTGCACACAGCCAGCCTACGGCAGGCCAATTTCTGCTGCAGGTTACACCTGTGCAAACAGGATGTTTTCAGATTACTCCCCAAGCACCAGCTGTGCAAGCTGATTATTTTCAGCCAGCACCCCACTCCCACCTGGGTGACCTCATTAGTCCTGACAAAATTGCAAAACGGCGACTGTGGCCACTATTTAACTTTCTTGCTCTTTATGATGTATGAGGGGAAGTCAAGAGGGAGTTCTTTTCAAATCACATCATCAGTTTGCTTGGCTGGCAGTTAGACAAGTCCTCCTTTATATTTGTAAACTGTGAAAATTTCACACAGACTCGCTGATATAATAAACCTGGAGCCTTGCAGAGTCTCTTTAGCAGTTATAAGCAGAGTTTCCTGCGTTATAAGCTGTGTGGGCTATGCTGCGTCTGCAAATTGCACAAAAGCCAAATGTTGGGAGGAGGTGAATATCTAAACCAACAAGCCACAGTGGCAGAAATTGAAAATGTAGGTAAAGTGAGGTTGTGTTATAGAGTATTTGCTTACGCTACACACACACACAAATAAAAATTAAAATAAAAAAAAAATGAAAGCACATGCATGCTTGGATTTTCAGGCTTCCAAAGGTAACTTAGTGAAGAATATATTACTAATATATTCAGTGTAGCAACTGCTTTCTCATCATTACTATCAGAATTACACTGAGCTTAACAGGCATTAAAAAGATGGACAATAAAACAGCTTATATTTTAGCCCCTTCAACAAGCTCTGGAACTTGTTTTTACTCTGAATGAGAGCACACGCACTACATTAGCAGCCCCTTACACCCGTTTCTCTCTGTTGACTAAACACGAACCATCTCCTAACAGCTCTGTTAGCTAACACTGTCAGCTACTGACAAATTTGCCAGCTGGTCACATTTGGAGAAGAGAGATTATGTGTTCGTGGACACAGACTTCCAGTGCCAGCATGGACCTACAGGGAATCCAGGACATCTTCACGAAGCTTATTCATAGGATGCAGGACCTATGAATAAGCTATGAATGAGGACAATGGGGACTTCCGATGTTGTAGCTAGAGGCCAAGATGTACTTCTTAGAGCATCTACAACATCACTGCACACCTATACTACATGAACTACTTCCTTTCTGTTTCTATGAACAGGAGAAATTTCAGTTTTTCTAGTTTGTTCCCAACAGTTGTTTCTTCAGTCACTGAGATTTCAGTACTATTGATGAGGTCTTCTGATTTACTAAATTCACCAATACTTTTGAAATATTTACACTTACTGTTTTAGCAGGGACTAAAAGGTGTAAGTCACCAATATTGTACTACAACCAGCTAGGACATGAAGAGAAACTGTCAGAGATTTTGACATTAAAAAAAGTATTCTGCTGTGCCTTGGGTAAAGCAAAGGTCTGTAGTTGAATACTTACCCTGGGAGACAAGGTCCACACTCTGCATCGTTCTCCTGATCGCCTGGTGTCAGGACTGTGGCTCGAAAAAATCCCTCACAGTCTTTGTGCCGTCTGCATATCTGGTAACCTCCTCTGGAAAACTTCTCTGACGGGCACGGGATGCAGCCATAGTCCTCGTCTTTGGTGCCATATCCGCAGGTCTGCAACAACACAAAATCGTTGGAAAGCAGGCCTGTGTTGCACACTGGCTTCTAGGAAAAGGGAATGCAATACCTGGCACAGTATAGTACCAAGTCCCTTAACATCTGTCCTAAAAAGGCCAGGGAAGGACATAAGAAAAAACACACTCTGCCCTGGAGAGGAAAATGGGAGCTGGGATGTCATACTCCTTGACAGTGACCCCTCAGGGCTATTTAAATCATGTTGCAGCCTTAGAAGTGAATTTCAGCTGCTGCTCAGATAAAAAATGAACTGAAAATTGGAGAATTGAGAATAAAATTGCAGTGGAAACAGAGTTCCAGCAGGGATATCGGTGATCTTGTTTTCATGACAGGAGAGGCCACAAGGACCGTTAGAAAAAGCAAGGTTTGCATGAGGTTTGGTAACCCCTGAACTCACGTGTCCCAGATGAATGTTACGTTTAGATTAAATAAAACTAATACGAAGTGGTTATTATTCAAACATCCTTGTTCAGGACTACCAACTGTGTGAAATTCTTGCAATGGGATGTTTATCCCATTAAAACCAAACAGGATTTCAGTAATTTATTTTTTAATATGCAACAATTATCTGCTGTAAATCAAATGGTTACTTAGGAACTGTAATTTAAAATGTGGCAGAAGCTTCCAAGTTCCTCTAGTGCCAAAATATCTTAGCGGGAGAGAGAAATTAAATTCTCTGTGTGGGGGGCCAGCGAGCATGCCAGACTAACCTATTTATCACACAATGCTGGAATGGCACTGTCAGGTATTAAATAGCCGTTGAGATGAGAACGTACCGGCAGAGAATGTGTGTGAAGCTTTTACCTTACAACTTTTGACATACTACTTTTAACAGGCTGCTCCTGGCACGCAGCATATGGGTGTGTGGGTGCATGGTGCCTGCCCCCACAGCACACTCGTGCATGCGTGCGCTCCCATCCGAGGGATGCGTGGCCTAAAATTGCTCACGCATCCCTTTCTTTCCCTATTTTTTCTCATACCAATGCATTACCACCTTGTAACAAAGCATTTGTTTTTAGGCAGGGCATTTTCCATCCTAGAATTGCCTGCCGGCTCGCTAGGCATGGGAGAGACTCATGTTGTAGACTGAGTGCGGCCCCCTTGGCCACCTCTCACGTTGTGTTGGCAGCTCAAGACACGTGTCCCCCAGCCAGAGGAGGATGCTGAAGTTACCATGTACGGCTCTTCACCCGGCTCGCACTTGGGACAGTCGTGGCACATGCCGGTGGTTTGGTTGTAGTATTCGTTCTCGCCGCAGTTGGAGTATTCAGCGCTGGCGGAGTACACCAGGGAAACCTGCACCACAGACACCAGAGCATCACTGCCACCGCCTCCCTCCAACACACCTTGTCCCCTCCCCTTGCCCAGCCATTACAGTGGGTCTGACCTTGTGCCATGAGGCATCCCCAAAGCTAACATTCAGGTGCTGAAGTAGTGCCGCTGCATGGGATGGAGGCGGTCATGGATTTCAGCAATTTGGTCCTGTTAAGAGTTTCTCAGAGCACCGACCTTTGTGCCTGTTGTCATGGCTGCTCCTCAAAATATTGAAGGCCGTGGTTCCTGACCTGTTATTTCTCCTTCTCTCTGGTGCAGTAAATGCCCGAGTTTACTCTCTCCCCGCTCCCAACTCTAATGAGCCTTCACAAATGTGACTGTAAGGGACAACTATAACAACCTGAGATAACGAGTTGCCTCGGGCCTCAACAGTGATACGGCTGAGTTTCATGTGACATCCAGGCTAATCAGCTCCTCCAGAGCCTGGTGGGCTGGAGCAGATGTCTTTTCCGCTTCTGCTCCATTTTGGGTCCTTCTCCTCCCTCCTCCTCCCTATTAACTTCTCCCACACACTGGGAAATACAGATTTAAACAGATGTTCCAGTCTAAGTGGCACTGAAGGAGATGCTTAAGTGTTTTATTGAATGGAAACTGATCCCTGCACCAGTGTCCGGTGCTCAGCTGTCTGTAGGTGTGTCTTAGCAATTCATAGATGTTTGCAAAGACTCGAGCAGAACCCAGTGATCTTTGCGCGCTGGAAATGCCTGCATGCATGTGGATACCTACCACCAGAAAAGGGAACACATGAGTCCATTTACATTCACCCAGGTGAGCCATGTTCTCTTGATATTTTACCTGAAACGATAGAATTGGTGATTGTTTATGAACATCAGTAAATATTTGTGTGTGTTGCCAAAACAAGAACAGAAGGGCTCATCATCAGAACAAAGGTAAACGGGAGTGATGCCTGGAGCTATACGGAGGTCTAAACAAAGAGAGGGGAGATGTGCACGTGCACTCACACACACACACACACTGCTGCACATCTGCCTCTCTGAGAAGGCTCACTGCATGAGGCAGCCTGGCCTTGCAATCTGCATACAAATTTGTCAGAGATGAGGCTACGAACCCTGGCATTTGCTGGCTTATGGAGAAGTCCTCCTATGGAGGTACCGAGAGCTACATCATGATCACTAAATAAAAGAGGGCTGGGGGTCAGTAGCCCAGCCCGGCTTGTGTCCTCACCCCACCACACCAGATTTGTCAAGGAAAGATCTAGATGAAGCATCCAAAAGCTGAGCCAGGGAGTGACCTGATAGCGAGTGGCACAGGCAGCCACCTTCCTCGCTGGCTCCCACAGACCTGCTGGGAAAGCCCAGAGCTGCCTTTGCTAACAAGCCTTGGCTTCTTTTCGTAGGCAAAGCTGTAGATTTAAGAGCTTTAACTCAAGGAGGAAGCTGAACTTTGTATTTTAAGTGCTATTACAATGGCTGGGGGGGAATAAAGGCTGTGATCTCTATTGTAAACACACGTGCTAATTTATTTCATTTTTTTTCAAATTCAGTTCTATGAATAACTTTGAATAAGAGCTAATGTTGCATATTCATGTACTGGATTTCTTTCTAAGGGATAAAAAGAGACAGGAAAAAGCAACACAAATTGTTTCTCTAGCATGATACAATATATTTAATGGTATTGTTACAGCACATAGTATGCCCTAGGGATCTTACAGCTTCAAATTGCAAATGTTTGAGATACATTTGCAACACTTTGGTCCTAGTAGATGTAAACTGCTTTTTAAATTTTCCACATCTCAAATACTGCAAGGTTTTTTGGCTCCCAGAAGAGTACAATTGCTGCTTTGTGCCACTTTCAAGCATACAATCTCCACTAGAGCAGCACTGTAGAATTTGAGATAGCCACTAACATTTACATTTTTAAACACTAAATGGATTAAGCAAAGATTATATCACGCCGGCATCAAGCTAGGAACTTGCTTTATATGTTCCTTCTAGCAACTGGGCTAGCTGAGACAGGTAACCGGGTGGGTGGGTGGGTGGACAAGCTGAATTATAAGTATATTCTTTTCTGCAGGAAATTGCACTTTGAAACCTAGAAACAAAAGAGAATCAGAGATAAATTGTCCTAAAGCTGGAGGTGAGAGATGGAAAATAGTCATGCAATTGCATAAACTGTCAAACATTTAAGTTGGACAAAGGCTTTGGCTATGACAGTATAGTTACTTGGAAAAGTTCCAGGAATATAATCTTCACACACATGTCTGTTAAATTGAATCCTAATTATAAGAGAGCTTGTTAGACTTCATAAATGAATATTATCAAGGCTGTTTCCACACTGGTATTGCAAAGTCATCACATTTATTATAAATTGGGTCTGGACACAGAATTTCAGTGGTGAAGTTTGAATCTGTAACTTTACAGTAAAAGCATGTCTTACAGTAAAAACATGCTTCAGTTGCTTTCAAGCCACCCAGATGTTTACTGTTTGAGGTACTTACATGCAATCATGGCCAGATTTGAAAAATGGAAACGAAGTATAAGCCTATTAATGTATAATACAATCTTCTCTATCCATTTGGTATTTATTTACATAAAATGTTGAAAGTGTCAAGTTATACATACATACATAAAATATTTTTCTATCTCAATATAAATATACATGTAGGGGTATGTTTTGTGTGTAAACATACATTTTTTCCCCCTGCATTCTGTCATTACACATGGCAATATGTCAAGCATATGGCAAATATTAACTGGAAAAAGCCAGTTCAAAGTGCTGAATGTGACCGGATTAGAACACTAGGGGAGATTTTTTTTCCCAGACTGGAAAACCAAAACGTTAAAATTAATTATTCTCCCTTCCTCCCTCCCTCCCCCCCGCTGCACCCATTCAAGTATGTTGCTATAGACTGACAATGTTATTTTCTGTTTGTGTGTTTCATCTGTTTCTTTTTTTTTCCCTGTTTTTATTTTTGTTTTTGTTTCCTTTAGAGTTAAAAACCAAAATGTTTATTTTTGTAATGGAGGAGGGGGGAAAGTCTGATGCAGGAGGTTTCTGGCAGTAGGGCCATAGGTAGCCCCTCAGCTGGGATGATACCTGCTGGTATCTACCAAGACATGCTAGGCTGCTCTTGGGCTTGATGTCAATTTTCAAGCATTTTAATTTACACCCACACCATATCATCTACCACACATTAATCCCATGTGCACAACAAGGGATTTTCTAGTGCTAAGATCACTTTTGAGCCTAGCTGACATATGTAGAAACATGCAAAGCTTGGACAATCTGCCTGCATCTGCCAAGAAGCAGGAAAAACAACAACAACAACAACAAAAAAGCACAACCAACCAACCAAACAAAAAAACTCCAGTTATTATGGTCCCTAACCATTAAAAGTAATTAGCTCTGGGGAATTCTTGAACAAATTTACAGAAGGTGCCCCTTCCCTTCCTATTCCCAGGTACACAGTGCTGCTGGGGGCCTCCAGGAGTAAAATGAGGAGCCCTGGGCCCTGGGAACAGGTAGAGGGAAACACTGCTTTACACAAATTTGGCATCCATGCATCCACTCGGGACATGTCTGCTGTCTCACACCGACTGCCATGATGCTGGCATTGGATGCTGCCTCAGTAGTCCCAAAGGGCAGAAATCGAGCTCCAGATTTGAAGCAATCCAGGGGCTGTCCCCTGCGGACACAGGGCATACTAAGCAACTTCTTAATTCAGGAGATGAGGAGCAGATCATGCATCTGTGTAGAGCTTTGCTGCTCCAGTAAAACCCTTTATTTATGAATGTTTGGCAGGCAAAGCTGAAGTCTTGGTCTACTGCTGATCTTTTTGATTACTGGTACTAAAGCGTGTGTAGGAAATCCAGATTTAAATGTGTACCGGTGCACAGAAACAATTTAGTAAATCCTTCTTTGCGCCTCCACCATACAGGATTTTTGGGAAAGCCTCACTTTGTGCTGGTTTTGTCCTACAGATTCAGTCCTTCTTCATGTGCACGTAAATATCTGCTGCAGAATATGTCAGCTGATTGGCGTTGAGCTTATGGCACTGAATATTTGACCAGAGTGGAGTAATGTCAGTCTGCATGTTTCAACTAAAACAAATGACCCTGTCCCATAGGATGGTGGGCAGTGGTCAGCAGGAAGAAGCTGGAAGTATATTTTTGGAGGGACCACGTAATGGCCCCCATGCAGTATGGGATTTCCAGCTGCTCATCTGCAAAGCCCTCCGCACATCCTGACTCAATGCTTCAGCTGAGGACAAGTGGGTGTCAGGAGAGGAGGTGTAAAACAAAGCTTGGGTCTTTGTGGATCAGGTGTGCGACACACAGCAAGTCTCAGCATGACTAGAGGGGGTTGCTAATTACAGCCATATTTGCCTTTCAGGGCATATTCATTAATAACTTAGGAATACACACAGAAGTTGACAGGAAAAGGAAGACTATTTTCCCGGTGGCAACCACAGCAAGAAGTGCTAGAGACTCGCTGTCTCAGCTTCTCTCCAGGAGACTGCGAGGCACAGGTTTGGCCCGGGGCAATAGGAAAAGAGACGCCTGAGACCCTGTTACTCAAATATTTCTCTTCCCAGATGAAAGGTCCTTCTGTGCAGTCTTTGCGGCATGTTACCATGGCCTGGCAGGTACACACAAATAAATAAATAAATAAATATATACATCCCCAGGCAGAAAATGCTTCGTTCGTGCTGTCTGAAGGATAAAGAGCAGCATTTGCTGTAGTCAGCTTTTGAATTTAATTTACTTAGATAATTAAGTAGTGCTGCCACTAGGTTTACAGTATCCATGAGTAAATGGAGTAAATATACAGAATACACAAACACTGAGGTTACCGTAGTTGGTGGTCTAAGCTAAAACTCATAACTTCTGATAGACAGCCTTAACTGTTATTTTAGTTCTGAGTCTTCATTGTTAACACAGTGTAAAAGCTCATTTCCTATCATAGATATTTTTTGTCTTTTAAAAAAAGTCTGTAAAAAAATGAGAAGGAACACAAGGATCAAAGATATCTGTGCTTCTTAATGTTGCAGAGAGGATTTTTTTTAGTGTCTGCATTTCTTTAGTTTCATCACTGATGCAGGTACACTTCAAGGATGCAAATCTTGACTTCGTGAGAGGAAAGGCACAACAGCTGTCTCTGAGAGCTTTGCTATTTTGATATTTCTGTACACACACAGACATATCTGTCTGGGAAGCAGAACGCTAGACAAAAGGACTTGTATAAATAAATGTGGGTAGACCATACGAACTTCACAGGTGCCACCAACAAATCCAGTGCCTACCCTGAGTTCCCAACGTTTATGAGAGGAACCTCGTGAACTGCCTTTTCCACAGATTATCACAGTTTCTCACACGCACTTGGTAGATAATCTTTGTATGCTCCCGATGCTGCTAAATCCTTCTTAACTAAGATAAGCATATAATCCTCACTGCAGGGCCTCATAAGTTTCAGAGTTCAGCAGCAGAGTTTAGTTTGGCTCCAGCCTCGCAAAAAAAGATGCGGTTTGAATTTTCTTTTCAAGAGGAGAGAGGCATCTCTGAGCCCGTCATTGAATGACAATGATGGCAGCACAAGCCTGGCAGGAAAATAAACTTAGACAACTATAAGCAAATGAAAACATGGAGATTATGAAGAAAACTATTGTGTAGTCTTGGTTACAGTTTGTATTGTTGTGAGCACCAGAATATTGCACAGAACAATATAGCATTTGCAGGACAAGATGAACTACACAGTTTCTCATATCTGCTTTATATCACTTCGACCTTGCAAATACATGTTAAAAACAACCCCAGAGAAAGATGTAAAAAGCGTTACAATGCTACAACTCTATTCTTCCTTTTACCTGAAACATCAAAAGGAAGCTACAAGAGCTCAAGCTACACATACCTCTTTAATTGCCTCTGTGATCTGGCACCTCCACCAGAAAAATAATTCATTGCTCAGGTGTAGGAATGAGATTTTTTTTCCAGTGGTAGTTGCGTTGACTAGAGGAGACATAGAAGACTGCTTGATTTGTTAATGGGGGCACCACATGCTGAAGACGCGGGGGCAATGAAGACTAATAAAGAGCTGTGTGTTTCCTCACAGACTGGCTTATCTGGAAACTACATCTGGAAGTCTGTATCGAAAGCTGTTTTCTCATCTTACACAAAGACACATGTTGGTTCTCGTGTAGACAGGCCATCAGCTTTCTGAAAAATGTTTTCAGGAAAAAAAAAAAGAAAGAAATGATGTGATGCAGGAAGAAAAGCAAAAGAGAGAGGGAAAGAAAGGCCCTTTTAAGCTTGCTTTGTGCATCCAGCTCACCTGCCTGCGGAAATGAGGGCAGAAATTAGGTGCGAGTACCCACAGTTCACTTTAGTGATGTTCCTGCTTGGAAGGAGGGTATTTTGTGGGGACGTGATGGAGCAATAAGAAGGCCCTCATGACCTCTGGATGTTTGGGTTGCTGCCATGGCTTTCCTGTCAGTGTTATTTTATGCAAGCAAATGCTCATGAGGGCAAAAAATGTGAGCAGGGGCCTGTACCTTCCTCAAGTCAAAAGGCTGCTCTGACCCCTAGGCTAAGTAACGTGATCTCTTTTGTTTTCTATAATTAAAAAAAAAAATAACAATAATAATCTGGGATTTGTTCTAACACACAACTAAAAAAAATAAAATCAGAAACCTCACGTCTGTAATGAGGAAAAAAAAACTTGAGTTTTTTTGGCCAGCCCCCATGAGGATTTTCCTCAGTGGGAGAGGCTCACTTTCAACCCCTCTGAAAGCAAAATTTTTTGAAGATGATTTACATGAAGACATCCCTTTTATTTTGAGCCCCTCCTGCTGGGAAGTGCTATAACATATTCCTCCTGGCTTGCTCACTTGTCAGAGGGCCTGGGCTGCTCTTGTAGGAAAGGCCAGCAGCGGGCAGGTGGGAGAGGCTGTGCCATGCACTCCTGGGGGGTTCTGGAGTTTTCCATGGAGAGGGATGCAGGCCAGATCTGACACCACCGGGACAGACTGTAGATGAGCACATATGCTTTGGGATTGAACAACTCCAGTGCAAGAAGTAATGAGGAACTGCGTTTGTACGCTATCTG
The DNA here is from genome assembly GCF_964211835.1 of Anser anser. NCBI lineage: Eukaryota > Metazoa > Chordata > Aves > Anseriformes > Anatidae > Anser > Anser anser. Next base: position 146,445,238 of record NC_139720.1, read on the forward strand.
CTGGGTAATCCCAGGGCCGCGTCAGCACTGTGCTTCTCACAGGGCCTGACGCCTCACCGCCTGCCCCTGCCTGAGGGACAGGACTCTCACTTTTGGCATCGTGCTTTCAGGGGTGAGCTGAAATTGCTGGGATGAAAACAACTCACTTTAGATTCAGAAGCTCTCCCTAATTCCTAAGACATGTATTACTTCCCCTTTGGAGCAAAAAATTAAAAGCCTATTAGGAAAATACAAACCACTGATGCAGTGATGACGTTTTCCTAACATCTTTTCCTTTTTACAGGGCTTTATGCTTTCTAGATGACAGATAGCATAATGAGAACAGCCTGAGCCTTGGCTTTCATTACAAAGATCGATAAGGATTTGAGCTCACACTTTGCTTCCGTTCCTCAGGGTCCCATCCTGTGAGCTGCTGAGCACCTCAGAACATGATGATATTTGGGAAGCAGGGGATTTTTAGCACCCTGCAGAGACTGACATCCTTTCTATACTATAATTGTTGATAGACAGGACAGAAGAGAAGACATTTAGAAATACTTTACTGGAAGAAATTGAGCTGAAGTCCTACGGTGACCATCAACAGAAGTTACAGAAATTGTAAATAGAATAGAAACCCTATGGTGGCCATCAATAAATAATGTCTGTTCTTAGCTCTGCAGCACATTTGCATTCTTAGCTAAAAAACAGAATATTTGTTAGAATGGTCAAAACAGAGTTCTGTTTTTATTTTCCATGGTTTACATGAAAACATACGAATTGCTGCATCTCAGGCGGACAATGAGTAGCAGTGGTGGGCTTTTCGTAGGGTGAGCCTCTCAGGAGCAGGTCACCACATGAAGAAGAATGTCACTGGGATGGTCCCAGCCATGAAATTCAAGTACAAGTGCATTAAGCAACACTGGAGCCAATTCACTGTGTTCGGCAAACATAACAAACTCAGTATTAGGTGGTGGTCTTTTATACTTTGGTACTTGATTTCTGAGTCCCAGAAAAGCCTCTTGTTTGTCAACAGGCCTCTGTCTTGCAGACAAAGGGATACATACTCTGCCAACAAACATTATTTTTTGTATTATTCTACTTTTTACATAACCATGTTTGAAGGGAATTTATTGCTTTTGCAAACCAAAGGCTGGCTGCATTTAAATTCAGAGCTATATCCCAAGCTGCCCAAGCCACCATTGTCACTGGGGAGAGCAGGGAGAGCGGTGGGGGAGCCCTCGGCCAGGAAAATTGGCCACACAGGCAGCTGGGGCCACAAGGTGCCCGAGGGCGAGGTGGCAGGGGGTTACTGCCCTGGGATGAGCTGGTGGAGCAACCCCCATGAACCTCCTCCATCCACACAGCTCATGGGTGTGGGTCCCACCTGTGGGGACAGCGAGGGGATGGGGCCTAAAGGCCAAAACGCAAGACGAGGCCCAGTGCAAGACGAGGAGGGGTAACATGCTGGAGCAGCCAAATCGTTGGCTGTGTTTGGGGGTAGTTATGAGCTACAACCTGCTGAGGCATACAGGAGGAGCAAGCACGGCCGTGTCTAACAGCAGCCCAAGTCACAGCCCCACTCTACACACATGGCTACATAAACTGCATGTTTACAGGCATGCACGTGTACGCAAATGCTTCTATTTATACCCACATGCCCCCGAAGGAGCTGGCTGCCCCTCAAATCTCTGCTTCAGGCTGGAACCCTCAAATCTCAGATGTCCTGGTGAAGGCAAATCCCTCTGCTTCACAGAAGCACAGTTAGTGAAGAATTGGCTTTCTCTTCTGCGATACTTTCTCTTTCGAGTTGATAATCATAAAATCTCTTCAGAATTTCTCTGAGGCCTTTTTTTTTTTTCTAATGAAGGTGTTTACATTCCTAATTAAGGAGCACATTAAGCCTAGTGGTACCTTATCTGATAAACCTGTTACTAGGCTATGTCAAGCTGAACCTTCCAAGGGAGCAAGCTGGTTTTATAAACCGGTTATCCTCTGGGCTGGAAATGCGCATCCAAGAGCTTGCAATTAACTTGGGTTAATTACAAAATACCAGAAATGTAATAACATATTTAAAAATATATCACAGGTGCTAATGACCTCTTTTTTTTTTTTTTTCTCTGCACCCACCCCACCTCCCTGTTCTTCCCCACCTCTGCAGGAACTGACAGGCTGTCACTGCCCTCCCAGTTAGCAACCCCCCAACTCCACAGGTGCTAACCATCATTCTCTCTCATGTGGTGGAATTGATTAGCATAATAAGATTGATCTGAGAGTGATTGCTTCTAACTTGCAGCTATCGTGGCTTATACTGCTGGTTTTTGGACCTGCTGAAGGAGCTAGGCCTGAGAGCTGTTTACTTAGTCTAGATATATCAAGTGGTCTAACAAAAGGGATCACTTTCTTTGCAAACCTATTCCCCCCACCCCACTGCCCCCATCCCACGCAAATCCTGAGAACTTTGTGACAACACCAGCAGCAGTGCTATGCAAAATACAAGCTTATTTGAGTTTTGTCTGTTTCAGCAGGAAAATTGCCTTATGGCTTGGAATACTAGCAAATTTTTATTGCAGTTTGCAGCTTCTTATACCCTTATATATTTTGGAGAGTAGGCAGGATCCTTCGGTTCAGTAATTCCTCTCCTGACGTGACCCATCCATAGCTTTCTGCTTGCTTGTTTTTTACCTAGTGGACCTGCTCCATGTTCTTTATGTGTAACAGTGTCAAATGCTTTATTGAAGTCCAGACTGCCCATGGCACCTGCCTCCATATAGAAATTAAAGCCACCGTGTCAAGGACTACTTAGGAGACTGCTTTTACCTACTAGGTTATATTGTATTGCACATCTAAAGGATCTTTATTTTTTTTATGATTTTACAGAAGACATAGGTGTATTTCTGAAAAGAAGAGAAAAGAAAAGAAAAGAAAAGAAAAGAAAAGAAAAGAAAAGAAAAGAAAAGAAAAGAAAAGAAAAGAAAAGAAAAGAAAAGAAAAGAAAAGAAAAGAAAAGAAAAGAATACTAACCACTAATAAAACAACTGGAGCTATTGACCCCCAGCACAGATGGGGAGAGAATACCTTCAAAATTAGGGTCCCACCATCCAAAACTTTTATAAAAACAACCTCTCTCTGCAAGCCCCACGGCAGACTGCTGAAACCATGCTAGGCAATGAGCAAGGCAGAGCACGGGAGGATGAATGACCGTGTGTCCCACCAGCCCACATCTGCACTGGCTGGAAGAGATGTCCAGCTGGAGAAGAAGAACTGAAAAGGGAAAATGTGTGCTGGTAGAGACTGAGTTGGAAGATTTGTGGTGCTACAACTCCACTATGCTGAGAGCAGAAAAAGAGTTTTTTATCATCCATATGCACATTTATTTCCTCATCTCATTCCAGTGATATGAGCACAAGAAAACATGAAGATGTGGTTTTAAAAGCATTGCATTGTCCTGATGTAGAGGCAGTGTGATGGAAACATGGCAAAGCATTATGTAGAAAATGAAGAGGGTAATACCCAAAGAAAATTGAAGCAATGGTGAACATCATGGTCTTGTGGTCTTGAGTTCTACAACGTCAACTTTTAGTTGTGCCCATTGTTAAAATTTATATTCATCTGAAGCTACTCTTTGATAAAAGAGTCTTTAGGCAAGTTAAGATTGTGAATGTAACTTTGAACCAATTGTAGATTTTACAATATGTAGGAAAAATGAAATGAGGACAAGAAGGGGACCTCTGGGAAGCAATGACTGTCCTAAAATGTCTGGAAGAAAAAGAGCCAGTGAGAGAAGGAAAAAAAAAAAAGAAAGAAAGAAAAAAGTGGTTTAAAGTTATTCCCAGAAATATTGAATATGCTCAAATAAACATAATCATTTCTGGTACAAACCAGAAGGTGCCACATTTTCCTACCAGATGATGAGGGATGTTGTAGTGAATAAATACAGCTCCTTCCAGCTGCCTTAATAGTTACATGTAACATCTGGTCGGTTTTGAAACATTTTGGATTTGGCTATTCTTTAAAAATGAGAACTTCCTATAGTTACCCTCAGAAGCTCTGAAATGTGAAGTGTCATCCACAAGCAGCTGACGACCTTCTGCTCCCTCTGACTGCAGTACTTGCAGAGAAAGGAGGTGCTCTGGGACAGCATTGTTTTGCACTGCACAATTAAAGCCAGATGCAAACTATCCTCTCCACAAAACACTCTTGAACAGATTTAACACTGTCCCTCCAGTGGTTAATTTAATGTTGTGACTTCATATTTGCCATATGAGTGTTTTCTTTAAACATGCTGCAAGTGAAGGTTTGCAGAACTCAACCTCCTAAACCAGATCCCGACTCCACTGGAGGGCAGCACATTAGCACTTATATTAACGCCGCGCTCACTGCTTGCTTCCGAGAAGGCAGATTTTTGTAAAGAAATATTCAGCTATCATGTGAGGTTCTGCTTAACGGAACAAATACACACCGACAGATATATACAGTGAATATCTCTTCTTAGAGGCTCTGTTAGATCACTGAATTGTTAGCTAAATGATCAACGCTAACCTGAGAATGAAACCAAGCCTGAAAGTATAGAGGTAGTTTAAAGATAAACTATTTATTGGCACCAAGATCAACAGATTCTAAATTAGCTACAAAGCTGCAGGGAATAATGACATGTGAAGTCAGATTTTTCTTTTATTTTTTTTCTTTTCTTCTTCATTTTTTTTTTAAATTCTTAGCCCCTCAGGAGATTTGGGATGGTTTGATGTTCCTCTGGAGACTTGTCAAAATTCTGTAGAAACTTAATAGCCTGCCAACATGGGTGGTTGCTGCTGGAAGGCATTTCAACATGGCAAGGGTCCTGTCTGTGCACTGCAGACCTGCAGCACTCACAGGCTGCTTGGAATGACATGAAAACAGGAGCTGTGCAGTGTCAGGACCCCGCACACAGCTTCGCGGGGGTAACGTGCGTGTATCCCCGCTCTCCAGGGGCAGCCAAGGTGTGGGAGGAATCCATTTGGCCTCGAATCATTCTGAGCACCGCCTCAGTGTTAAATCCCACATGGTGCTACCACACCCATATACCTGGGCTTGGGTGGGACAGGGCTCTTACCTCCTGAATAGAGCAGAAATGAAGGCCGGAGGGTGAGATGAAGCTGTGTGGAAGCAGGAATCAGGGCAAAAGTTGAGGCCCAAGGCTGGAGGAGGCATGGAGGGCAGGCATCCAGGCTGGGAGGCTTAGGCCAGAGCAGGACACCAAGGCCGGGGACAGGAGAGGAGAAAATGGAAGGCTGCAGAGCCAAGCACAGGCTGTGGTTGCCCGTTGGTAGAGTCCCACCTGCTGGCCACCCCACAGCCTGCTGTGGAGATCGCTGCCTGGTAGAACTTGGTTTATGTGACCCCACAGAATGGCACAGGGCCTGTGGGGTTGGAGGCAACCTCAGCCTCCTGTGAGCGAACCACGCAGGTCGCCAAGGCTTCAGGAAGCAGAACTGGAGCCATCCTGTGCAGAGAAGCAGGATGGAGAAAAGGATGAGTCTTAAACCATCCTTGTGATGATGTTCAAGTTCCTACTTGAAGGCACGGGAGAAGATTGCTTCATGCAGTGATGTCTGCCCTGTGGCAGCACACAAAGAGCTGCTCACGCTTCCCCCGGCAAAGCTCTGCAGCACTGTGCCAACCTCCTTGGGACGGTGACAAGAATTAAAGCGAAGAATTTACTTGAATTTACCTGGTTGCATGCCATCTCGAAGGGAGAAATACAGATACTCTGTCCTGAAGCGAGAAGCTGTGTAGCTGAGGGATACCAGCACACAGAGCAGGCACCGTAGGTGAAACACAGAAATTGCAGCAGAGCAGAGGAGGGCCTTGGGCACGTTTCATGGCAGTGTGCCTTTCTGAGCAAAGCCCTGAGCTGTACTCAGGGAGAACTGTTTGGCTGAGAGGGGCCTGCTCTGGCATATTGACTGGGGCTGCCCATGGACCTCGCTGCGGCCTTCAGAGCATCTTTGCAGTGGCATGGTTGTACCTTCTGAGAGGAGTCGGGTGCTTTTGGTTACTTGTTTCAGGCTGTAGAGAAATGTAAAGTACATATCAGACACCTTTGCTGGGACTGTAGCCCTGCCTGATGGCCTGAGCTACTTCTTGTCCCTGCCTGGGTACACTCAAACAGGTTTTGGAAAAGAGCTGAGCAGGAATAGCAGAGCTATTTAGGAACCCACTAAGCTCGGAAGAGGCAGAACTTGCTGGAAGGTTGTGCTGACTCATCAGTCCTTGGATTGTGGAGCTTGTAGAAGAGGAGGTTCTCATTGTGCTTTGTGGGTTTTTGTTTTGTTTTGGTTTGTTTTTTTCATGGCTGGACATGCAATGGATGGCTTTCTCTGAGAGCCTTGCGGCCAAGAACAGAGATTTACCTCACCACGGGTTGGACGAGCATGTCTGGGCTTTATAAGGAAGAGACTTCCGAAGCAAGAGGAGGAAGCTGAGATGACCCTCAAAGAAATGGCCTAAATAGGTGCCACATAACAGATAAACTCTGTGGCCATGGCAGGCTCTGGGCAGAGGGTACAGGCTGCTGGGAAGCAGTGCAGCAGGTCACAGAGAGGAGAAACAGTGCCTGGTTGGAGGTACGTCACTCCACTCCCCTTGCAGGCAGAAGAGAAGTGCAAGGCAGAAAACAGAGCTGGCTAAAACTAAGATAACTCTAAGAAGATTAAAAATATTTTCTTGTAATTAATGGATAATTCATGGCTATCGGGATTATAAGAAAGAAGAAGAATAGCTTACAGCTGTAAATTCAAGTATTTACTATTTTGGCATTTAAGAACTTACCATAATTGCAGCAATGAGAGGCTGAATGCTCTCCTTGGATTAAACTTGCCTGGATTCAGATGATACTGCAAACACTCCTTCAGTTCATATGGACCTTTATTGGAAAACTTGGATCATAGACGCTTACTGTTTTGGATGTTGCATCCACATCTTATGCCTTCATACATTTTATTACTAAACATGGAAAAAGCATAATTCTCACTATATTTCATTTCTATCACATCTGACAGCTGCCTAGTTTGTGTTTATGTGCATGGTATTTGTGGCCAAGTATTTTAACATGGAAATTCCTTTTCAAAGCCAGCATGGATACTTTTCCTCTGCTTCATCCCCTTATTTTTGAAGGAGTGACTGTGATGGTGAGGTAACATGATGATGATGAGTTATGTTAAAATAGCCTAGTTAAAATGATGCCCTTTCATCTTCTCGACAGTAATTTCTTTAAAGCTCTATGTACCTCTAAGACACACCTAGTATCAAAAGCACTGCAGTATAAAGCCATTAGATTTTACAAAGAATTAAACTGATGATTCTATATATCAGTACAGTAAAATGCATCCTGTCAGAAAACAAACAAGCTAACGAAATGGTGATTCTGAGATCTGTGCTTATTACAGACTTGACAGTTATCAAATAATCCAAACATGAAAAGAAAAAAAAAAAAAAAACGGACCAGATGGGACCTCAAAAAAGTTATCTAATCTACCCTTCTGTTTCATGCTAAAACAAAATCATTCTCTGCCACACCAACAAAGGTGTATCTAACCAGGTCTCAGGAACCTCCAGTGATAGAGATTCCAGTTTGCCCTCAGCCATTTATTCCACTAGTTTCCCATTCTTGGTTTGAGGCAGCTTCTCTTCATCTCTAATCCACATCTCTCTTCCTTCACTTGAAGCTGCTGCTGTTCGTCTTATCCACTACAAAGAACACATTATTTCCTTCTGCTCTGCAGTAGTCCCCGAGGTATTTGAGTCTGGGATCACATATCAGGTTGGTCACATTTTATGGAAAACAGTCCTAAGACTGGATAATCTTGCATCATTAAGCCAAGATTTCTAGAGTACTGGTTGTTATTGCTTCTACCTAGATTTTATCCATCTTGTCCCCATTTTTCTTGAGATGAATGTCTAAAACCGAACACAGTGTTTAATGAAGGCCTTGGCCATCCTGGATGAAGCATTTCATAGGAGGGTTTATAAGGTCTTATTTACACATCCCAGGACAAGGTTGTAATGAGAATAAAGAGCCTGCAGTAAGGTAGGGATCTAGAAACTGGAAATTCTCATCTGTTAAGCTACTAGATGTTTGAGGCTGGTGAGCTCTTTGACTTGTTCTTCTCCCTCCTTCCCTGAAATTGTGGTAGCATTTCTACCAAGATGTGAGAAAATAACTTGCATTTATTTGTAAGAAATACATCAGTTTTGCAGTGCTGCTATTTATGCACCAGCAAGTACATTCCTTCTGTGCCTAACAACTGCTCTGGCTTTTTTATCTTCTGGAGTAAACTCTACCAAATTTGTTGTTTGCCAATGATGCCATAGCAACATGTTCCCATTCTCCGCGTGCTCCTTGCTTTGCCAGGTTGGTGAAGGGGATGTTGAGACTGACATGGTAAGAGTGTTTTCATCTGGAGAACAAAAGCAATCTGCACCCTTAGGAAGCTGTCATCGTACCTCCTGCAGACTGCTGAGCCATGCCAGCTCAAAGCTTTTCACTGTGGTGCTGGATGAAAGCAGTGACTCCAACATCATGAGCTGCTATTTTGAGTTGGATGCTCAAGTTACTAAAAAAGATTTTTTTCTGGCAGAACATCTTTGCAATATTTCCACTACAAAAACCTGCTTTCATCCTCAAATTCTAATGTCTCGTTTTGAGGACTGAATGTATTACGGGCAAACACACTTGCCTGGCCAAGAGAGAATCCAGTTGTGAGGGCTGGCAAAAACAGTTCTGCTTTAAACAGAGCAAAGAAACCACTCTCCTTTATCCATTGGCCTCTCTAAGTACTGTGCATGCCACCTGATGGCCAACCCTGAGCTCAAAGTACTGCAGGAAGCCCTCATATACAACTTCTATTTCAGAAAAGAAAAAGAAAAAGAAAAAGAAAAAGAAAAAGAAAAAGAAAAAGAAAAAGAAAAAGAAAAAGAAAAAGAAAAAGAAAAAGAAAAAGAAAAAGAAAAAGAAAAAGAAAAAGAAAAAGAAAAAGAAAAAGAAAAAGAAAAAGAAAGAAGAAGAAAAAGAAGAAAAAGAAGAAAAAGAAGAAGAAAAAGAAGAAGAAGAAGAAAAGAAAAAGAAAAAGAAAAAGAAAAAGAAAAAGAAAAAGAAAAAGAAAAAAGAAAAAGAAAAAGAAAAGAAAAAGAAAGGAAAAGGAAAAGGAAAAGGAAAAGGAAAAGGAAAAGGAAAAGGAAAAGGAAAAGAGGAAAAGAGGAAAAAGGAAGAGGAAAGGAAGAGGGGAGGGGAGGGGAGGGGAGGGAGGGGAGGGGAGGGAGGGGAGGGGAGGGGAGGGAGGGGAGGGGAGGGGAGGGAGGGGAGGGGAGGGGAGGGGAGGGGAGGGGAGGGGAGAGGAGAGGAGAGGAGAGGAGAGGAGAGGAGAGGAGAGGAGAGGAGAGGAGAGGAGAGGAGAGGAGAGGAGAGGAGAGGAGAGGAGAGGAGAGGAGAGGAGAGGAGAGGAGAGGAGAGGAGAGGAGAGGAGGAGAGGAGAGGAGAGGAGAGGAGAGGAGAGGAGAGGAGAGGAGAGGAGAGGAGAGGAGAGGAGAGGAGAGGAGAGGAGAGGAGAGGAGAGGAGAGAGAGAGAAGAGAAGAGAAGAGAAGAGAAGAGAAGAGAAGAGAAGAGAAGAGAAGAGAAGAGAAGAGAAGAGAAGAGAAGAGAAGAGAAGAGAAGAGAAGAGAAGAGAAGAGAAGAGAAGAGAAGAGAAGAGAAGAGAAGAGAAGGAAAGAAAAGGAAAGAAAAGGAAAGAAAAGGAAAGAAAAGGAAAGAAAAGGAAAGAAAAGGAAAGAAAAGGAAAGAAAAGGAAAGAAAAGAGAAGGAGAAAAGAAAAAAGAAAAGAATAGAGTGGAGTGGAGTGGAGTGGAGTAGAGTAGAATTAGAGTAGAGTAGAACAGAACAGAATAGAACAGGACAGAATAGTTCAGTTGGAAGGCACCTTCAGAGATCTTCTAGTCCAACTGCCCAACCACTTCAGAGCTAACCAAAGTTAAAGCACGTTATTTGAGGGCACTGTCTCCCCTGGTGCAGCTTTATGCTGTTCCCATGCATTCAGTTACAAGTTGATAGCGATTACTCCTGAAGGTATGGCTCCTCTGTATTTTGAAGACCAATAACAGAAGAAACGTATGCAAAGCTTTAATTTGATACAAATCCTAAAATTTTCCTGTTATCAAAACAATGTGACCCCTACTCAATGGAAAGGTAAGGCATTCAGAGAGAGAAATCTCTGACTTGCTGCAGATGGTGAAGCTTTAAAGGACCTCATTTTACAGGTTCCAGGGATAACAAGCCCTGAAGAGAAAAGAGGTTGACGAAGAAAATACTTGGTTTTAGCTTTTTATGTGCATTGCATTAAAAATGGATTGGAGTGTCTTTCAGGTGTATTGTTGCTTGAGTTCACTCCCAGAGAAAACAATTGCTGGAGTCAAGCATCTGCTTTGAAAGGAGTCTTCACAAACAGGTCAAAGCTTTGCTTACGCCATCACATGAACAAGCCAGAGCTAACTGGATGCTTTTGGAGAAATACAGAGGAAAAAAAGACTGCCTGCCCAGTCTGTCAGCTATTCACAGTCATAGCTGTTGGAATGGGATGACATTGTTTTGAGTTTATCCTAAATAGAAAGCTAGCACATATGCAAAGCCGGCTTTACTGCGTTGAATTCATCTGAAACAGAGGAAGGCTACACTTCGGCTGGATCAGCTCATATTAAACTACCTTATACTTGTGACACCTCCTTCAGTACCTTCTGGAGGACCTTGAGGTGTTGCTTGGAGTTAGTTATTAGGGTGATCTCCTTTCCTGAACAAGACAGATTGGGAGACCTGTCTCACAAATCAGCCTGATATATTTTACTTAGTTACATTCTAGGTTGAAAGCATGTGTGTGCTGCTTTTGCAGTGCAAGCTGGAAAAAAATTTATGTCCAGCAAAATAATGCCTCCACACCTGGTGTATAACCTACAAAGGGACAAACATTTATAGCACTGGTGTGGAAAGTGTGGGGAAGCAGAAAGCGAGCACAGATAGGGTACAAAAAGACCAGCAGCCCGAATGGGACATGACACTAACGTTGGCAGCTCTGGTGCTCCCAGGCCCTATGAGGCTCAGGAGGAGCTGGCGTTGCTGCAGGCACACAGCTCAGCATCCAGGCACCAGGAGGAGGCTAGAGGCAAGGCACTAGGGCGTGCAGTAATCCCACAGCCCTAGAGCCAAGAAAGGTAAATCAAATGGCTTTTTGAAGCACCAAGGGAAAACAAAACAAAATAAACAAATAAAAAACAACAAACCACATTGTTTATTCCTTAAAGCCTAAAATGTTGCACAAATTGGAAACAGGATAGAAAAGATTTTGCAGAATTACACTTTTTTTCACTCTTTTTTTTTTTTTTTCCCTTCCTTTTCTTTTCAAAACAGCCTTCTCTAGCTATTTATTTTGCTTGCTGTAAAGCTGGGAGGGATGTCAGCGGTGACCTTGCTTTAAATTCTTCTTTACCTAAATAAACATGCTTGTAGGATGCAGGACTCAGCTCCCTTTTTATGAAGAGATCCCTTGACCACCCTGAAATCTTTGTTGCTGCTGCTGGATTACCATGTCTTCTCACTTCCTCATATCTTATCTACCCTGCAGACTACAAATCACACAGATTTTTACCAACTGGAAATATTGTTTTGCAGCTCTATAGACATCTAACAGCAAGAGCTATGAGACCTTGCAAACCAGCTTATGGTTATCTGAAGGCCAGAGGCATACAGCATAAAATATTTTATGGTGGAGGGTTTCAGCTAAGAAAAGTTACCTTTTGCCACAGCTACTGTAGGGATAAAATTATGATTGGGATTAAGAGAATATCCAAAGACTTGTGTGTGGCTTGAACTTCAGGCCACTGTTCTGCCTCTAGTCCTCCTAGTGTCTACCACAAGATCTTGCAGTTCCTCTCCATACCAGCAAGCCTGCCTGCTGCTGTTGAAGAGATGATGGTTCAGATGATGGCTCAGAAATCTCACCCAGCCTTCCTCTATAGCGGCCTGTACTTGGCATCTTCTGAAGAAAGTGAAGGTCCATATTGTGCCAGCCCTTGCGCCTTTGGGGCTGTTTCAGCTTGGAAATCTTCGGCAGGGCCCTCTCCTCTGTCTCTGCACCCTTTAGGGTGTCCACACTTGTCCTGTGTTGCCAGCATAGCTCTCACCTAGCACTTGAGAGGTCAGTGAGATGATGGCAGTGGAAACCCTGCCATGGTTCCTGGTGGTGCTCCTTAGGGAGAAGGAGGGACAAGGGCAGAGCTTGCTCTTCTTTCACATGAGTTGGTGTAGCACTTAGGCGTGCAAGTCGGGAATGTAATGGGTGACAGCATTTTGGGGGAGAGGGAGGAACAGGAACAGCCCGAAGCAGGTAGAGGGTGGGCTTAGGTTTGCCAGTGCTCCGGAGATGGCTGACAGTGCTCTGAGATGATCTGTATCACCGTGAGGAAACAGTGACTGGAGAAGAAGGGCAGAAAGGTTATCTTCTTCCGACTGGTTTAATGCACCCTTGAACAAGATGCATGTGGAGGTGTGGCCAGGCAACGTGTTTTTCTGAGCAGGTTCCCTGTGGGTAAATGCAGGCATTGTTGGTAGACCTGCATCACTTCGTGTTTGTTCTGTGTCCCGTTTAGCTAAGCCAGTGTTTCTTGGAAATGATTTCGGGAAGTCAAATATTCTCCCCCTGCCTATCACGAGCGTTGCAGAGTTCCCCCAGTTAGTCATTAAGCTGCTTATCACATCTGCACTCAAACGCTGCCATGTGATAAGCTTTCGTGCTGGGTGCTCCACCGTGGTGGGGTGGAACTGGTCGGGCTGCACTGGAAGAAATGCAGGTGTAGGTAGGTCTGCTGCGCTGCAGGACGCGTCTGCAGTCTGCGTTCCCTACAGCCGCTGCCACGCAGTTTTGTAACCCAGCAGAGCGTGCGGTCCTGTACTTACAGCAGAACAGCCTGCTTGCATGGGCAGCTTTGGTGGCACCGTGCCCAGAGGGACAGGTTGTCCCTCTTCGCCTTGTAATTACTCAGTGGCTTTTTCTCAAGACCGTGTTATTCCTGGGTTCAGCAATTGTCCTTCCCTAGAGGTCTGTCCCACCGGGGACCGCGGGCACTTCACCTTCAGACAGCAGAAGTCAGGAGAGATGAAGCCTACCTGGAGTGCAGCTGTTTGTTTAAAGCCCTTTTGGGGCAGTAAGAGCCTCTTTCTATGCCCTTCCAGAAAAAGGCCAGCCTGCTCTGTGCTGAGGGGCGGGGAGATGAAAGGGTTTAGAGAGGTGCAGCCCACGGGGGAAGAAATACAGCAAAATCCTAATGAAGGACTCCCAAGAGTACTCCTATAATTGGGGAATCTGTATTGCTTTGTTATTGTAATTATCACTGAAATAGAAAGATGCATGACTTTTGCTTTATGAGGCCTAAATGAGAGGAGAGTTCCTTTTAGTTTTTGTTTATTTTTTTAAGTAGTTTCTAACTACCTATAGCGAGATAAAAGGAAAGTGCAGCTGCAGTGAGCTTCTCAGATTTATTTCTATTCCATTTGCACCTGGAGTGTGTTCTTAAATTGGGCTCTACCAAAAACTACCTTAGAGGAAGTGTCTTTAAAGAAGCAGGTTTTAGGCATGTCTTCCCATGTCCTAGGTTAGTAAAGATGCGGAGATCAGCTGGAGATAATGTTGTGGTGAAATGTTCTGAAATGAAACGCAGAGCTATGCAACTAACCCATGGACCTCCACCAGTTCAATGACCTTGCTTTTAAAATACATGCTGTGGGACTTGTTACGGAAGCTTAAGGCTTTCTCTAGGGGGGGAGCTGCTGGGTCATCCACAAATGCAGCACAAACGAGCCAAGAAGGTTGAAAATACAAACAACACGGAATAGTAACCAACCTGCCCAACACAAACCTGTTTGGTCTGCCCAGATCAACATGTGGTGGCTCTGAAATCCAAGCAGACCCGTGCATCTTCCATTGTACCAACTGTTTACACAAAGCTGGAAGCTTTCTGCTTTTCTTCAGTTTAAAAAGGATTATATTTGGCAGGAAGCAAGCACAATTCTGAACTAACCAATAATTTCCATTAATTTTCATTAGTCAGTCCCCTGTCTCTCAATTTAAAAACAACTACAACAACAACAAACTCCAATTAGAAGTTCATCTGTTTTAGAGTATTACATTGAAAAAAGCCTCGATAAATTGCTAGGATAGACTTCTGGAAGAGTCTGTATATATCTCATATGTCTTTCTGATCCTTGTAGGTGCAGTTCAGGTTGGGCACAGGAATTAAGTTTCTGCTCTCAAGTTTCCAGTGACTTCTAGACTATTTCATTAAATCACAACCCTGCCAATGGCTCTGTATATTGCACAAGTAATTACTATATCGTATTTGATCCTTGAAATTTCATAGTGTAAAAGGTTATTGCTGTATTTGCTATCCATGCACCAAAACTTAATTTGTGGGTAGCATTTTATGCTATTTGCTTTGTTTTGTGTTAGACTCAGTACAAAGAAGGAACTGGGGTTTTCCTGCTATCCCTCTTTCCAGTGTTTTAAACTGAGACATTGAAATCCAAACATACCTAATATTGTCTGTCTGGTTTTAACATGCTAGTTGGCATTTGTGTCTACTAATGATGTGCCTGAAGGTATCTAAACATTTCCCTTCACTTCAGGACATACTCGTCTACATGTTTTTACATATTTCTTGGTTAGGTTGCTAATGCAGTGCTGTAGAATTTTTTTTCCATAGTTTTTTTCTCTGTGAGCTTGAACTACAACTGAACTTCTTTAAGCTTTGAAAAAATTCAGCTCCAAATCCCTTTAGATCAGCTCCCAATTTCATCTAGTCAATTTAGAGAGTTTTGTTTCTTAAAATTCCCTCAAACAACCATTGTGAAGGAAAAGCATTATTTCTCTGTATGTTTGGCTGTACTGCTCCATAAATGTCTGAAGGTGAGGATTTCTGTCCCTGGGGGTTCTTCCTCCCCCCAGACTTACTTCCTCCAGTGTGCTGGGCCATTCTTACAGGAAATGCAGAGTGGGGAAGGGATCAAATGGGTTCAGAGAAAATGCTTCCCCCCAGGAAAGGTTTTCGAAAGCTAATTTCCTGCCCAGAATCCTATCGGTTGCATCAGATTGTTGTCAGTCTGTCAAAATTCAGGCATCTGTTGTGAGGTAAAGGGGTGACAGAAAAATGCCACATGCTCTAAACAGTATTAAAGGATTAGTGTTTTATTAATGCCATGTGCTGACTAGTAGCTGACTTAAGGTGGGTGAATTTGGTGCCCGTTTCTCTAGCAGATGGTCAGGTTTGTTTTTTTGTGCAACTCCTCATCTTCTGCTACCCAGTTGCATCTGGAAACATCCTGGTATGTTACAGTATTTATGTCAAGGGCATGCTCCTAATCCCTCTAACTCTCGGCTTGTTTTCCATTTGCAGTTTGAAGGGAGGAAGTACTGTGAACATGATTTTCAAATGCTTTTCGCCCCTTGCTGCCATCAGTGTGGTAAGTTTTACGTTGAGGCAAAGTGCTTCCCACTGATCACAAATGGGAAGTCAGCGTATTGCTGGGGGAAGATGTGCAACCCTTCTGTATCTCCTCTGGGAGGTGGCCCCACACATCTGAACTTCCAGAATGAACTAGGCTTCAGAGAACCTGGGGAGCTGCTTTTCCTACAGGTCATCAATCAGTAGGTTTTTTAAAAAAGGTTTGCGTTATTTGAGTGAACAGCTAAGCTGTTGGTCCAGTGACCCAATGAACAGACCATTTCATGGTTATCTGTACCTACATGCATGTGCTTATATTCAGCCCTTCTCATGCAGCTGAAACCCTCCAGCGAGTCTGTCATCCCTTTTGACAGTTATAACCCATCCGTGTTGTCCTCCTCCATGGAAGCAGGGACAGTCTTCATCATCTACTCTTACCATCAGCTGATGAGTCAGCTGGTCCCCTTTCATATTTCTGAAACAAATTCCTTCAGCATCTGATGTCTAACCTGTGTAACGCTGAAGGCTGCCTTTTGTCAATTTGTCTGATGATGTAAATGCTTGCGTATCTGCTACGCTGTAATCAATTGCCAGGTTTTTTACCCTCTGTGTTCTCTGTGTGTGACACATTTGCTTGGGCAGGGCTGAGAAGTCATTACTGTACCATTGCTTGAGCTGGTCGGGAAGCTCTTGTTTTTCCGCGGTGCCTTGGCAAGCCGCTACAACTTCTGCTTATCTTAGTAAGGCCTTTCCCTTGTGCAGAGGGAGGGGCTGGGTGCTGGGAAAGGGGGAAGCAGATGTTCTGGAGCTTTGAATTTAAAGCTGCAGATTTGAACAAGGAGGGGAAAGGGAAGAGGAAGAAGGGGCTTAATGGTGATATCTGAGCAAACCTGAAGTATGCGGCAAACCAGAAAGTGTCTCACTTCATTCCGTCTGCAGGCAGGCCAGTCACTTCCCAAGCATGAGGACCTGTTGTATTCCTCCAGTCACTCTGCAGCCCCCTTCCTTTGTCCCCTTCCTGCTCCTCTGTGCCAGGGCTTCCCCGTCTGCATCCCTGCTTCTGGCCTGCAAAGGATTTTCGCAAACCCTCCTCTCTAACCTCTTCAAACAGAAAGTGCTGCTCTTCCTGCACGCCAGCATTGTTCACACACGGCTCCTCTCTGTTAGCACTGTTACTCGCCTTTGGTGGGCTGGGCAGAGGAGGCTTTACCTCTTCAGCACCCAGGAGCCTTTTGCAGGATACCAGAAGCTGTTCTGGTCCCAGGCAGAGGGGTATGGAGGAGCTACACCATGTATCTCCAGGGTTTCTCCTGCCCAGCTCCACATCTAAAACAGCTTCAGCTGCTCCTACCCTGGCTCCTCATAGCACCGGCTCTGTTAAAAGCTCATCAGTTTTACGGACTGACTTGTTCTGACAGATGGGTTAAAAGTAAGTGACTTTGCTGGAGGGTGTGACTGGCTGGCTGGGCTGCCTCCCAGGTCACTCTGCTCTCTTACCTACAGCGCCTTATGGGTCCTAACTGAAACTGGGCTTTTCCAGTGTTTGGATTTACTAAGGGTGGCCAAAATCAACAGGGCTGTTGTCAGCAGTGATGCCTCAAGCTTTCCTGACGTTTTTAGAGTCCATCAGGTTTTATTCTTGAAAAGCTATGACTTCATGGGAATGCCACAGAGTTGCATGCTAGACTTCCTTTCATCCACATCTGTTATCTGATGGATCGCTCCTCTTTGACAGCTGTTTGATTTGTAGGCTCTTTGGAGCCACGATTCAGCCTTCCTCAGCACCAGGAAGCTGAGCTCCCAGCACGTTTTAGGCAGAGTGCTCTGGGGCACTGCTCAGGGGCCTTGGCTACAACGTCCATGTAGGGAACAACTAAACACGTGTCCCGTGTGTGGTGGACATGGCTCCACTGCCTGTGCAGTGGAGTCACACAGTGCATGCACAACGGTAATTTTAACACTTTTTCAATGCCTTGCAGGACAGGACTCCTTGTGGTAGGTTAGAAGTTGTTGTGTGTGTTGGATTTACTGTTTAGTAAGTGCATTCTCCCACTGCATCTTTGCACTTTGACTTCATAGTTGTTGTTGTTTTTTTTTTTTCTTTTCTGTTTTTTCCAGTAGGTCCAACGCCACCCAAGCTCAGTTCGGTTGTGCTTAGAGTATAGAGCCCCTTCAAGGCTAGATTACAGACCTAGTGGAGTAGAAGCCACTACTGTGTAAATGACAATTTAAAATTGTCCTCTTCTATAAGAGGAGAAAGGCAAAGATGATAAGGAGACAAGAATGCCATATTATATAAAGAACTCTGTATATTTTGCAAGAGTTTGAGATCAGATGAGAAAAAAAACAGATAAAGGACTGGAAAAGGATAATTGCAGAGAGAAGGTGGAAAAAGGCTTATATATAAAGAACAGAAGGTTGTCCATCAGCAAGGACATCTGCTTCTGACCCACAGCACAAAAAAAAAAAAAAAGCAAACAAAAACAACCCAAATTACAGAGTTTAGAACCAGAACTGCAACACTGAAATTATTAATATATTCTACCAGATTTGGGGGGAGGTGGGCAGTATATGAGGAGAGGATGATGATGCAATTGTAGTGATTCACTTGTGGGTTTCTTTTAACTTTGTCTAGCGTGGTATTGTAAATTCTTGTCATTGTGTTTCTTACAGGTGAGTTCATTATTGGTCGTGTTATTAAGGCTATCAACAATAGTTGGCATCCAGAATGCTTCTGCTGTGACATCTGCCAACAAGTATTGGCAGATATTGGATTTGTCAAGAATGCTGGGAGGTAGGTCTTCATCCTTCTGTTACTGCTCATGAATAAAATGAAATGAGAGGTGGGACTTAGAAGTTATGGCCCTTAAAACTTTCCAGTTGAGATGGAGTAACTGAAGTGGCTTTTATGAGAAAAAGGTCTAAGGGTGCATCACAAAATTAAGAATGAATAGCTTAAAATATGCACATAAAATCTTAACCATTTATCTACCTCAACACCAGATTACTTGTCAACACCAGGTCTCATCTGTACCCGGTGACATTTCAGGATTGGTAGGGTACATTCTGATCAGAGAGACAACATTCAGATGTAGAAGTATTGTATTTTTTTAAATCAATTTTTGTTTTTCCAACATTGGCTTCCAATTTGGGTCCAGTTCAGCACCTTATTCATTAATAAATGTTTTCAGCTCATCGGGATCCTTCACTTTTTTACCAGCTGTGATCACAAGGATGTTTTGCAAGTGGATTATATGGCCATGGACTTCATAAGTTTAATATGACATACATGGTTGTTTTTATAGAATTAGGACCTGTGTGGCCATCCAGCTTCCAAGCTAAATTTTTAAGAGTTTGAGAGTAAAATATTCAGCAGTGAGAATCTGTAGTGAACATTGTTTTCTGTGTTTTGACACAGCTTAAATTCAAACAAGTTGAAGAAATGATAGTTCTGTGGTGATTGGAAATACAGTGATAGCCCTCCTTCTTCTGCACTTGGTTTACCTACCAAAGAAATTGTTTTAAAGACTTTTTCTTCCAAAAAAGGCTGATTGAAATGAAGTTCTAATAGATGTTTGATTTATATTTTTCACGGTACTAACTGGTGCTGGTACTTACCTATGTTTTTTATGTTGTTTCAGACATCTCTGCCGTCCTTGCCATAACAGGGAAAAGGCCAGAGGCTTGGGAAAGTACATTTGCCAGAAGTGTCATGCCATTATTGACGAACAGCCTCTCATATTCAAAAATGATCCTTATCACCCTGATCACTTCAACTGTGCAAACTGCGGGTAACTTGAGTTCTGCAAAGGAAGACAAGAAAATGCTGTTTTTATTTGCTTCTTCCGTTTACATTTTAAAGTGAAATCCAGTACTGTTAAACAGTCAAAAGGGAGAGCTTTGGGTTGCATTGTAGCCAGATGTGTGTCTGGTTATCGCTTTTGGGACGGTGGAGTTAGATATTTAGTTCAAACAACAGCTGATATGTTAGGCAGTAATGAAAGATTGTAATCTGCAGCATTTTCTTAGGAAATACGAAGTCTGGGCACAGGTAAATGGTTTTGTAGCAGCAAAATGATTGATAGCTTCTTTTTCTGCAACAAAGGGTAGGAAAGTGATCCTCCTTAGCTGCTTGAGTTACTATCTTGCCCATGTTATTTCTTTTTAGCTGAGTTGCATGAAAAATTTTGTTCTTTCCTTTTAAAGACATTTTCTTAGAAGCTTTCCCTTACCTCATTTTATCAGCTTCTGCAACTGTAGTCTACATAGCTTCATGTTTCTACATCCTCCCCAGATGCACAGATCAGGGGACATTGTAGGATATAGCACACATTATTAGTTGTTTATTTTTGGTACAAAGGAAGCTATCGTTTCAGTGCTGTAGCAAAGGCTGATTTGAAAATCAACCTGTAGTATTGCGTCAGTGCCAGTGTCAGCTCATATTTTTCTTTCTCTGATGTTTTATACCACAGGGAAAATGTAAAGAATTGCATTTTCCTTTCAGTTTATGTAAAGCTAAAATAAACAGGTGATAAGAGGACCAGAATAGAAGCCAAGCATGACTACAGCTTTCAAACACGTTTGAAAACAGCTCAGTAGCTATTTTCAGAGAGACTTAATGCATTGTACTTAGCAGGGTTTTCTCAGTTTACTATGGAATCAGTCTTGTTTCAAAAAAAAAAAAAAATGAATTGCCATATTTGATGCTGCTAGATCCATTATTGTAGTATAAATCCAATTTCTAAAACAAATGCTAAAAATTAGATTATCTCCAGAAACTCTCAAGAGTTGAAATCATTCAGTTCCTTTATTCATGCTCTCAATTAATTAACTTTTGAACAGGAAGGAGCTTACTGCTGATGCTCGTGAGTTGAAGGGAGAATTATATTGTTTACCCTGCCATGACAAAATGGGTGTCCCCATCTGTGGAGCATGTAGAAGACCAATTGAAGGACGAGTGGTGAATGCTATGGGCAAACAGTGGCATGTGGAGGTAAACAATAGCTGATACATTGTCTTTCACAAATGTAAATATTAACATACCTGGAATATTGCTGATCAGTCTACATGAAAGGATTAGAAAAGTATGCAGGAATAATGAGTATATACATTCTCCTAATCCTATTTTCAACCTTCTCATGTCTGGTCTTTCACTGTGAAATGAGAGTAATTTCCAACCTTGCAGAGACCTTTGACTGTGAAGCTAAAATCATTAATCAGAGGAAGCACTGCCAGGCCCTTATAGAAGAAAATTTCACAAAGTGAAGAGCGGGATATATGGAAAGGCAGTAAAGTTCTGTGATAACTGTAATATTACTGGGCACCATAATATTCTTAAGTCTTTCACAGTTAACCTGCTACAGGTAAAGCACTTCATGGGAGGGTTTCATATTTCAAGGGCATGTACAAGACTTAGTTCCATATCTTCGTTTTAAATTAGGAAGATAAGTGGTCTATTCCTTTTGTTTAGAAAATCTCCTCCAGCAAGAGCTTTCTTCACAAGAGTGTAATGATGGTGCTTATTATTTAATCTCTCTTCATTCTGTTCGTTGATAACACATCACTTTGCTTCCTTTTTTTGTAACTTTTGGATTGAAATGTTGAAGACAAGTTTTAATTCTCCTTTTCAAGAGAATCAGTGGCTCAGTAGACGTGACATTCACATTGTTTGATTTGCTTTCCAGAAAAAATACAGTTACTTCCAAGTAATCCAAAAATGTATATAATTTTCTTCATAGCATTTTGTTTGTGCGAAATGTGAAAAGCCATTCCTGGGTCATCGTCATTATGAGAGAAAAGGCCTGGCATATTGTGAAACCCACTACAATCAGGTAAGGTTGCATATTTTTAGAAATTGTGTTGTTAAACTCATGTATTGATTTTATTAAAGGAGATGGAAGACCATAGATATTCTTCTGATTTCTCATAATCACCTGTGGTTATAAAGCTAATTAGCAGATGTTCTGTTGCAGTTAATTTATATCGGTTTCTCTAATTATAAATCTGGCATTGAAAAACATAACTGCAGGGATTTCACAAAGACTAGATGGGCTAATCAGTATCGAGTTGTTCTTCAAGCTTAGTGGCGCTTATGTAGAGCTGTTTCAAGCTTTTGCATATCTGCGAGATGAGAGCAGCTAATAACACCGAATCTTTCCCAAGAAATATAAGAAGATTTGCCATTCAGGAGCTGTGGTTTGACACGAAGCCTTTGTGAGTAGCGTGTTTTTTTTCTGCTACTCTAAGATGATCCTATGTTAGGATACACAGCATCACCCAGCTCATTCGTTCAGCTGCCTAAGACTACAAAGACTTAATTTGTCAGAGGACACCACCTAGTGACCACTTGCATTTAAATAAGAGCTATATACAGTTCCCTGCAGACGCCCTTAATTGTGCAGTGCAGCACTGTAAGGTATAAACCATTATTATTTGGAAGCCAACCACAAGGTGTCACGTACACACCTTTGCTTGGCTGAAGTAGGCATTATCTCTGGGAGTTGTAAGGCATCTGCTAATTACAGATGGATTCTTAATTTGTCAGCGATGAAGGGCAGATGATTGAAATGTTGCTGGCACACTTGTAGGCAATAAATGCCGTGACATTAGTAGAAATAGCTGCATCCATGACAGGGCAAGAACGTACACCAGGCAAGAGTTGTATGTTGAAGGAATGTCATTCGCTACATCAGCTCCTACAGTTAGAAAAAAAATACATGAAATTTTGGGCATACAAAACCATTCATAGATAGTTACATTGTGGACAGATGTTAAGTATGGAAATGGAATGAAGGATTTCTGGCCTTTTATTTATTGATTGATTGATTTTAAGAAAAATAAATTAAGCATAGCATTTCCTTACAGCTTTTGCCAGAAAAAGTAGCATGTTGTTCTAGTCTTGCTTTTAAGTCCAAATGTTAAATTGGATGATTACTAAAGATCTGTATGTGACTTTGCTGTATTTTAAATGTTCAGGATTAGAGAAATAGTAAAACAAAACAACACAACATTTTTAGAGTGTCAAGCAGATGTAAACAGATGTTTTCATCTTCAACATTACAGAGACTTTTTCTGATAAGATGATGCAAAACTTAATTGGAAAACAAAAGCAGACCTGCTAATTTTCTCTTTTTTTTTACTGAAATAAACAGTAAAGCTACTGTGCCCATCAGCCAAAATAGAGTGTTTTGTTATTTTGAGAAGCTACTCTTGATAAAATCATTCAATTAAAAATTCATTACTTCTCCTTCCTCTTCAGCTGTTCGGTGATGTTTGTTTCCATTGCAATCGTGTGATTGAAGGAGATGGTAAGCACTTTTCTGACTGTTTTCTTAACGTTACATTTTGATGGAAGTTCTTTCTTAACAGCAGAAGTAAGGCCGTTGTTGAATCCCTGGCTGTTCTCATTAAACCAAAACAGGCCATTATCTTGATCAGAAATTAGGATAGATCTGATTAGTCAGAGGCCAAATAGTAGGAAGACCTTGTAGTGAATGTTTTGTGATAGTGGAAGATCACCCAGCGTCTAAAGAGAGCTGTGGTCAGCTGGAAACCCTTTAGTAACAAGGAAAGGCCAGGGATGCTGGGAGATGCACTGGTGGCTTCCTGCCCCACCTACCTTAAAAATGAACACATGCAACTGTGAGAATGACTACACTGGCATCTTCTCAAATGAATTTAGGGATCATGATCCGGATTTGAAAAAGAATTTAGATATTTAAAGATTTAGGTGGGCTTTCTAATGGTTTTTTTTAAGTGCCTAACTTTCATTATTTCAATCCACTTCCTGGAGGTATTTGCCTATCTATCTCAGGCACCTGTCTTTTGAAAATCTAGGCTGATGATAATTTCACAAAACCAGGAAGGAATTGTAAAGATCTGTCCTGTGAAGGCATAAGCGGAAATGAGTGCTTTAATTTTGGGGGGCAGGGGGAGGGATTATTTTGGATGCTTTTTGGCATTTTATCATAGCTGGTTGTCCAAAGGCAAATCATTCTACCTGCAATAATGCCACATTACTTTGTTCCTGGTTACACCTGCCTGAAGTAAACACTGTAATACCAATGTTAGCCTCACCTAAACCAAAGCTATTAGCAAAGTGGGCGGAAGCCTCTAGCTTTTAAAAGGAGCCATAAGGTAGTTCATAGTCATGTAAATATAGGGTGAGACCCACATTCTGGGAATGTGCTTTCCCCACATTTTTGGGACTGGACTGTACCTGCAGAACAACAATCCAGAAGGCTTTGGAGGAAGCTGTATCTTCCCCTTCGCTGAAATCCTGAATGAAGAGAACTGGGGCTTGAAGCGAATGAATAACTCAGCCTTGCCTGATCACCACATCTCTGTGTGTTTCTTACGTTACATCGTGTAATCTGACTCCCATATTGTATGTGTCAGCCACTGAACTGAACAGATTGAAATGTCGTCATTTCTTTATTTTCATGGTGTGTCTTCAATTATTCTACATTTCTTCTTTCACTCCTGCACAGAAATTTGACACTGCTGTCACAAATGATGAGTATCCAGTACTTTATTTTCTCTCTCTCTGGTGAAACAGACATCTGTGGCAACAGTTTTTCAAGAGAGTGTCTATGACTGTATTGGAGAGGTTGCTTATAAGCGAAGACTTTCATCTGCTTAGTATTATTTTGGCAAGCGGGTGAATAACTGTATGCTTCTGTGGATGTGCTTGGCCCAATAGTGTAGGAAAAAAAAGTTTTGCATGACAATGTGCTGGTTCTGTTTGCTGCTGACAAAATGTTGCATTTTAGGAGAAAAGCATTGCATTGCCCTGGATCCTCTACATTTGGTTAAAAAGAGAAGCAAGTTTTGGCAAGGAACATTGGGAAGGTATACTGTGAAAGAGAGGAGGAACAGAAAAGAGAGATAAAGAACAAAGAGAAAAAGCTTTCTCTCCAAAACAAAGAGTAAAAATATATTCATGTTTATCATGATAAAGTGATTTATCTCGTTAGTCCATAACTTTTTTTCACTTTGGTACCTCTGATTTACCAGCAGTGTCCTGATTCCTAGCTTCAAGTTAGTTTCTTCAGCCAGGCAAGTGCTATAGTTGATGGCACTGCGGTCTGAGCAGGGTCTGGGGAATGAAACAGAATAAAAACATAAACACCCTTTTGCTGGATTGCTTTTCAGCTGAAAAAGTCTCCTGGTCATGTTTGAAACATGGCCTCATAAAACAGTTGCCTGAGGTCAGCATGCTATGAGATGAGGTAGAAGCAAGCAACGCGAGTCAGAAATTTGTTAAAATGGTCTTGCTGGTGACCATAGCATTGTATGTACCCTCAGAGACAGCTTTATCAACACTTCATGGTCCCACTGCACAGCATTCACATGTACCTATGTGCCTTCCTAGTCTTGCCATGTTATTGTTATGGTCCTCAATACTTGATATAAGAATCAAATGATTGTTCTTCATGTCTCGTGAACATTACAGCTTTTTCTTTATATGTATATTTTTTGTAATGCTAATGATTTCCTTTTTCTTTTCACTTGCTCTAGTTGTGTCTGCTCTGAATAAGGCATGGTGTGTGAACTGTTTCGCTTGTTCAACCTGCAACACTAAGTTAACACTCAAGTAAGTTTATTGATAGGTGTGATGCCTTCAAAATGGATCGGTGGTTATCTTTACAGTGGAAATGTTGCTGTAGTTTAACTGTTACGGTACAAAAACCATACAATCAGCACTGAGAAAATTGCGCCTGTTTCTTCCTCTTGCTCTATTTACTAATCTACATCTTTTTCAGCTGTCTGTTCAGTTCTTCCTTCAGTTAAGTCTTCTTAACTCTCCTCCTTTTCTGTCCCTTTATTTTTTCTGTTTAACTCTAAAGGGATAAGTTTGTCGAAATTGATCTAAAACCTGTCTGCAAACATTGTTATGAGAAAATGCCAGATGAATTTAAGCGACGCCTTGCCAAACGGGAACGTGAAGCGAAGGATAAAGAGAAGCAGAAAAAGAAAAAGCCAATCTGTCTGTAAACTTTTTTTCCTTCTCACCACCACCTCTGCTCCTTTCTTCTTTGGTTAGTGCTAAGGGTGCTTTTATTTAAAATTTTTGCATGCATTCATGGCAATCAAAACCAAAATATTTTTCACACAACTGCAAACTCGGAATAATGTTATTTCATTATCTTATGTTTAGTCTGCCTTGCTCTGCAATGAGATTTGAAAGGCCTTTTAAGTGACACAGCTAATAAATATGGACACTTGGGAGAAGACTGCATAACTCGCATGCAGTACTGTAATTACTGTCTACAATGTATATAACCTTGTGGCAGTAACTTCATAGACATGTATAAATTGGAGCTGTATTTTTTTGTCTGTGCACATATGCTATGATACTTACTTTTTTCAATATCCTTGCCATTAAAAATGGGACTTTTTTTTTCTTTGCCTTGTCATTTTAGGAATAAATTTGTTGAATTTGATATGAAGCCTGTCTGCAAAAAGTGCTATGAAAAGTTTCCTCTAGAGCTGAAGAAAAGACTGAAGAAACTAGCTGAAACTTTGGGAAGGAAGTGAAGACTTATCTGCTCTCCCTGTTCTTTATGAAAATGTTATACGTATTACTCGTGGGGGGGGGGGGGGGACTTTGAGGCTGCAATCAGAGAACAGATTGTGATGCATGCCTTTCAATCAAATCGAGATATTTTGAAATTTTCCATTCTCTATACATGTACATGTATACTTATTTGTTGATAAATAGGCCACACTTACAGACTAAATTAAATATCAACTCACCTGAAAGGTTTCTGACCCTGATAATGCAGTTGAACTGGTACAAGTGCACCATTGTGCACAGTAATCTCTGTGGAATTTTAGATAGAAAATACTCTTGTGAATACCTGCAAAGACACACTTTGCAAATGTGTCCAACGTTACGGACACGTAGTGTCATTTATATTACTGAAAGTATCGATGTGCAAATTAAGCATGAGGATAAAACTTTAAGTGTCTAGGGCAAGAAACCAAACATACCTCACTTCGTGGAAAAAAAACATGCCTAGATTTCAGGTCAAATAGTCTCATTAAGGAGCCTGGTTTCAGATGATTTGAAAAGTATCGTGTTTCTAAATACAGTCACTGTACAAATGACCTGCTTCTGATAGTTTGTGCTTACATGATGAATCTTTGTACATCAGACTTAGCATGAAATATCTATATGAAGTCTATATTCCTACTGCAAGAAATGAGCATACTCAGAACTACTTGAATTTTGCTATATTCCATTCAGAGTAACACATTAACTTTTATATATGCTTTTGCATTGTATTTACTTTTTGTGCCTTATTCTGCTGGACCATACA
Organism: Anser anser; assembly: GCF_964211835.1. Taxonomy (NCBI): domain Eukaryota; kingdom Metazoa; phylum Chordata; class Aves; order Anseriformes; family Anatidae; genus Anser; species Anser anser. The sequence goes on from NC_139720.1 coordinate 146,472,055, forward strand.
TAACAGTGTTCCATTAAATATATATATATAGTTTTATTTTTATTTCATATTTTTATGCAGAAACTATATACAAGGTATTTTCAAAAGATAACATACTTTGCCTTAATTATTCAGGATGCAAGAGGAATTTTGTTACAAATGTGAACACCTGAGGTTTAAATTTAGCTTCTTGGCTTCTTTAACTTCTACAACAGTAATGGAAATGCATATTTCAATTAACTGGCAATATTACTTTTACACTGTGAGTGTAAATATATGTGGTTTGATCCTGCTAGGATCTATTTCTTTAGTCATCCTCAAGAACTGAGCTCACAAGGCATCAGAATTCCTTATAACATACACCTGATTGTTTTATACCGTTGACTTCTATTCATGCACACCTGTTATATTTTTCCTTTTTCTATTGAAAATACAGTTACTTAGGAATTCTTGATGGTACTGTGTTATCAAGTACACGTGTTTTTTTTTTCTTTTTCACACTAGTGACTTACACGGATTTTGTGTAATTGCATCATAGCAAGCAAAATTTCCTTTCCTGTTTATGGAAAACTAGTTGCTTCAAAACATCTTTCCAGTGTCATCAATAAAGGCTATGTTATTAAAACTTGTATCACGTCTCTTAAATGAGTGTTTGAGATGGGTGGAAAAGCGGCGAGGCAGCCTTTCTTCCCTATGCTTCTACCTGTGACTATGTAAATACTTCCTTATCCTGATTTAAAGGAGACATACGCCTAACCTACGTATGCACTTTAGTTTTTAGGTTTAAGAAAGAAACTGCAGTTTGTTTCATAACGAACAACTTGGTTCTTCTGGCTGTTTTCTGAATCGGCACAGTCACTAGGTTTTCCTAAAGAAAATACCTTGTCTGAGTTTAAAATGCATACCTTCCTACCACATTTTTCTCTCCTGTTTTCAATGTAATGCGGCTTTCACCTCAAACCTACAGTTTAGTGCTAGGTAAGGTATTTTTTATTGTTATTATTGTATATATTTATTCAGTACAGTAACAGTTCAGTAGCTGAATGCAGTCCTTATTGTGTTCATGACAAGAAGTCCTCTCCCCCCCCAAAAAAAAAGTTTATATAACTAGCCTGATAACACCGTTGGGATTTTGGACTATGCAATGGATCCAGGAGACCACTCTCAGCAATACGTCCTTTAAATTGTAATTCAGTTCTTCTAGTTTTCTCACGCTCCACTGAGAGCATGCACAGCCCTACTGCTCAAAGAGTGGGGTGGAAACAGTCCCTGACCCCGAGAGGCATGGCCTGCCTTGCGTGGTTATATCCACCCAGCACACGGCAGCCTCGTTTGCACCTCCTGCAGGCTCTGCGGTAACCCTGTGACCTGAAGTCAATGTTTTTTGCTGTTTCCAAGTTCTTGATCATGAAGACTGCGCTCTGGTGCAGTAGCACCAAGGTCGTGGCCTCTGTGTCATTAACACCAGTGTATGTGTTTCAGACCCCACTGTGTAGCACTAAGAGCATGCAAGGGTTCAGGGGTTCAAAGCCTGCTGCGTCACAGAAATATTTCTGAAGGATGGGGCCGCTAGAGGCCAGGTAGTCCAAACCTCTGCTCAAAGCAGGTCTAACTTAAAAGCTGCACCAACACCGAAAGTCTTACCCAGCCAAGTTTTGAGTATCTCCAAGGAAGATCTCACAAGCCTCTGTAGGCAGTATGTCACAGTGTTTAATCACCCTCCAGGTGTTTTTTTTTTTTTTCTTCTATTCTTATTATTGGAGCCCTCTCTCCAGTGGAGGGTTGCCCAAATTCACACTGCTCCCTTGGGAGCTGTCTTTGGAGTGAACTATCATTGAAAGAATACCCATGGATTTTGTCATCAAGAGCATTATTAAAAGCAGTGCAAAACAGGGAGGGAGCTAGCAATTAGACAATTAACCTGGACAATTACAGGTCTAGTGCTGAAGCTTACTTCCTGGTCTGTCAGTATTATAAATATTTCACATAGCTGGACGTGCTTTCTTTAAAGAGGCTGAGTTTATTACTGTTTTTTTGAACCTTGACCCCTACTAGGTCTCTCAAAGGAGGCTGTGGGCCTGGGATTTAGGAACGGATGCCTCAGCTTTGCCCCCTTTTTACTGCATGGGATCAATCATGCATGAGCAAGAGAGATTCCTTTTGAAGCTCCTGCTTAGAATAACAGTAGGGAGCGCTTCAGAAAGCCCAATGGATGTAGCTGTAGGGGGAAGGAGCTGAGCCTAAAGCCTTTCTGCCTCCAGCAGTGGCAAATCCTGAGCTCAGTTCCTACCAAGGTATCAAGATGTGTAGTGAGCCAAGCTGAGTATGGTCTGGTTGCAAGGTTAGCACTAGAGCCGGTCAACTGCTGGCCTGTCTGGTGGGCTACCTTCCTGGTGTTGCAACCACTGGGGACAACGTGGTGCTAATTCCACAGAGATGCCGACCAGCGTCAAGGCACTCGACCTTGTCTGTATGAAGGCAATTTCACACGCCTCCCCATGATGAAAAGCAAAAATTTCCTCCAGTGACTCCCAAGCCAGCTCTCGGATTCTCCTCTGCACCAGCGCTAAGACTTCTAATCCTCAGCCTGGCAGGTGTTGACAAACTGCTTGTAACCCCAGTCATTTAAAAAGCAGAGGGAAAAAAAAACCACGCTAATTCTTCTTATGGAATTAGAGCCAATGTGTAAAGAAATCACCATTAATAGAGCAAATAATAAAAGAGAGGGTTAACTCTGGTTAACTAGGGTTAGGGTGTTAGGTGGCTGCTGCTGATCTCCTTACAGAAACAAGGTGGATACTTGATTTTTCCTGCAAAGATGGTAGGAGTTGTGGAGATGTCGGTAGTGCTTAGGTGTAGCAGGAAACTTGTGTATGTCAATGGGTTGCTAGAGACTGAGAAGGGGATGAATTTTTAATGAAGAGATATTCACAGAGGTATCACACGACTCAGGGACAGCCCAGTGGCCACATTTTGACCAAAGTGACTGGAACTTGCAGAAAAGTGAGCTGGGCACCTCCAGCAAGCGGGCTCCTGCTGGGAATTAAGCCATGGGGCAACTGCCTTACGGCTTAAAAAAAAATAATAATAAAAATAGTTTAAACCTCCTGTCTCAAGCTTTGCAGCCTGCTCATCTTAACAGCTGCTCCCAGCTGATTTCTGAAGGGCCATTTCCAAACTCATTTCCTAACGCCCCGTCACGGAACCCCAACGACCGCCCCCAACGGCCGGCCGCCAGCCCCGCGCATGCGCTGCAGGCGGGGTGGCCCCACCCAGCGCCCCGCCCCTCACTGTGGCGACAGCTTCTGCGCGTTCACGGGGGGCGGGCGCCGTGGGGCGCGCGGGGGGAAGTTTGCGTAACGCGCGGCGGCTCCTGCGCACCCTCCGCAGGGCGGGCGCCGCAGGGGCGCGCGGGAACGTATGTAGCGTGCGCAGCGTGCGCAGCGTGCCCAAGGTGGGGCGTACGCGCTACGCGGCGGGTGCCCCCGCCGGGAGCGGCGCGGCGCGGAGCAGAGCCCGGCCGGGCTCGGCGCCGCCGCGGCCGCCATGTTGAGGCGCAGCAAGGCCGAGGTGGAGCGCTATGTCGCCACCTTGCAGGCCGCTGCGCCTTCGCTGAGAGAGGTGAGTGAGGCGTCGCCGTTTCCCTTGGCCCGGGGGGGAGAGGCGGCCGGGGCCCCGGTTGGCTTGGCTGAGGGTTGGGGTTGGGGTGGCCGGCTTCGGGGGGGGGGGGGGTTGGGGCTACCCCTGCCCCGCGGCGCTTCACGGACGGGAGGGGGTTTTTAGCAGGGTTTTCCTCGAGGCCGGTGCGAGGGAAAAGGGGTTTCCTCACGGGAAACGTCGCGGGTCTTTCCTCCGGCCGGTGAGCCCTGGGTTTGCTGTAGGAGGAGCCCGCCGGGAGTTACAGAGCCGTTCGGGTTTGTGGGCCCCTGGTTCCTAACTTCCCGGCGTTACTTCCCTTCAGAAACTGAACTCACAGATAGGCAGCACGCCGCCTTAAACTTTCAGTTTCCTTTACGTGCGGCGCGGTTAATATTTCTGGGCGGCCGCTTCGTGAAGCGGCAGCGTCGAGGGAGGGAGAGCCGGGAGAAAACGGCTCTGCTCTCTGTCACTAGCCGGGCACAGGGGTGAAAAACTCCAAGCGTTCCTATTATAGCTGGAAAATGCTACGCAGGTCTCAGCCGACTGATGCAATTCATGGGGCCCTAATCCTGAAAGATGCCGTTCTGCTGCTCTGAATTGGTTTTATCGCAGAGGCAGAATATTTAGCAGCCTGAATGTGCCCGAGCTAACCATTATACGTTAGGGACTGCATGCAGGGCCTGTGTACACCATCGTTTGTGCCTTTCCCAACAGCAACAAAATTGTCCTGTGACTTTGTTTATTCGACTTGGGTGCTGTTTAGATTAGACGGTGTCAAGTGCATCGCTGCCAGACTCACAGATACTTTTCCACAGTTTTGATATTTCTGGTGGACTCAACAAAAAACATTTCCTCTCCTTTTCTTGTGCTCAAGGCCACTGGATGCATTTAGTTTTGACTTTTGAGCGATGTTTACAACTGACTGTGTCGCACAGTCCACGGTGGAAATAGTTACTGGTTTCCTTGTTGTGTTGATTTCAGAGGGAAGGGTCTTACAAGGCTGCAAGCGTTTATTTTGAGGTTTCTTTTCATCCCTGTATACAAGGTGTCAAGTTTGACTCCACTCTGGCATGTCAGTGCGTCTTTGTGATACCTGAAAATATGGACTGAAGACTAGGAGGCCTGCTTTCATTTAAATTCACTTTTTAAAGTTTTACGTAGATAACTTCAGGGTGGGAGAGGGGTGAAGACTGGCAGTTTGAGTGTGTTTAGAATGTAGACAGTTGTTTAACGTTTTGCACCGTAGACCTAACTACCTCCAGTATTTTGGAGTTCACAAACAAAACCTGCTTTTGATCTGATGTTGGGAGCTCAGATTTTAAATACATGTTATCTAGCTTCTACCTTGAAGTTTTTGCTTGTGACTTTGTAGTTTCATAGCTCATTCCTTTGACTCATTTCCTCCTGCCCGTGCTTCTGCCATCTTGCCCTCTTGCTTGCTCAGTCTTCTGTTTTGCCTTTTTTTTCCACTTTCGTTTCCCTGTTTTATTCCTCCATAAATACCTTTCACCTTTCATCCCCAGAACAAGTGTGTTCAAGTTATCTCAGACTGGTAACATCAGAAATAAATTAATGCATCAATGCATTTTGTATATAAACTGAGAGTAAGTGGGATTTCTTAGTTGAGGAGAAAGCATTGTCTACCTATATTTAAACAGTTGTATGTGACATGTACTAGAGCAGGACTAAATAGCATCTTCTTGTTTAGTCTATCAGATTTAGGGATTCGTTTTGCAACCTTGTTACATTGGGGAAAAAAAAACTGTACGTTAAATGTAGCTGACTCCATTCTTCTACACTCTTTAGTCAGAAGTGTTTATGAGCTGTTACAAGTATTAAGGCTTGTTGCTTGCTTCACCAGTAACCTCAATTTCACGTTAGTAGCCTTCGCCGGTTACTGGAAAAACATTGTTTTCCAAATCCCACATCTTTCAAAAACAAAGCTTTGGATATGAGGAACGGACTGGAGCTGATAACTAGTTATCAAATTCAGTCTCTCAAAAGTATTAGAAGGGTCTTCCTATTCAATTACTTTGAAAGTGTTGTACGTCTAAAATGTGCTTGTCGTGTGTTTTCCCCTTCAGAAATCGTTGAAAGGATTCCTTTTTGCTAAGCTGTATTTTGACGTCAAAGAGTATGATCTTGCTAAAAGGTAACACACGTTGATGTATGCTGTTATTCTGTTCTCTAAAGCATAATAGAAAAGCTAAATGAATATGAAGTAGACTGGAGAAATCAAGATCACTATCATGCTGCTTTAAGGTAGCAGTAGACATGGGTATCAGATGCTGTTTAAATCTTTATAAAACAGCAACTTAGATAAATATCTATGTGATATTGAAAAACTTACCGTTTGAAATGGCTTTTATTCCACTGTATTATGAAGTTATTACAGTTTCTGTGAAGTTATTACAGTTAGAGTTTCTTTTTTTAATAAACACCAATACTTGCTGGCAAATAAGTAGCATCTGTACATGTAAAAATAATGTTGTTCTGTACTTTAAGGTCCAGACCAGGTATCTAGAACCAACCATGACTGCATTTCCTGTGTCACATGTTAAATTCCTGCTTCAGTTCTATGGAGGCTGGGGGGGAGGACAGAGAGACTCATATTATTGAGGAATATTGATCCTTTTTTTTTTCCTGTTCTGTAGGTACATGTATACATACCTCAGTGTGCAAGAGAGAGATCCGAAAGCACACAGATTTCTTGGACAAATTTATGAAGCTGAGGGCAACACTGAAAAGGCTTTTGGATGTTACAAGGTAAACACTCCACTGACCTCCAATGTCCTGCTTTAATCCATTGCAAAGGGACTTTTAAAATCATGCAGTTCTGGACATTTCTTAAATGCATAAAAGAAAACATATTTGTGGAAAAAGTGTAATATGTATGCTTTCCGTTGCCAAATGCGTATATGATGTACTGCAGAGGGGATTCTTCATTTGACATGATTTGCTTCAGCAGTATTTTTTTTAAGTTGATTCTTTTGTGACCTAGACTGGGTCTTCGTGCTACCTGCTATTAAATTCTTTCCATATCGTACGTTGCCCTTTGGACTAAGGATCTGTGACTGCTGTCGAATTCCCTAGCAGGGGCTCTGATGACAGCAGTAATCTAGTTGCTACTGGAAGACTAGACCTAGGGTGTTTTCTAGTTGTTTGTATTTATTGCTTTTTTTTGGGTTTTGTTTGGGTTTGGGGGCGGGGGGGGGAGTGAGATGGGGCAGGGCAAACATAATTTACATTTATATGCTTGCCCAATGAGAAATTCACCATCAGAATGCCTTTGTTCAGGTTTTAGGGAGGGAGAGGATGTGCTCAACAGTTTTGCTGCCAATACATCCCAGCTTGTCTTAGTGTGTGACTTAATTATATCTTTCTTCAAAAGTGTCCATATGGAGTTAGACTAAAGGTACTTAAGAGTCCAGCTGCCTGCGTATAGCTGGTGGTAGGGGCAGAATAGCTGGCTTTTGCATTTTTGCTCTTCTAAATCTTTTCTTTTCTGAATTTTTGCTCTTTTGAGTTGCAGCAGATGTATCTGGGTGCTGTAAACTAGTGATAAGTTTAGAAACTGAGGTCTTTCTTAATGTATTCAGAAAGTATTTACTAATAGATCTGTCTAATTTGAATACCTGTGTCTTTTCAACGAGTGGTGTAATTCTTTCCTGTTCTGTGTGGATTGCAAGATCAAGTTACCTTTTTTTCCTGACTTTTTTTCCGTGTGTGTGCGTGGGGAAAACTAGCGCTCTGTGGATTTGAACCCAGCACAGAAAGATCTAGTGCTGAAGATAGCGGAGTTACCGTGCAATAATGACATCACTGATGAAAGAACAAAATACTGGGTTGAAAAAGCTGCTAAGGTGTTTCCTGGAAGCCCTGCTGTTTACAAGTTGAAGGTAAATGCCAATTTCCAACCTCTGTTCTGTGACTTAAAGAAGCTTCTAGTATCTGACTGGAGCACTTTTCCCGTGTCATCTCATGTAAAACTTCCTGGCTAAATTATTTTAGAATCTTGAGTATTAAATCTAATGGAATTAATATTCTTTAGATTTAATTCTTCTAGAATTTATTCTTCTATTTAAAGAAATGTTAATTTCTTTGCTGTTTGACACTTCTGTCTAGCTTTCAAGAAAACTGCAGCTGCAGGCTCTCATACGCTTCTCAAGGTTTCAGGGTTGACAGTCTTCAAAAATGCAGGGAAATCATGTTAGTAGTCACATCCAAAAAGTTAAGACTAGGTAGGCAGTTCTCTATTTATTGTGTGACTGGCAGGAAGGTGGCAGGCCTGAGAACTCAGACTTCCTTGCTCTCTACGCTGCTTTTTTGTTTTTTTAATTTGGATTAAAAACAGCATAAAGTAAGGAACGCTCTAATTCTCAATTACTGTGTAAATGCCTTCAGTCACACAATCTCACTTTTGCACAGGTATTAGTTTTGTGTAGCACAGCAGCAATGACACCTAGTCTTAAGATGCTTGTTTCAGACAGGCTATTCTGTGTCAGGGTATGCTGTCTTTGAAGCAAATGGTTTCACAAGCTGAACATACCATCCATAAGAGGCAAATTGTTGTGTTTTTTTTGTATTTTAAATGTTTGAGTATTTCTTCAAACTTTGTAATAACTGGAAGCTTTTCAGCTTTAATAGTTTAAGTAATGTAGTCTGTGTGGTGGAGGCAAGAGAATTGTCTCTTAATGCAGTTGTTGAAAAGGCCCACATGCAAGACGAAATATTAACGTGTTGCCTTCATGTTCAATAGGAGCAGTTGCTGGATTGTAAAGGTGAAGATGGATGGAATCAACTTTTTGACCTTATTCAAGCAGAGCTCTATGCAAGACCAGATGATATCTACGTTAACATCAGACTTGTTGCACTGTACCGCTCAAATAATAGGCTGAGAGACGCTGTTTTCCATTGTCAGGAGGCAAAGAAGAAAATACCTTTGCAGTCGAGCTTGGAATGGTGCTCCTGTGTCATAGAGACATTTGAGGTGTGTAATCATATTTTGATATTGTGATAATCTTCCATATCATTTAAACTAGCTTGTGTCTCTTAGTTCATTACACTGACAGCTATTTCTCAAGTGATTTAACTCCTTCAAATGCAAATTAGTGAAACCACTCAAATTACAAAGTACTTCCTTGGAGTTTCCTTCCTAGAGTTAAATGTTACAGAGTTGTTTAGTTTCTAATTTCAGGGACCAAACTGTTCAGGCAAATAGTTCCCTGGAATTTTGCTGTTGGTGAATGTCTCAGTAGTGGAAATAGATTATGCAGTAAATGATAGTGATTTGTTTTGGAGAAGTACTGTCTTTGCCTTTATGGAAGGATGACTGTTCCTTATCCTCTGAACCTTCTTCTTTAGGAATATCTGGAATCTGTACAAGACTTGGAGTCTGATAAAAGTAATTGGAGAACTATCAAGAAAGACTATCTGCTGGCCTATTGCAGCTTTCTTAAAGTGATGCTATCTTCTAGAGATGTTCAAGAATGCAGAGGCGCACTCAAAAGGTATAGTTTTACCTTTTCTGTATTTAAAGCAAAACAAAAAAACCTCTATGAATTGCATGTATTTTTCTAGGTCACAGAACATCTACCAGGCTTCAATTTCACTGTGTAACCAGTTTGTGGATGGGAGAGGAGACTCTCTGTTTTAGAATAAAGAAAGGTTCCTAATAGGCTTGAGCCCCAAGCTATAAGCCTTGTTTGAGTAGTCAGCACATAACCATGGGGAAGACCCAATATTATCTTGGGTCAATTACCTTTTTGCCATTCAGTAAGAGAATGTTCTGTACCTCAGCAACTATCTCATTAAAATTTCCCAGATGCTTGTATATCAGCTTTGTCCTGGTCAAGTTAACACAACACATGTTGAAATAATGAAGAATTTTAGGCATATAATATAATTGGAAGGGAGGAAGCTGCCTGCAGTAAGAACATTCACCTTCAGAGAAAACTGGATAGTGTTTCAGGGCTAGCTGGTTTCAAGGCGTACCATCTGTGTCACAGCTGAAGTAGTACAAAACAATGTTTGTAGCCAATTTGTTGGTGAAGAGCCATGTTCCCTTAGATCTACCTTCTCTTCTTTCTTTTACCTTCTCTGGAGATATTCAAGACCCATCTGGACGCCTACCTGTGCAATTTGCTTGAGGGAACCTGCTTTGGCAGGGGGGTTGGGCTCAATGATCTCTCGGGGTCCCTTCCAACCCCTACAATTCTGTGATTCCCTTTGTCACTAACTTCTATTGACATAGCTTTGTTTCTCGCTTAAGTGACGATTGTTACCTTTTTTAAAACAATGTTCTTCAGTCTGCTCTTCTTGAATGAGTATATGAAGCAATACAGGCAATGGTTGAGGAATAGGTAATGTCCAAATATGTCCCCCCCCGAACATTGACCATAAACGTGTGGTTGTTCTTCTAACATTTCGTTAGAGTCCTTCAGGGTACCTAGATCTGAAGCACTTCTAGATCATGGCAACGCTAACAGCTATTATAGTTTTGTCAGGTTACTGAAAGTGTTGACTGTTTATTGGAAAGCCACTCCTGAGTGGAGACTATTTACTGGCCTGCAGCTATTCAGATTGCTGCGGTACCTCTTATTTGGAAGAACCAGTCTAACTGTATTTTGGTCTGTCCTTTTGGTAAGTGAAGTGAATTTTACTTCAATAAACAAAGTTGAGAGCTTTGGGAGTTTGAGACGGTTATTCTGCCTTCTAGTTGACTCATCAAGTTACTTGATTCACAGTTAAATAACGTTGTCCCCAAACGTGCTATAGCTTTTACCAGGACTTTGCTCAGAATGAGTCTTTTCTACATTTTAGTCTTGATGGTGTGCTTCACTCAGTGAAAACCTATGTGAGTGGGACTGACGAGTTGTCTCATACCTTCATCGAAGTGAAAGGACAGTTATACATGCATGCTGGAACTTTGCTACTGAAAATGGCTCAGCACAGTGAGGCACAGTGGAAAGAGGCGTGTGAACTGGCAGCACTGTGTTACATGATAAGTTTCCAGGTAAGTTGTTTTTCAGTGTATGCCTTTAGTTGATGCAGTTCTTGGAATGCTCTGTTAAACATTTGTATTCTGAAAATTAACTAGTGTTTGTAAGACTCCCTCCTCACCAAATCTTATTATTCCACAATTCTTTAAAAGATTTCAAATGGCATCACTAGAATAAAAGTGTATCATCAACTGCTTTTCTTGTCAAAAGTAAATTGACTCTTAAAGGCTAATGAGTGTATTTCCCACAGTCTGTTCTTTTCTGCAATACAGCTGAAAACATAATGAATAGTAAATTTATTGGTGTAGGGAGGGAAGAGGATGAACTGAGTAACTCCCTTATTCTTGCGTAGACAGCAGAACTAAAAAGGTGTGCTATTGTGTGCTATTTGCAAAAGATACAGTTGCCCACCTCATATTTTTCAAGGGATGTGTTATATAGTACCTTCAGAATTGATGCTCTTTTTCTTAAGTTTTCTTGTGCTTGTTTCCTAATTTTTGAGACTAATTTAAGTGATCTGCTTTGTATAGTAAAGAAGCTATAACAATTCTTCACCAGGTTCCTAAACCAAAGTCAAACCTAATAAAAGAGGAGCATACTGGACAAGATACCCTGGAAATGTTGGCCTGTGATCGGAAAAGCCAGTCTGGTAATGAAAAATAATTAAAATCCCTTAGTTACGTTTCAGTCTTATGAATAGCTACTTTAAGAATCAAGTAACTCTTGTTAAAGAATACACTTTGTGTCTTGAAATGCAATAATACTCTCTGGATTCTGACTCCATATGAAATGCAAAACAGTAGTTTGATCCTGACATCTAATGTTTTCTTCCTCCTCTTCAGCATGGTGGTAGACTTCATTCTTTCTTTTCAAGTGAGCTTTTTCTTCTTTTTATCTCAAGGACACTGAGGTAGAATTGAACTTTTTAGCATTTCCTAATCTGAAAATGCTTTCTGCCTGCTGATTCTATTTTACAAGTTTACAAGTATTGTTAGCCCAAGCATAAAATACTATTGTTGCTCCATCCTTTCCATTCCCTTATTTGTTCATCAGGTTTGCTGTTTCTGTTGCTAAGCTTAGGCAGGCTTTCAATCTACATGCTCTATAGCCCCTAGATGAAAACAAACAAGAAAAAACAACAGAACAGTAAACATCAGGTTGAATTGTTCCAGAATGGATTTTGATAAGATCAACTCCAACTTGTATTACAGCTGCTTATTTTTGAATACAGTTGCAATGCCCCTAGAACAATAATTTAAAAAAAAAAAGTCTTTGTAAATCCAGTTGTCCAGGAAAACAAATGCCTTGGGACTGGTGTCACTAAAGGCTTGGAAAGCCTATGTGCTGAAACACTGACCTAATTACAGGGAGAATATAACTTACCAATTTGTGGGTTTCATAAGGGGAAATCTTGATTCTCAGCCTTCCGTAGCAAGAACAGCCCACTGTATCAAATACTACTTTCCTTGATTAAGTTCACTGTTTATCTATGTGAAGTGATATTTTTGTCTTCTAGGTCATATGCTGCTGAAATTGAGCCATGGCAAAGAAGACTTCCTGAAAGAGGTTGTGGAATCTTTTGCAAACAAAAGCGGTTCATCTGTGCTGTTTGGTTGTCTCTTTGAGAATGGAGCTTCCAGAGAGAGGTCTTTCCTTGGTACGGATGATATTGGAAATGTCAGTATGCAAGCACCAGTGCAAGAGGAACTTCATAAATACGATCTTGGTAAGAGGTGTTACTTTCTGAAACTCAGCATAAACATGACTGTCTGTACCAGAGAGTCTTCTAGAAATACTTCATATTGCAGTAAGAGACAGCCATACTAGCTGTTCAGTGTTGCCCTAATTACTCCAAAAGAGTGATACGTAAGGAGTTTCAATTTATGCTGTAACATGTTGCTGAGAAGCAGTATTGTTATGCCTGGTTCTTAAGAATTTGTCACATACTTCCCTACTTCTATCCTTTCTGTGTTTTCTAGTCTGTTCTGATCCATTTTCATTTGCTGCTGCCTGTTTAGTTCTTTGTGTTTGTACATCGATAAGTGTCAATGGGAAGGCAGGTCTCTCTTCCTATGTAACCTATGAATACAGGTTACGGGCACAAAAATAAGGTAACTTTAGGAAGAATTGCAAACTAGTAAAAACTTCTTATTTTTGAACTTGACTTGATGATGAAGTCTGGCTTTGAATTTTGGTGTAACAAGGTTAGAGTACTAGTAGTTTTTTTACCTAGCTGATAATTTTTAGAAACTTTTAGGCTGTTAAATCTTTTCTGTGTACTACCTAACTCTCTGTTAAGTAATTTTAGACAATAAGGCTTACAGTCCTTTATCTTAAATAGCTAAAATAAAGCTTATACTACCACAACCTCTCATAAGCAGTTTATTTGTAGTGTTTTTTGTTATGTATTTTAAAACAACGAAGGTCTGTGCATGTTGCATGCAGGCTAAAGATTTTCCCTGTTAAAGAAATAAGTGCAAAAACATAATTGCAAAAAAAAGTCTGGCTTTAAGTTAGAAATTAAGTGTTCAAGCTATTTTAACATTTAACATTGCTGAAGATAGAGATTTCACGAGCATTACAGAACTAGAAAAGCTGCAGTACTTCTGTTTAATGCATTAGTTTAACCTGCTGCCTCAAAATGAAGAGTTTAAAATTTAAAATTCTTATGTACTTCAGTGGAAATGTTATCTCCATTCTTTGCTTTGACAGAAAAGCTAAAGTATTAATACATTTGGCTTGTGCACTCCTATGAAGTAGATGCTGCTTCTTCGAAAGCTATTTATATAATATAAATAGATGCCAAAATCACTTCAAGAATGCTACATCTTACTTTTAAAATGCTTATTTCCAACTTAGATGGAGGCAAAAAGATGGGAAGAGATTGCTAGGAAGCTCCTTCAGTGTGATATATATACTAAAACTCTACTTTTCATATAACGAAACCCGGCTTCGATCAGATGTTAGTCTTCCTAACTAGGATGCAGATATTAACTTCCTACAACTTTGTTTTTGCATAGGTGCTGTTCGAATGCACCGTGGTAGTCTCCAGCACCTCGTGTGGCTTTGTTTGCAGTGGATCTTAATGTCAGTGTTACCCCCAGTGCGCAGATGGCTAAAACAACTTTTTCACTTGCCCCAAGAAACATCAAGACTAGAGACAGATGCTCCTGAATCCATTTGCCTGTTAGACCTTGAAGTAAGTAAATTTTCCATGTTCTTAAATGTACTATACAATTTAAGAGTTTTGGTATCTAATACTTTTTATTTATTTATCTTTTATTTTTACAAAAACAGGTATTTCTGCTTGGAGTGGTATTCACTAGCAACTTAGAATTGCAAGAGAAGTTTAACGCTCACTACAGTGCACATCAGCCTCAGTTCTTACCATTGGCAGTGTGCAAGCAGCTCTATACTGAAAAGCAAAGAGCCTGGTGGGATGCCGTTCGTACTATTACGCACAGAAAAATAATGTAAGGCTTTTTAAGTTTGGAAATATTCGAAACGAGTTTTTAGTAGCTTCTGCAAGGGTGTCATGAATTGATCCCCATAGATTGTGTGTAAAATTCACTTTTCTTGATGTATTTTGGACATTGAAGTCTTACTGCTGGAGGGGCTTGAGACACTTAAGAACTTTCTAAAAATGGGGTTTTCATTTCTAATAATGCATTTTTAAGCTAGATGTAGGTTAGGACTAAAAAAGATGAAAAAAAAAAAGAATACTAACTGTGGAATATTTCTTCTGATATGTAGGCCAGAAACATCAGTAAAACCGAGGCTTGTAGTACAGCATGGAATAAGTACTCTGCGAGCACTGGATAAACATGGCCTTCAACCTGCCTTAATTATATACTGGGCAAAAACACTGCAAAAAACCGTAAGCTAAAATTATTTTAAAATATGTATAATCTGATGTTTTTTCTCTTATTTTGTGAACTAAACAGTAGATAAAATCAGATGAGAGAACTGTGGTTAATTTTGCCAGATAAGTTACTTGCTATAGTCGCCCTAGTGAGTTCTCTATCCCTCACTACTCTCTTAATGCTACTTTTAACTGTAGTGGTATTTTCTACCTGTATGTTACATAGCTCTGTAGAGAGGTCGCCTGAGGTTTGTCACAAGTATTAGAGAAGATACTAATTGCTTCAGAGAACAATATGTATGAATAGCAGTGGGTTTGAATTTGTTGAGATGACCTGCTTTTATTCCCTTTTCTTCAACAGGGTATTAGCCTTAACTCCTTTTATGACCAGAAGGAATACATTGGACGAAGTGTTTACTACTGGAAGAGAGTCTTGATTATGCTGGAAGTAGTCAAAAAGAAGAGAAGTATTCCTGAACCTACTGATCCTCTCTTCAAACATTTCCGTAGACTTGACATCCAGGTACAGATTGATTAATCTAAAATTGAAGTAAGAGGGATTATATCACAAAAATTTATTGTGTGTGTGTATGTTGGTTGGGGTTTTCTTGCATTCTACGGCTCTATGGTGTTACTAATATAATATCATTAACAGTGATACTTGGTAGTAACTGCATGTCTGATTAAAGGCAGGGGAATCTCTCCTTATAACTTTATTTTTAATTTTAAAACTCTATTTGATTGGAAGACACTGAACTCCCTTACTACCAACTTTCTTTAAAAAGTGTTTTCCTTGTATTACAGGAATAAAAAATTAGTAATATCATTAACCTCCGCCTGCCTGATTATTTAGTGGCGTTCACATGCACTTTCTGTTCCAAGTATCGAGTTAAGTATGACTCGTCTTTTGCTTTGTAGGTCTCGCAGGTTACAGTCTATGAAGAAGAGGCACGTATAGCATTTGCAACATTGGATGCAGTTGATGGCAGAACTGATGATGCTTTGTTAGCATTTGAAGCTATTAAGAATGTCGTTTCATACTGGAATCTTGCTATAGTAAGTTCATAAATTTCATTACCCGCAAATGCGTTTTCTTCACTTGCATTCTGACTGATTCTAATTAATGTGCATATTGTTAGATCTTCCAAAGAAAGGCAGAGGAGATTGAGAATGATGCCATGATGCTAGAAGAACAAGAAGAACACAAAGTCTATCTTTTTAAAAGCAAGCATTATCTAATGAAGATCTTAGACGAAAGCTCCTCTGATGTGTCAGTAACTGAGAAAGTAAGTAATTCTTGCTTAAAAGCTTGTTTCGAGAGATGCATTGGTTTATGTTACTATTTTAAAATGAAACCATTTGCATTCAAGTCAGATTTTTTAGACCAGACTTTACTTAAAGGCAAGCTAAACTTATTTTTTCCCACATGACAAATAACCTGCATAACTCTAGTGGGCTAGTACATTCTGGGAAACTTCTGTAAGATACCAGATCGTGCAGTGTTCTGACTACTCTGTGGTTGACAGCTTCTTTGCCAACAAATAGCTTTTGCCCATTATTTTCTTACAGAGGTTAACAGTTTCCAAATAAAATTTAAAGCTTACATGAATTGTTCTCCTACATTAACTTTGATTTGGAGCTTTGCTGAAAAAACAGTATTTCTGATCAGAACGTAGTCTCCTTCTCTGAGGAAGAATGCAATCATGACTTGCATTTCCAATAACTTTCTAGCTGCCGGTATCTGTTGAAACTGTGAGGGAAATGTTGGACGCAGTGATTCAGGAACTCGGAGAGAATGATGAAGAGGCAAGTCTTGCCTTCGGAAATGACCTGTCACCAGCTGTAGATTCAGAAGTGAAATATTCCACTTCACTGTCTAATAACTTCTCTGTCTCACCATCTAAGAGCTACAAGGTACATTAGCCAGTTATTATTTTAGGGAAGTGTTATGTTTGAATAAAAATTCAATAGGTTAAATGAACTTTTCTTCTGCTCCCCAGTTTTCTCCTAAAAATCCCCCTCAGTGGGCAGAAGATCACAGATCTATACTTCAAATGATCTGTCAGCAAGTGGAAGCTTTAAAGGTAAACGACTTTGTAAAGTTAAACAATTTTGTCACCATGTTCAATGCAGATCAGCTCATCTTGTTGTTATAGTAAGGACTCTGATCCTAGCCTAGCAAGCTAACATTAGTTCATGCTACCACATAACTCAGTGAAAATATCTTTGTAAACATCTACCTAAAATGAGTGCAAGAGTAAAACTTGTTGCCTAAAAACCCCAATTCAGGACTCAGGCAGGGGTATGGAGGCAACCCTTCCAAGGACTGTGTGTGCAGAAAGAGTTCTGCTATCATCAGCTTGGGTATCATCCAGTTGGTTCTGGGACTTTTATTTCTGGCTTTAGAAAACACTCCCAGCATGCTGTATAGCATGAACAGATCTTGGATTATTCCAACAGCCACCTCTTGATTTTTTTTTCAGAGTTTGAACATGATTGTAATTAGGGTAGGTATCGCTCCTTATGCTTTCTTCTACAAATACCAGTGTTATACACTTACATTCTCTTAATTGAAACACTGTCTTAATAGAATGAGATGCAAAAAATGAAACACAACAATTCCAACTCGAATGTATCATCTCGTTGGCCTGGTGAAATCTATGGAACAGATATTTTGTCAGAGAGCTATCAGAGAGCACAAAATCTTCATGAAGCTCCATTAACAGGTAAGTTGTTGCTGAAATCTTAATTAAACACTTAGCTAAACTGAGGTAGACTCGTTAAAATATTGCAGAAATATTTTAAGGTTCATAACTAAAACTGATCTCGGGAAAATCCATTCAAAACTACAAAAAAGGATATAAACTCTTCTGGTGTTCATTTTCAGTTGCTACTACTGGCCCATCTGTTTACTATAGCCAGTCACCTGCCTATAACTCTCAGTATCTTCTCAGAACTGCTGCGACCAATGTAACACCAACAAAGGTAAGGATGAATGTATCCGTTCAATCTGTTCCTACTGGTCTATAGAAAAGAGTGATTTTGATTCTTGTCTTGAATGACTGCTTGTAGTTGAAAGTTACTGCATTCCACAGATAGCATTTGTTAAAATGGAGGTAGCTGATGGTTGATCTTTCTGCTTTTTCTTTGTAATGTGGGGATCAGGCAGAGCGGCCAGCAAAACTGGTCTGTAAATGTGTTAGTGCGTGTCCCCTACTGGGTATGTGTGATGGCACTTAATTTTTTTCCCAAAAGTAGTATAGGAAAGGAGAATTTTGCTTATCAAAAAAAAAGAGCCTCAAAAACACCAAAGAGCCCATTCATATTTTGCTCCTCTTCAGTGCTTGTTTTCAGATGCCATTCAAGATTTAAAATAATCAGTTTAAGGCAATCTCATAAGTTAAAGTCTAAACTAACTTTAAAACACGCACTGTTTTTAAGAGTGCATGTCTGCGTGGGCTCTAGCATAGTAATACCTTGTTCTGTCACCATAACAAGAAAAGTAATTGCCTTCCGCTATTTCTTTAGGCACCTGTCTATGGCATGAACAGACTTGCACCTCAGCAACATATATATGCTTATCAACAAACAATCCATACACCACCTCTGCAAAACACTTCTGCTTGTGTGTTTCCCCAAGACCTATATGGCACATCTTTGCGTTTTGATGGTCCCGGGATCATTTCTCCTCGTGGGGCTGGTGATTACTATAATTACAGTGTTCCACAGGCAAGCACAAATCCACAGCTACCTGGACCTGGCTATTTCACAAAGCCTTCAGTCACACCAACAGCTTTAAAATCTGCAGAATCAAAAATGATAGAATTTCCAAAATCTAAATTTGGACAGCCAGGAACAGTAGAAGGGTCAAAAACACGTCTGCCAACACCAGCACAGTCAAGTCAACCAACAACTTTTAAATTCAACACTAACTTCAAGTCTAATGATGGAGACTTTACCTTTTCTTCTCCTCAAGCTACAACACAGCCTGCTAATGCAGTTTTTAACAGCAGTGAAAGCCTTTTGGGTCTTCTGACATCTGATAAACCTTTACAAGATGATAGATACGCTGAGCAAAAACCAGTTAACAGCCACCCAACTGGTCAAAGAAATGTATTCAACTTCGGTAATAAACATATTTCAGGCATCCCTTTTACAGAAGGCATGGCACAGAATGCACGTAAAAACTTGGCTTTTGAGAGGAGTGATATGTTTAGTTTCCAAGAACCAAGCAAGTCTTTATTTATGACTTCAACTTCTGATTTGGCCAATAAAAGTCATGAAACAGAGGGAGGAAGCACCCTCGGAGATGAGAATGATGATGGTCCTCATTTTGATCCAGTGGTGCCCCTTCCTGACAAGATTGAAGTAAAGACAGGTGAGGAAGATGAAGAAGAATTCTTCTGTAACAGAGCCAAACTGTTCCGTTTTGATGCAGAATCTAAGGAATGGAAAGAAAGGGGTATTGGAAATGTGAAAATACTGAAGCATAAAGTATCTGGCAAATTCCGTCTCTTAATGAGACGGGACCAAGTACTGAAAATCTGTGCAAATCACTACATAAATACTGATATGAAATTAACTCCAAATGCTGGATCGGACAGGTCATTTGTATGGCATGCTTTGGATTATGCAGACGAGTTGCCAAAACCAGAACAGCTTGCAATTCGGTTTAAAACACCAGAGGAAGCAATGCTTTTCAAAAGTAAGTTTGAGGAGTCACAGAACATCCTAAAAACCCTAGGATCAAATGTTGACACATCTGTGGCTCAGACTAGTGAGACTACTGCAAAAGAAACGACAAGTCAGGATATCAAGAAGTCTAATGGATCGACCTCAGGGACCCTGAACTCTGTATTTCAGTTTCCAGAAGATGGAGTGACCAGTGAACCTGGTAACAAAGTCAGTCTTAAATCTGTTCCAACTGCATCTGCCCTTCCAACTTTCTCATTCAGAAAGGAAGCTCAGGAAACCTTTTCTTCTGGTGGGTTTGGACAGTCACTCCTGAAGAAGGATCAATGGGAATGTAAGGTATGCTTAGTTCCAAATGAAGCAACTGCAAAGAATTGTGTATCGTGCCAAAGCCCAAATGCAGATGCGTGGCAAACACATGGCACCCCATCAACTGAATCTGCTCCAAGTTTCAAAGCCACCGGTAACACTGTGCAGGACAAACTTGGATCTGCCTTTGCTAAAAAGGAAGGTCAGTTGGATGGCAGCATCCGTTCTGTGAGAAATGAACCTGTTGCCTCCCAGAATCCAAGCAAAATGAATACAGAAGCATCTCCTCAAGTTTCTTTTAAATTTGTATTAGATGCTCCAAAAACCATTCGAAATGACTTAGGAACTCCTTTTTCTAAAAAAGGTCAGTGGGACTGCTCTGTAGGCCTAGTCCAAAATGAATCCAATGATGAAAACTCTCATTCTTGCCAGAATCCTAAATCACAAAGTCAACCAAATGTGCCTGTGTCTACTGCTCAGGCACTTCCTGCTACCAGCTTCAGTTCTGTTGCTGATGCAACTGCAACTAAGCCACAGAAGAATACGTTTGCGGAGCTTTTTGCTAAAAAGGAAGGTCAGTGGGATTGTAATACTTGTTTTGTAAGGAATGAAGGTTCTTCACCAGCCTGTGTAGCTTGTCAAACACCAAATCCATCTGGTAATTCTGTTAGTGATGCTTCATCAACATCTACTTCTGATTTGAAAAGTAAATTATCTGAACCTGCCAAAGGACAACTAGGAACAGGTTTTAAGTGTGATTTCTTAGGAAAAGGCTTTAAGTTAGGTCATGCCGAGCAAGGCAAGACACCAGCATTTACGTTTCAAATTCCTGCTGATTCTGAAGTGAAGTCTGCAAAGGAAGGATTTAACTTTTCCATGTCAGTGCCTCCAAGTGGATTTAAATTTACCATACAGGAACCTAGCAAAAATGCCACTAAGAAAGATGATCCATCCAAAGAGTGTGCAGCTGGCTTCTTAAAAAATGATGATGAAAACTTTGCAGATGGAGAACGGAAAGTCGAGCTTCTAGCTGTGCGATTCAAACAGCAAGACGTGGCAGACTCATTTAAGCAGATTTTTGATGAAGCAAAGAATGCCCAAGAGAAAGGAACACTGATAACACCTCTTTATTCTCGTGCCAATACACCAAAAGAATCTCCATGTGGCAAAAATGCTGTAGCTGTACTGGAAGAAACTACTAGAGAAAGAACCGACCTCAGCCATGGCGATGATACTTCTGAGGTAACTGTAGAGGCCTCAGAGGTGTCGAGCACATCTGAAACGCCGACAAAAACAGTGGTTTCTCCTCCGAAGTTCGTATTCGGATCTGAATCTGTCAAGAGCATTTTCAGTAATGAAAAGTCAAAGACATTCACATTTGGAAATACTTCGGCCACTGGTTCTCTCTTTGGGTTCAGCTTTAATTCTCCAAGAAAAGGCGAAGGCAATATTCCAGCATCGCAGAAGGAAGTAGCTGGACCAAGAAGCTCCAGTGCACTGCAGAAGCCTCAAGACAGCAAGGCATGCAACTTGGCTACTTCGACACATGATGGGCCCGCCAACTTCTCATTTAGAATTGTGGAAAAAGGTGAGCGTCCTTTGAACTAATAATTTTTTTCAGCTATGCAACTTACTAAGCAGTCATCTCTTAATGCTACTCACATAACTTTTTTTGTCTCAATAATATATCTCTTTTTCTTTCCAGCATACTTTCTTCTCTCCCCTTCTTTTGAGGAGGGGGGAGTGAGGGGAGGGGTTGTGGTGGGTTAGCTGCCCAGCAGGGTAAAACCACCACACTAGCATTTTAATGGTATGGTACTTCTCTTTGATTTCATGCACTGCTTCCTACCATTGCAAGACTGTTTAACCAGATGATAGTATATAATTTGCATACTAGTCTCAGATTTATGAAGACAAACTGTTTCTTAACTAAAGTATAATAAAGTGTGGTGGCAGAGATGTTAGCTACAGTTTATTCAGGTGAGTACGGTAAGCTAGTATAGCATTAAACATGAATTTTCCTACTGTGACACATAACTACAGAATGCTTCCAAAGCATAGGTAAGTGTGTTTTCCCCTCTTTAAAAGTACAGTTAAACACTTACATCCAAACAATTTATTTTTTAGGATTTAATTTTAGCCTTTTTAAATCTAATCCAATGGCCTTTTGGACAAGCACACCTTCCTTGCAACCTGACAGTAAAGGTATTTACACGCTGCACTGAATGTGTGATAAAAACACTTTAGCAGGCATGGACAGTAACCCAACTGTAGCACAGCAGTTGGCTTAGTAATCCTTACAATTAACATGCGTGCTGGAAGAGAGTACTTAAAATTCTGTGTCTGACTACTGTATTTGTCAGGTAAGAGAATGCCTTTGATGTGTGAGCACGATGGATGGTCTTTTTTTATGCTTTTGGCTGTTGTTTGCCTTACTTTTTAAGGGTATTTAGAAACCTGCCTTGCACTTCACAGTTTTACTGAACACACACACGCTGCATCTATAAAATTCTCTTTTAGTAAAGGAATTATATTCTTTTTTTTATTTTTAAAGTGTGACTCTCTTCCCACCTGAGGTCTTCCACTTCAGTGAAATATGCTTGAAGATTTCTAGACATGTTAACTAGTAAAACTTAAAATATATTCAAGTTATGTGCTGGAAATGCTTAATTCAGTTTCCTTATTATCAATGTTAACTTCTGCAATTTTAAAAACAAGGCGTAGGCAGAGATGAGAGAGCCAAATTTAGCTACTGTTTACATGTACGTGCTTCATGTATAATACGAAGTCCACCTTAGCTAGCCAAAAAGCTTTTGCTGATGTAACCATCTTGTTTACATGCAGAACCCTTAACCAAAATTACACCTTACAGCTTGATTGTGTCATCATAAGATGTTAAAAACAGTACTTCTCCTAAGTTAGGCTTGCTGGAAGCATACTCAAGCTAGTGCAGTTATGCAAGAGCAGTTTAATTTTCAAAAACAAATTTTTATTGTAGCTTGCACAAGATAGTCTTCTAAAGTTAGTGTCTTAGACTGTTAAAAACTGTCAAAGTCATTTCAAACACCGTTTTTCCAGCTTAGTATTTCTAGAGAAGCTATTCTTATTCAAACGCTGAACTCATGTCCACCTTCTGCATATCTGATTGAGAGTCAAATGTTCTGTGTTTTTAGGCATCCACGAGTCTATTAATAATTTGATTTCATTTTCATCATTGAATGTCCATAAAATAAAGTGAATTAGCATTCTGAGCTAATGCATAAATGCAAGAACTCTTGCTGCCTTGAATTCATTTTGTTTTTATATTGGGAACAGGGAAGGTGTTTTAAAGAAATGAAATAAAAAATCATATGCCTTTCTGGTACTTCAGACAGTTCTTCATTTCTGCTTTCCTGATAACTAGGGTATGGTTATATACCTTGCTTTATTTACAGTTGGTGTTACCTTCAGTGTAGGTTTTGGTTTTGGTTTTGAGCTCTGACTGGCTTAATAGCAAATGACTTTAAGTCCTGTCCGAATTAGCTTTTCAAGTCTACATAAATATAATTTGAGTTTCTCATGGGGAACATCTTTCAGGGAATGGTTTCTGAGTTTTGCTAGGGCAATGTTCAAAAGAAATTTAACCTCATAAGTCATTTTCCATTGAGGTGCGAAACAACTAGTTTTTTCTTAGCTTTTTCTTTGGCTCTTCTCATGAGCTTTTCTCAAGTATTTTAACAATTTTAATTCATAGTTAAGTCAATTGCATGTGTTAAGTTTTAAACTTCAGTATTTTTATATTTAGCAGATACTCGCTGATATGTATGGGGGGACAAAACAATTATTGTGACTAGCTAGATATTTACATCTACATGATCTTTATATCAAAGACGAAATAAAAGCAAAAATGTAATACATCAGTGAAACTGCTTCCAACTGTTGTGCGCGGTATTGCTCTTTCTGTTCCTTCCATATACTAACAACTGTGTGGATTTTTTTCCCCGAGTAGAAAGCTGTATCATCCCAAAATCAACAGCCTTTTAGGAATATACTGTATGTGTGCATGGCACTGTTTTCATCGCAGCCTGTGAAAATACATTTAATCTGTTTGCAGCAATTTTAAATCAGCAAAGTTAACTTTCTTGTGGAGAGGCTGAGTAGAAACTGATTTAAGTGATCCCATGAACATCTCGCTCAGTCTTCATATTCTGAGGGCAAATGCACATTGTAATCCTTTCTGTTGCTCAAGTGTTCTGTCACTTCAAGTGGATGTTTGGATTGCTGGGATTGTAATCAGTGTTTGATCAACGTGTGAAGAACTTTACCTGTGTATTGATCTGAACTGACTTCTTGACGTTTGTTTTATTCAGTTTTTATATTTACTCAACCAAAGTGAGACACTTGCTTAACTAATCTGAATGAATAAAGCATGTGCTAGCAGGCAGCATACCTGCCTACCTTTGTAACACAGTACTGCATTTACTTTATACAGGCTCAGAAGAGCTATTGAGATAAGACTGCTGGCTATGAGTTTGAGCTTCTCTCTATGCTATATTAGGAACCTGAAGTGATTGACTCCCCTTGATTAGAAGTTAATCAGCTGGGACAAATGTGGAGCAGGCAACACTGCAAAAGCACTTATAATTGAACTGGGGCTTAGAACTTCGAATGCTGCTTTTATTCTAGTACTACTTAGGTTGCTTTTACTCTGCTGGAAGATACAAATGGGAAAGCTACTTTTAAAAAGCAGCTTTATTTTAATATGTCAGTTGTGCCAGAGTATCGGGGCATGTCTAGGAACACTAAATTTATCTTCTCTCCCTGTCTCTTTTTGCAGAAATGAATGTCAAAATGCTTGAGCAGGAAAATCAGTGTTCCTCAGGAACTGATTAATTCCTAGCTGAAGCTTTAGGTTCCACCTTGACTACGTTGTGCCACAAAGCTGGCGAATATTTTATTATGAAAAGAACAGTGAGCTTTTGAGAGCCCACTTCAAATTCTGCTGACTATCTTAGTGCAGACCTCTAGTGCAGTATGTTATTGTGTTATCAAGGGGGCTGACTTATTAAAGCAATCAAATGATTCTTGGAAACAGATGATATATGGATATTGATGTGCTTATGGGGTAATTCTTATTAATAGTTAACCAATGTGTTTCTCTTAAGCCTTTACTTTGTAAATTACCCCTCTAAACAAAAACAAGTGAAAGGAACTCCACATGTGACCCTTAAACTGATGCATCCTTCCTCTTTGCTTCTATTCTATTATGCATAAAGATGTGAGATTATTAGCTTTAACCTTCGATTATTAGTGTTTATTCAGTGAAAGTGGAATAGGCAATTTGATGTTGAAGGAGAGAGCAGAAGAAATTGTATAATAAAATCAGCAATAGTATTTGTCCTTGCTGGGAAAGCTAGTTAAACTTTACGCTGATAGCAGTATTTTGTTATTCCAGTAACGTGAAGCTATGAGATTACTCTTAAAACACTAAAAGTTTCAGCAGCAGCTGCTATGGTAATTAAGTTGAGATTACTTATGGGAAATTTGAGCTTTTTATTAACTAATTTGAAATAAGTCCTGCTCAGTTGCTATTTAATATTTTCTGGAACTTCAAACACTTGAAGCAATTCAATAGTACATGTTGCTGTAGGTGGCTTTACGTTTTCTTTTTCAGTCCTGCATTTTTCCTCTCCACCTCTCTGGATGACACCTATATGGCTCTTTTTCCATAATCTTATTTCCTTTGGTGTAAGGACATAAATAATCCTTCTAACAATATAAAAATGCAGGTTTGATACTGATCTGAGGCTTGAATTTCAAAGGCAATAGAACAGGTCGTAGTTCGGCATGCAGTTCAGAAATTATTAAGTTCTAGCATGCTTTGTCCTAGCATTCTGTAACTTTAACTGTTGTTTCCTGTGGTTGAATAAAAATATGTAGGCTCCGAATATGTATGTTTCTAACCACCTAAGAATTAAGTCAGCTCTGTAATAATGGCAGTGTTGGACTAATGTTGCTGCCTGTTCTAAACTAATTTAGTTTTAATGCTTTGTTCATTTTCTGTACAAAGCTGAGAAGACAGTGCCAGAAGATGATCTTCCAACTGATGAGGTTATAATTGTTTACGAGTTAACACCTACCCCTGAGCAGAGAGCTCTTGCTGGCTTTCTTAAACTACCTTCAACATTCTTCTGCTATAAGAATAAGCCTGGATATGTGAGTGAGGAGGATGATGGTAAGGAGTGTCAAAATTGATCTTTGTGTTGCCTTTTTGTTGGGAAAGGGTATAATACTATTAAAACCAATAGACGCTCTAATACTAGTTTGGACTGATGGGCGGTAATGTTTGTGTTATCTTCGTTTGTGCCAAAGATGTACATTTGAGTCTTCAGGA
The DNA here is from genome assembly GCF_964211835.1 of Anser anser. NCBI lineage: Eukaryota > Metazoa > Chordata > Aves > Anseriformes > Anatidae > Anser > Anser anser. The sequence goes on from NC_139720.1 coordinate 146,497,910, forward strand.
CAGAACAAGGGAGGGCCAGGAATGACAAAAAGGAATTTGCATTGGTGCTATATGGGTGCTCTGACTCATTGCTAATGTAGTTGGTTAGGTAAGACTACATAAATATTCGAGCAAGAGGCGTATCTCTAAGTATTTTGAGAGTCAAGTGGTAGGCAGCCTTTATCAAAAATAAAAATGCTCAGGTTCCATAAATGGTAGACTGGTTTCTCTTTATTCTAAAGCAAATTCTTAACAGAGAAACTGAATATTTTACATCAACTCTAGTTGTATACAACTAAATTCCTCTTAACTTACTCAGTAGCAATTGGTTAAATTGCAGTTCTGAAGCGTTTCACTGAACAGGAAATAAGAGATGATGAGCAGCCTCCCACAAAGATCTAGGCTTGCTTGATTTTATACAAAAGATCTTCCATCTCCCTTCCCAATTGTGTTTAGTGGTACTCTTAATAAAATTAATAAGAAATAGATTTTCTGAAAGCATGAAACCCATGCCACACATCTAGACTGAAAAAGAGTCAAGAGTGCACCAAAGCACACACATGCAAAATAGGAAGTGAAGGCTTACTTGCTGGTGAGTGAAACTTAAACATTAGCAGAAGTTGTGTGTGCTTGCTAGGCTTGTGAGTCTGAAGGGCTTAACAGACTTCTCTGTACTTGGACGATGCCTGAGAACTTACATTTGTTTCCTATACTTAAGATGAAGACTATGAAACAGCTGTTAAGAACCTTAATGGAAGACTCTATCAAGAAAAGAAAAGGAAATTGCAGGGTTCTGCAAAAGATATGCCTGAAAACACAACAGGTAACTTTTTTTATACTGAGATTTAAGCTCTAAATCTAGAGGACACCCGGGCTCTGAGGTTAATTTGATTTTTCCTGAGATAGTTTTAGGAACACTTGCACTGGAATCAGAAAAGCTGCAGCTTAAAATGCATCTTTAACCTCAGTATGTTGAATTGTTATCAGTAAGTGGTACCTGAATGAAAAGAACATTTTAGAGGGCCTTTAAACAAGAACATCAAACTGTCTTCTTACCTGGAAACTCCTGCCTTTCTTCTGAATACGAAGAGCTGAGCTTTGCAAGATGCCTTTGAAAGACCAAAAGAAAAAAAAAACAACTTGTCTACAGCTCTGAATGTTTAATTCTGCTGATAGTAGACTTAGATTATAAGCATGTGAGTTAATGCTGTTCAATAAGGAAAAAAGTACTTGGTCTCTGTAGTAATAATACAAGTGCAGAAGATAATTTGCTTGTTTTCATGCTAATGGTTATTTTGGAAGTGCCTCTAACTTTAGTGTTGCATAAGTGGGTATCTGGATAGATACTGTAACAAAGGAGGTCTGTTTTTTGAGGATGTGTGGTTCTATGTGCTAGAAAGAGGTGGTAGATATTGGGCTATCAGAAATATAAGTAAATGTTGAAGGAAGCTAGCAGTAGTGGCAGTTGCAAGATTGAACTTCACATTGTTGCTTGGAAACTCTCTGATAGCAATAGAAAACCAGGTATTGCAAAATGACAATTCTTTAGCCACCCTGAGCGGAATTACCCTTCCGCTCTTTCAATAATGATGCTATTTGAAAAGTTCCTGAAGTCGTACTTTACGTTGTCCCGTGTATCACGGTGTTATTTGATAACATAGTTGCCCAAAATTACCTCAGTAGTCAGCTGCCTTACCAGCTCTTTTCTATTAATTTTTATTCTTTGCAGGAGACATCACAGGCAAAACTGACTTGAAAACTGAAGGAGAATGTGTTACTGCTGAAAACGCTAAAGTATGAACTAAATCTCTATACAACTTTTTGTCATTGAATTTGTAGAAGTATTTTCACACTCGTAAGACCTGATACTTTTCGCTTTGTGGGGAATAAAACATGTATTGGGGAAAAGTTATTTGAATCCTCTGACTGTGCCTCAAGTCTTTGACACTGGAACTGAGGTTCAGATCTGAAGTTTCTCAGGGAGAGAAAGGAGGTGCAGCTGTTTTCCTAATATAAACAGCTTTGGCTAGTAATGTCCCTCTGAACATGTATGCAAGAATTAATTGATTTCAGAGAGATTTCAAAGAGAAATTGCATCTTTGTGGAAGCATACTGCTTCAGAGGTACTTGGGTCTCTTGTAAAGTTAGTGTCCAATGTGTGGTAAGCGTCAGGAAAGAAATTAAACTGTCAGAAAGCTTCCAATAACAATTTTTTTCCCTAGCTGTTTACAACTTTTTTTAATGCGAATTGAGGTGGCCATCTTTAATTTCATCTAGTGTGGGCCCCTGGTTTCTAGTTGTTTCCAGATTGAACCCACCTTAATTTCAGTAGAATTTGTTGCCACCTATGTTGTCTCTAGGAGGCATAGTTGCATAGATGCACAGCTTGTTTTTGTCCAGAGTTTCCTGAAAATATCCGTTGAACGGAGTAATGAGCAGTTCTGAAGCATTAGAAGGGCTGTAGCGGAGTGGGAGTCAGGGAACTTAATATGGTGCCTATTTCGTGGCGTCTTCAGTACTGCTGTTGTAGTTAAAGAAACTGATAGCACTGTGGGGGGGGGGGAAGTTCTTCATTATGACTGTCCTTACTGTCCTGACTTAAAGTGGTTTGAATATTAGGCTCCTTCTTGCTTATTTTTTTTATTGCTTTACTCCTTATTAATCTCAGGAGAATGATGTCACCAGTTCTACTGATATAGTGCCTACAACTAAAGGAGAACCAACTGAATCAGCTGATGAGGCTATAGCACCTGTGCAGTCAGCTGAAGAGCCAGATTCCAGCACAGGTAATGTTAATGTATTGCAGGCTTTATCAGTAGGTGATGACAAACCTGTAAACCTGACAACTAAAAAAGAAAGTAATTCAGATTCTTCAGAGTCAACACAAGGTAAAGTCAGGGGTACGTATATTGTTGTCTTTTTAGGAGCTTAAGTATGCTTTTCCTGTAGAACAGTTTATCTAATCTAGCTGTTGCATTGAACAGATGTAGTACCGATATTGAATTTGAAGCGTGAGTACCAATCTAGTGAAAACATGAAGGGGAATGAAAGTATTTCAGTGTTTCAAATTCTTATATGGTCAAATGAGACTGCTCCAGAGCAATGCTGTTGGTTTATTGTTAAATGCCATGTGAGTACTTATTAAAGCTCTGTGGATCTGCACAGAAGTGGCATGCTGAACTGAACTAGGTCTTGAGATCTCTTCTTTTTAAATATAATTGCACATCACTTCTCAGAATGACAGTAAACTTTAAATTTATGGGAAGGGAAGAATATTGTAGAGACTTCTCCAGTTTATTCTTGTTGACTACATGACATTGGAAATGTTTTCCCTAAAGGATTAGAAAAGCATTTGACTTTCCCATCTTGTTTGATAGAAGACAAAACCATCTCATTTGGATTCAGCAATACCTCAGAATTGTCATTTGCAGATCTGGCTTCCAGAAACTCTGGAGACTTTGCTTTTGGGTCAAAAGGTGAGTTAAGCATCTGAGACAGATACTGAACAGGACTTCTGCTTCATACAAAATACCTTTGTGCACCAAGCTTCCGCATATTGTCAAGTTACGTAAATTTGTGTAACTTTACTTCTCAGCAAAATGTTTAAAATGCAAGTCTCTTAACTGTAGATAAAGATTTCAAGTGGGCAAATACTGGAGCAACCGTATTTGGAGCATAGACAACCAGCAAAGCAGATGAAGATGATAGCGGTGATGAAGTCGTACATAATGATGATATCCACTTTGAGCCCATTGTTTCCTTACCAGAGGTAAAGAAACTTCCAGAATATAAAAGAACATTAAGATAAGCATATCTGCTAACAAAGAAAATTTTTATAAATGCTTTCCTTGACTTCTTATGCTTTCTGTCTGTTGTGCTTCGGTCCTTTTTTCTTGTGCTGCCTGTGTAGAATCTCCTGCTGTTTGAAATTCTGGTGGTACAACTTCTCGCTGGGGGAAAGTATCTGGTGCATCAGTTAATGATACAAAATTTCAGGTTGTTATATCTTGACTCAGTGTAGATCATGAAAATTTGTACAAGTAACTTCTAAAAGGTAAATTTGATTTATTATAGCATATTTGAAAAACAAGGTGTGTTGGGGGGGCTTGAACAATTGTCACTGCTAATGCAACTCAGTTAGGATTTTTTATTGATGACTTGTAGATTCAGTTCTCTGAAAGCCACCCAATTTGAAATTTTTGCTCTAAGCTAGGTGAGAGGCTTCTAGAATCACTGAGCATTAAAGGTCTAGCACAATTAACTGCACAAGGCTAAGGAAACTATTTTTAATTCAAAAAGAAATAGTTTTTCAAGAAGTAAAGCCTTAAACTTCAGTAAAGCTTAACTTTAGGTAGCCTTCTGTAACTTCTTGAGGCTTAATGCAGTTGCTTGTGTCTGGATTTGGTATTTAGCCTTAGTGTGTATAACAAGATGTAAAAAGTTCGAGATGGTTATAGCTTGTCTTTCTATAAAGAATAAAATTTAATTCCAGATCGGTGTAATTATTAAAGAAGACTGCCACAGCACAAATAAACAATATTTAGTATCCTATAATTTGAACAGCTAATCTGACGTAGTTTGTAACGTGCCTTCCTTCCTTCTTAAAAAAAATTGTGTGCCTTTCCTCATCTGTTTGTTATATTAGGACTCTTGTTGTTTTCTTTCTTGCCTTACTTGATGTTTCATTTCTCCCTCAATGTCACTTCTCCCTTCAGAAAAGCTTCTCTGTCACTTATTTCTCCAGTTCTCTCAAGTCTTCCATATCTTTGGAAGATGTCTTAACTAAAGAATGTTAGAGACAGGTAATATGCATACATAAAGTGACAAGGAGATACAGCTGTCAGCCCTCAATTTACTATTCACAGTTGATATTTATTCTGTTCAGATGCAAATGTTAAGTTCTTTAACAATCTTGAAAAGGTAACACCTGGAATGCTAATAGCACTATATTCTCACTTCTCAGTGTGCACATCAGTCGGCACATATGAAATTTTCCGGGGGAACATGCCAGAACAATTGGTAGCTTTCTTAAAAAAGAAAAATGCACACAAAAGGTAAAACCTCGTGCAGCACAGGGAAGTAGTGTTGCAGTGCTAGAATTCATTTCAAACACTGGGGCTCATTGGGCTCCTAAATTCTGAAAAGCTCAGGCGTTTTATTTCAGTGTATGATGAAGGTCTGTAGAGCTGTTGGCACAAAACCATTCAAGAAAGGAAAACATGGAATAATTTCCCATTGTAATATGTCAGAATCATAATAAGTGTGTAAGATGTAATCCTGCTGGTGGCAGCAGTTCTGGGAAATCATAGGTACTCTACTGTGCTGTGTTCTAGGTGGAAGTAAAATCAGGAGAAGAAGATGAAGAAATTCTTTTCAAAGAGAGAGCCAAACTTTATAGATGGGATAGAGATGCTACTCAGTGGAAGGAGCGTGGTGTTGGAGAGATAAAGATCCTCTTCCATACACAGAAGAAATGTTACAGAGTCCTAATGAGAAGGGAACAAGTTCTTAAAGTGTGTGCAAACCATGTTATCACCAAAGAAATGAATTTAGTACCTTCAGATACATCAAACAATGCTTTAATTTGGACAGCCACGGATTATGCAGGTGGGTTGTTTTGGTGTTTTTTTCACTTTTTTAAAAGATCTTTGTGTGGCTTTTTTCTGAGGAGACTATACCAAACAAAAGCTACTTGTATCTGACTATTTGGAATTAGAGCTAAAGAAACCTGTTCTTGGATTTATTTTCAGATGGAGAAATAAAAGTAGAACAACTTGCAGTGAGGTTTAAAAGTCAAGAAATGGCTGCTACTTTCAAGAAGATATTTGAAGACTGCCAGCAAAGCTTGTCAAAACTGAAGAAGGGACTGCCAGCAGGACTGTCAAAGGACACCAACCCCATTGTTTATTTTGAAGTTTCTGCGGATGACAAACCTTTAGGACGTGTAACCATGGAGCTGTTTTCAAATATTGTCCCTCAAACAGCTGAAAATTTCAGGGCCCTGTGCACAGGAGAGAGAGGATTTGGATTTAAGAACACCAAATTTCACAGAATAGTTTCTGACTTTGTGTGTCAGGTAGGCATAACGTGAAGACTTCTTGAGGGAACGAAACCCATCTGGTCTAACAGTGCCACTACAAAAATCACAGGATAGCACATGCTCGGTGGCAGCACAAATCTAGAGTCCAAGATACTCTTCTCCTTTCCCTGCAAGGAGATGAGCAATGGTGTAAGCAGCATGTACTGCCCTAAGCTGAATGCTCTTTAACTGTGTTTGCCAGCTGCCTGATGCTTTAGTGTTGATTAGTGCTGCCATTTTAGTGTAGAAGAAATAATGGAGATAGAGATTTCTTCTTCCCACAGACAAGGGGCCTGTTGCTGAACAGAAGCAGCAAGGAAAGTAAGGCTTCCCAAAACGAACATTCAGAGCCGTCTCTTTCCAAAGAGAGGAGCTTCCATATGCTCACCTGCTAAGAACACTTACTTTCCACCTTTTGAAGAACACTTTATATTTCAGATGACCTGCACTGCAAAATCAATATTCCATATATTTTAGATACTCCAATTTCAGTCTAAAAAGGTCTTCTATTTCTCGTATCATGCAGTGGCTTTGTCCTAAAAACTCTTAATGAAAACTGAGTATATCCTCCTGCATTGCTCGTGAATCCCGATGTGAGCAGCATTGCTGTTAAATCTTTGTGTGCATTTAGTAGCACTAGCAAGTTCTCCATAATTTCTGAAGGTTTAGGAGATTGATATCTGCTCACGTATACCTTCCCTTCACTCCAAAAATTCTTCCAAATATTCAATATGAGGTATAATGGCTTAAAACAGGTAAAATAATCCAAATTCCTTACATGCTACAATAGTGCTTTTGCATAACGCTACATCCCTCAAGACAGGGCACAATCTTTTCCACATTCAGAAATGGATAGTAATATACGAATGGCTTGTCATCAGAGTAAAAAACTCTCCAGTCTTGATTGGGTATTAACTGAATCTGAAGTATGACCTTTATTGTTCTTTTCTTTAAACTTTCTGCACAGAAACAGGAAAGTACTGATCAGTGGTAACATGACCTTTTTTGGGTGGTCAGTTTCGTGCCTGCAGGGACTGAGAATAGAGAGAATTGTGGTTGCCAGTTGTAAGGGCCGAGTGAAGCAGGAAGCAGACAGTGGAAATGACCAGCTTAGAGTAGTTGCCATGTGGAACAGGAAGATAAAATGCTGTGTTCAGAATAAATGAGAAACATCCCAGTAATGCTTTTTTACCATGAGCAAAGCTGCTGAAGCTGGAAAGCCTTATATACAAGTAAATATGGTACTTGTGATAACTAAGAATGAGGTTTTACCTGTGTTTTTTGAATGGAAACTCTTCTATTTTGGAAGAGAATGTAACTGTGCTATTGGTTGGTGTTTTGGGATTTGAATAAATGCTGTGCCTTTTTTTTTAAGAGAGGTGATATAACTAACCATGATGGAACAGGTGGACGGTCAATTTATGGAGATACATTTGAAGATGAGAACTTTGAGGTGAAGCACACTGGTCCTGGATTGCTGTCAATGGCAAATAGGGGTCGGGATACAAATAACTCTCAGTTCTTCATAACTCTCAAAAAAGCAGAACACTTGGACTTTAAACATGTGGTGTTTGGTTTTGTGAAAGATGGAATGGATGTTGTGAAAAAGATCGAATCCTTTGGTTCTCCCAAAGGGTTAGTAAGTGGAAGAGTTGTCATTACAGACTGTGGGCAAATATAGAATTCTGGCTTTTGAGTATACAGATGTTCTAGCAGTATAAATTAGTATTTAGATGTTATTGATTAATTATTTCAGCTTCTCTAAAAAGGACGCTTCTCTAAAAAGGACACTTCTGATGTATAAATGTAAAATTACAGCTTATGGTTGTTTTTTGTGTTCTAATTGATTTTTTTGCATGTTAAATAAGTTCAGACACTGGCATATTTTGGGTGTATTTGTGTTATCATGACATATTTGTATTGAATGTCAAATTTTAAAAATTAAATCTTAGTCTTGTTAAAATAACTATTGTCTTCACTTTGGCTTGTTGAAAAGCAATTTGCATAATGTGTTGCATACTTATTTTGAACATGCTAATTGCATGCTAATTGATGTTGATAATCTATCTGTGCTAATTGATGGTCAGTAAAGTGAAGGCCTTCGAAACTTTGTGAGCAGTGAGCTCATGAAGCTCACTGCAGCATGTTCATGAAGCATGCTCGTTTTGATGAGCAGTGAGCAAGCTGAGGCAGCTGGTCAGGTGCTGGTCAGGTGGATGCTATTTGTGCTGTCTGCAGGCTCTTTGGCACTTGAGTATTTTGAAAGGTAAAGAGCAGTTCTTATGCGCAGTCTTGGACACAGGATTTAGTTCATACTTGCTTGGGAAATTACCTTCCAGACCCACACATTTTTTTTGTATCTGGTATGTTAAAGTGGCTGGTAACATTTAGTGACAACTGTCTACTTGAGTGTTATCTGGAAAGCTGTGGTATAGAGGGGTGAATGTGCATGGGTAAGTTATTTTAACTTCCACCTTACATCTCAGCGCCAGGACTGTCAGTATTTTTTCAAAATAACCATTTGTATATAAGTTAGAGATGATAATAGACACTACATATTTCTGTCATGCTTTTTTTCTGAGGAAAGCGAGAGTAACCCTTCCCTCAGCCTCTCGAGGGAATGCTGCTTACATAAGCATTACACTGTAAGCCCCTAGCGCACAAACTTGACCCGTGTTTCCATTATATTGAGCTGTAACCCAACAGTAAGCCGCTCCTGTGCTCTCCCGTGTTTCAGTTCCACAAAACGGGAGGAGGAGTCGGCGTTGTTCCCCTTAACCACGCTCCGCCCGCCGCGGCCCCTCAGCCCAGCGGCCCCGGCCCCAACGGGCGCCGCCAGCGCCGCCTCCTGCGCCTGCGCGCAGGGCCGCAGTGAGGGCGGGCGCAGCCGTGGCGAGGCCCGGGGATCCGGGGCGGGCGTTGAGAGGGCCGGGGGAAAAGGCAGCGGGAAGCCGGTCCTCTGCCTGCCCCGAGGGGCTGCGGCCGCCGTGGAGCCGCGTGGTGGAACGGGCGGGTGGGATCCAGAACCCTGGGGTCTCATCCTGGTCTGAACTTGTTCTTTCCCCAGCAATCTGCCGTCCCAGGTTGTAAGCATCCCCAAAATGCAGCCTGAGCGGCTTGGTGCTTCGTTTTTGCTTAAAACTCATAAAACTCATCTGCCGGTTGGGTGTAGTAACACTTGGATCGTCTTAGAAGTTTTAAGTCATGTATGAAGCATATGCATAACTCATTTCTTTCCTATCTCCTGCTGCTACAGCAATTGCTGCCGTTAAAACGTGCTGGCAGTGTTAGTGAGTTTTCCTGAAGCCTAGTGGTCAGGCTTTTTCAAGGAGCAGGAAACTTTCATATCTAGCCAAGCAAAGAATCAAGCCCGTAGTTCATAAGAGACTGCCACAGGGACCAGACCAATTTACGATGGCTATCATTTCCCTTGCAATGTTACATGTTAATGTAAAGCACCAGAGAAGGCAAGGTCCATTGCACCAGTATGAATAAATGAAGTGGATTATGATTCTTCAGTTTCCGTTAGTACTGACACAAGCATTTATGGCTCTGCATGGTGGATTAGGAAATTGATCTGTCCATAGTCTAGCAACAAAGACCCCTCCCATGTTTGTGTTTCAAAAGCCTTTGACACTCTATAGGAAGACACTTTAATTTTGTCTTTTATCTGAGACAAGTGTTAGGGTTGTTCTCTTGCACTGGTGTTCCATGGGTCAAATGCTTGCAGTGTGCTCAGAGGATAGACAGACAGTAAGCATCCAAACTCGTGCTGCGAGGGAAGTTGTATCTTGTACAAACACCCACAAGCAATCAGAGATTGAGAGAGACAGCAAGCTGGATTTGGGCTAGACACATAGTTGGGTTGGGGGTTCAGATGGGTCCTGGGAATCATTAAATGAATTCAGATTTTTTTTTTCTGAAAAGTCGAACCTCCTCAGTATCTTGCCATTTTAATGATTGCTGTCTAGGATCGGGAGCCCTCCCAAACGTGAGGTGAAGATTTCTGTTCTTTAACAGCTAAAATCTGGATGTATCTGGCCTTACTTCCTCCAGAACAACTTGTCCTGTTTCCTTTTAATAGAACTCAGGTAGCATTTGGTGGTGCTGTTGATGCTGTGTTCTTCCTGAGAAACATTCTCCTTTAAGTTACAGAATTGTCTTTCTGGAACAACAAGTAGTTTTCAAAACTGATCTTTAGAAAGCTATTGCTGAGACTTTAAAGTGTAAGGCTTGCATGAGAGAAAATGCTAGATTGGTTTCTCCAAAGCTTTTTGTTACTTTGTTATAAAGCAGTATTTAAGAAAATATTGTAGTTAATTGCTTTTAAAGGATAGCAGAGAGAGGCAGTGAAATACAACTAAGATGATGAAAACTGCTTCAAGTCTGATCTCTTCTAATGTATGCTTAACTGATTTTGCATATAATCTAACAGTATCACAGATTTCTAGGTTGGAAGAGACCTCAAGATCATCGAGTCCAACCTCCGAACCCTTCTGTCATTCTTTTTTTTTTCAGTATGTGACTACAAGTTAAAAGGAAAAAGTAGAGCTAGAAACATTGATATGAAAAGCCTAGATGTGAGGATAGATGGAGCTGTTTACATGATTATCTAATTCTGTTTTTATGCCCTTATTTTGTGTCACCCTCATCACTGTATCTGATGGTATCTCAAATGTTTTTACATGTAACACTATCAGTATTGCCTTATCAGTCTGTGAGGAATACATTTGCTTCTTTAGAAGTTGGACTCGATGATCCTTCTTGGTCCCTACCAACTCGGATATTCTATGATGTTTATATGAATGGTTGTCATTGACATGTATATGCTGCAGAAAAAAAAAAAAAACACTTCCATTTTCAGTGGTACAATTTATAATAAGAGTTCTGTAACAAGGCATTTTAGCTGCTAAATAAGCAAGTCGTGACATACATTGTCACTGAAAATCCTGGTTATGCTAAATGTCTTTGTGCTTTCTTGTACGATAACCTTTCAGGACCAACGCAAAAGAAATATCAAGGTGAAGGCTCCAAAATATACGATGGTAATACCAAACAATGGTGCTTGGATGTCTTTTTCGAGATAAATGCGCACTAAAACTGTATTATTCCTAAGTTTATTTTAAGTACTTTTATTTTTTCATTTTAAATAAGTAGACACTCTTGAACGGGGATTTCTGATATTTGGGAGCCAGCTTGGGAATATTAACTACTGCATGAGGAACACAAAGAATGCTTGAAGAAATGTCTCCCGGCCTTTCTGTGTTTAAGTCTTGCTTGAAGTAGTTGGTAGCAGTCCTTCTCATATTGCATACATTTGACTTTAATTTAAAGATATGTATCTAAAATTTAGAATGTCTTTGGGTTTCTTGGGAAATGCGTGTTGCTACTGCATATGGACAGCAGGGAAAAACAGTGTATTATTAGACTTCACTTACAGATAAATTAGTATATGAAGGCAAGCTGTGAAACTTCAGAAAGACAAATTTGGTCTGAAAACTAAATAATACTTCCATCGGTTTAAGCTATTACAATAATTTATTCATTTGTCAGATCATTTCAGCATTTTTTGATTCCTGTAATATACGTGACTACGTGACAAGCATTTCTAATAAGTCCTTGATGATTTCTCAATGTCAGCTTCTCAAATGCAAAATATAATTATTGTTATTTTATATATTCTGCAGATGACATAGGCAGCTTACTGGAAAAGACAGCTATGTCTTTATCCAAATGTTTTGATTATTCAAAGTCAGAATTCACTGGAAGTGGAAGAGGTCTAGGAATAGAAGACAAGACCATTAATTGTTCTGGAACTGATGCATTTCAAAATACAGGTATGTGTGTGGAAACAGGTAATAAATACTGAGTTTAAAATATTGTGCAAAGTACAACGTGCAATTTTATTAGTTTCTATTAAATGCATTTCTGTTCAGTTTAGAAATATAATAATCAGTTAAAATATACTTTTAACATAGAGGTTTAACCTTTCCTTTAATATGTTTTGTTCCTTTAGAATGTTTAGGAGGTCCAGACATACTTAATGCAATTATAACATACGTTTTAAAAAGAAATATTAAACGCTTATGCAATTGATTGCCAGATGATTCTATAATATAAATGAAAAAACTGGTTTGTTTTTTTTTAAGTAGCTAGCTGCATTAACAGGTATTATAAGTCTGTAAATCAGATGTCATTTGTCAGTTTAAGTATTGAAAACTGGCCGCGGGTGGAGAGAAGGGGTGAGCTGTTGTTCAGCTAACTCAGGGAAGTCTAAACATCGTGAAGATGACCAGCTACCATTAATTCACTGCAAATGTTTGAAAGTGCTGCCACGACTGGAGCAGACTGTGAATCAGTGTAGCTGTGTCTCTTATGGAAAGTTTTAGCCTTAGAAGAATACTTGCTAAATTCCCTTGAAAGTGGGTATGGAAGTGGAGACAGACAGCCAACTAACCCTAATAATAAGAGTAATAATACAAGTGCAGAAGACAGAATTTGCTTGCTTTCATGCTAATGGTTATTTTGGAAGTGCCTCTAACTTTAGTGTTGCATAAGTGGGTATCTGGATAGATACTGTAACAAAGGAGGTCTGTTTTTTGAGGATGTGTGGTTCTATGTGCTAGAAAGAGGTGGTAGATATTGGGCTATCAGAAATATAAGTAAATGTTGAAGGAAGCTAGCAGTAGTGGCAGTTGCAAGATTGAACTTCACATCGTTGCTTGGAAACTCTCTGATAGCAATAGAAAACCAGGTATTGCAAAATGACAATTCTTTAGCCACCCTGAGCGGAATTACCCTTCCGCTCTTTCAATAATGATGCTATTTGAAAAGTTCCTGAAGTCGTACTTTACGTTGTCCCGTGTATCACGGTGTTATTTGATAACATAGTTGCCCAAAATTACCTCAGTAGTCAGCTGCCTTACCAGCTCTTTTCTATTAATTTTTATTCTTTGCAGGAGACATCACAGGCAAAACTGACTTGAAAACTGAAGGAGAATGTGTTACTGCTCAGGAAAAGAAAACAGCTCCTGAGGAGAAGGCTAAAGGAGAAACTCTGATGGTTCCTTCTCCATCTGTGTCTGGTGCTAGTGGTAATACTAAGGGTGATAATCCAGAAGACTCTCAGACAGAAATTAAAATTGAAAACACTGAAGTATGAACTAAATTTCTATACAACTTTTTGTCATTGAATTTGTAGAAGTATTTTCACACTCGTAAGACCTGATACTTTTCGCTTTGTGGGGAATAAAACATGTATTGGGGAAAAGTTATTTGAATCCTCTGACTGTGCCTCAAGTCTTTGACACTGGAACTGAGGTTCAGATCTGAAGTTTCTCAGGGAGAGAAAGGAGGTGCAGCTGTTTTCCTAATATAAACAGCTTTGGCTAGTAATGTCCCTCTGAACATGTATGCAAGAATTAATTGATTTCAGAGAGATTTCAAAGAGAAATTGCATCTTTGTGGAAGCATACTGCTTCAGAGGTACTTGGGTCTCTTGTAAAGTTAGTGTCCAATGTGTGGTAAGCGTCAGGAAAGAAATTAAGAAAACTGTCAGAAAGCTTCCAATAACAATTTTTTTCCCTAGCTGTTTACAACTTTTTTTAATGCGAATTGAGGTGGCCATCTTTAATTTCATCTAGTGTGGGCCCCTGGTTTCTAGTTGTTTCCAGATTGAACCCACCTTAATTTCAGTAGAATTTGTTGCCACCTATGTTGTCTCTAGGAGGCATAGTTGCATAGATGCACAGCTTGTTTTTGTCCAGAGTTTCCTGAAAATATCCGTTGAACGGAGTAATGAGCAGTTCTGAAGCATTAGAAGGGCTGTAGCGGAGTGGGAGTCAGGGAACTTAATATGGTGCCTATTTCGTGGCATCTTCAGTACTGCTGTTGTAGTTAAAGAAACTGATAGCACTGTGGGGGGGGGGGGAGAGTTCTTCATTATGACTGTCCTTACTGTCCTGACTTAAAGTGGTTTGAATATTAGGCTCCTTCTTGCTTATTTTTTTTATTGCTTTACTCCTTATTAATCTCAGGAGAATGATGTCACCAGTTCTACTGATATAGTGCCTACAACTAAAGGAGAACCAACTGAATCAGCTGATGAGGCTATAGCGCACGTGCAGTCAGCTGAAGAGCCAGATTCCAGCACAGGCAATGTTCATGTATTGCAGGCTTGAGATGTCTTTTTTTTCAATATAATTACTGTCATTCTGAGAAGTGATGTGCAAACTTTAAATATACGGGAAGGGAAGAATATTGTAGAGACTTCTGCAGTTTATTCTTGTTGACTACATGACATTAGAAATGTTTTCCCTAAAGGACTAGAAAAACATTTGACTTTCCCATCCTGTTTGATAGAAAACCAAATCTTCTCACTTTGTTTAGGCACTGCTTCAGACTTGTTTGCGTATCAGGCGTCCAAATACTCCGGAAACTTGGCTTTCAACTTAGTCGGTAAGTTAAGCCTCTGAGACAGATATTGAACAGGACTTCTGCTTCATACAAAATACCTTTGTGCACCCAACTTCTGCATATAGTTTAGATATGTAAATTTTGCGTATTATGTTAATTAGTGTAATTTTTCTTGGGCCATAAACCATAGGACTGTCTCTTGTGGTGGTGTACCACCCCTTAGCCCTGATTACATCATTTCTTATCTGTTAACCTTTTTCCTTTTTCTTGATGCTGCTTCTGGTTGTCTGCCCTTTTCTCTTCCTCAGTTGCCTGCCATCCACAACCTATCCTTAACTACTTTTTCCCCATTGCCCTGAGTTTTCACAGAATCACAGAAAGGTTGAGATTGAAAGGGACCTCAAGAGGTCATCTTGTCCAAACAAGAGGTCATCTTGTCCAAACAAGAGGTCATCTTGTCCAAACAAGAGGTCACCTTGTCCAGACTGCTCAAGCATCCTAGACACAGTTGCCCAGGATTGTGTCTGGATGTTTCTGATTTTTTTTGTACCCAAATTTCTATTTCTGCTATCATCACCGAAGTAATCTTTGCCTTATGTGGTACCAGTATGCAGTTGGGCTTACAACATTTCATTCCCTAGAAGATCCCAATACTTCCCTTCAGTTATCTGACAATTTTGGTTATTTAACTGTTTGTGAAATCTAGGGGAATGGCTTTAAACTGTAAGAGGGTAGGTTTAGATTAGACATACAGAAGAAATTCTTGACTCAGAGGATGGTGAGGCACTGGCATAGGTTTCTCAGAGAAGCTGTGGGTGCCCCATCCCCGGAAGTGTTTAAGGCCAGGCTGGGTGGGGCTTTGAGCAACCTGGTCTGGTGGGAGGTGTCCCTGCCCATGGCAGGGGGTTTGGAACTGGGTGGTGGTTAAGGTCCCTTCCAACCCAAACCATCTTGTGATTCTTTGTCTAGCAATTTCTCATGCCATGTCCAGTAGTTTTTTAAGTCCCATTCAGTTAGCTTAAATCAATTGACTGGCCTAATTGGCTTAGGTCAGGGTCTAGTCAGCAGTTAATCACTTTCCTGAAGCCATAACAAAAAGGAAACTTTGGCTACATCATGTTTCAGTCTGTGCATAGATTGAGTCAAAAAAAAGTCATGGAACAAAACTTTGAGCATTTCTCCTTAATTCTTTAGGAGATTTTTCATTTCAATATTTCTTGCTCTATACTGGTCACTGTAAATGCTTAAAATACATGTTCACTGTTTTGGATCAGCAGTCTTTATTTATTTAAGACGATATTTTTAATGTAAAGTGTGTTCTTTCTCTCTCTGTAGATAACACCTTACCATCCTCTTTGGCTGAAAGTGCACAAGAAAATGGTGAACAGAATATTACTGGTGGTTTGGTAGGGAAGACTGAGAGTGGAACTGAAGCTCAAGAATTCAATAGGCAAGACCTAATACTACCTCACATCAGTCAAATTTATAACGAATTGTGTGTCACCTATCAGGAGTTCCAGGTAGGAACTGTAATGGCCTCAGACATTTTGTAATGCTCAGTAATGTTACAAAGATTCTGACTTTTGACAGAGAATTCAGAAATTACTAACTATATCACTGTCATCATCCACCTCTTCCCCTAAATTAGTTCACTGATTTGATAATGATGCCCTGACTTGGGTAGGGGTTAGATCAGATCAGATATTTGCTCTGCTTCAGGGAGTTTGAATGCAGTGCTATTACTCCAAGAGTTGTGTTTTGTGATGCAGTGTGGGCATGGAGAGAAACACCTGCAACCACTGCTTCTCCTGACAGCACCTGAAACTATTCTCTTCACTCTGGGCATTCAAGAGTGCTTGCCCTCTTGACCTTCTGTGAAGACCATCCCTTCTGCCTTTCCTTTTCTGCTGCTGATGACTCCCAACAGTTTATCCACCAGCAGGCTTGGGCCACTAACTAAAGAGTTCCCAAGCCTGCATTGGTTTTATTCTGTAACAGCTTCTGTGCTTTTGCTAGATTTCCTGCTGGGACTGTCTTTTGTACCATACGAGATCAAAACAATTGTGTGTATCTTTTTTCTCACCACTTTCCTGGGGGTGCTTCCCACTAACTGAAGAAACAATATAGTAATCTAGTGTTTAGGGCACTGGACTATTTTTTGTCTTACAGATAATAGCATTATCCAAAAGTTTTGGAAGCAAAATCCTACTTTTAGTTGTCTAAGCTATTGCTCGAACAGCCATGCAGAGTTGAATTTTGTATTTTGGAAGGCCAAGCAGTCCTGCCACAAATCAAAGTAGTTTGTGTTAGCGTTTGAGGAAGCTGAATGTAGATGGCCATTAAGATACTTATAATTAGTCAGCTATTGTGTAACACTACAATTAAAAACAAAACCTAAGCATATCTGCAGAGGAAAGAATTCTAGTTCACTATAAATCGATAATTTCATATGTTTTGAAGCCGTTTCAACATTTTTTTTCCTTGGCATAGAGAGAGCGTTCAGCACAGGAGCAATATGCACTGGAACTTCAGAGACGAGAATATTTTCTAGTTCAGCGAGAAACATTGCTTGACAGACGTGAAGCAGCTTTGGCTGCAATAAAACATGCTGAGAAAGAAGTTCAGGCAAGATTTGGAATTATAAATAAGGTACAATAACTTATGTAATGATTCTTATTGCTCCCCATATATTTTAACTTGCTTGTAGTTTTCTTAAGTCATCACATGTTTGCTGGATATAATGCTTATTTCTTTAAAGTGTTTGAAACCCCAAAATGAAAGATGGAGAATAAAAAGTAACAAACTGTTGTTAGGGTGTTTGGTGTGGTTTCCAGTTCAAAATGGTGCATTTAATTGTGGGATGTGTAGGTACATTTTCCTGTTAAAATCTGGAAATTAAGATAATTTGTTTCTAAATCTGCAAAAATTATATGACCTTTATTACAGAAAAAAATTGTGATGAATCTCTAATTGTATGTAACTTAAATGATTATATTTGCATCAGCTCTTTCTGAAGTAGATTTTCTTGGGAAGGCTTTAAGACACATTGAGATTTTATGACATAATAAATTGCAAAGAGTATTTCTGGAAAAAAAAAACACTCGAAGTTCAACCGAACGTGGGGGCTGTGGCAAGAAATGAAATGGTATGATTTTGGTGTAAGAGGAGGTAATTATTGACACCGTTCTTGCAGGGACTTGCTATTGAATGTAGCTCTTGTAAAAAGTTTTGGTTGTTATTCTGAAGGTTGCCAAGAGAAGTGCTTTAATATATGTACTCTGCGTCTAAACCATAAGATCAGAATATAAATTCCTTTGAGGTGTGCATATGAACCTTTCCCACAAGCCATTGAGGGAGTATGTAGATACAGGAAAAAAAGGGAGAAAGGTGTCAGGGGAGCAGGACCTCAACTTTCAATAGGGAAGGAATGTGTTAAGATAGATGGTTCAAATCCGTAAAAGTGATTTTAAAGATGTCTTTAGAAAAAACACAAGTGGCTTTAAAAGTGTCACACAGGTTAGAGAAGTGTTGAAAAGCCAGGAGCAGTTAGTGGTTATCTGTAAAAACTTGTGGAGGTCAAGTGGAGTCAACTAGAAAAATCTGATGCCGTTCTTTTCAAATGGGAAAGAGTTACACAGCCATCAACTTAATGTTGGTTCTCAGCTAAATAAATAAATATATGTCCTGGCAAGCTATGAACAAACCATGCGAAGTGCCATGCCAAAAACACTGCAGTAAATGGCAACGAGCTTGTGTTAATCCTAAATTGTCAAATCAGTGTGATTTCCATTAGGACAAGGTAACAGGCATGGCTAGTAGAGGAGTACTAGTTATATGTATGTCTAGACTTTGCTGTATTGTTTCTGGTACAGTTTTACGTGGCGTTTTCATAATCATATTAGAAAAGTATGACAGCTGAAGTAAGGTTGGTGGTAAGGTGTAGTGAGACAGTGTTTCACAGCTGAAGGAATGTACATAGTAGATTCTGGAATAGTCTCTTTTGGGTCCAGTATTGGGTGTTTTCAGTGAGAAGTGTGATGGTGAGAAAGAGCACGCTTGTTAAACTTGAAGCGAATAGCAAGCGAGGGAGAATTTCAAGCATGCTGAAAAAGAAGGTTAGGATTAAAATTGATCTTGACAAATTGAAGAGGTAGTAGGTCTGAGAAAAGCGCAATGCTTCAGAGGCAAGAGTGTGCAGTATTGCATTTGAACAGAAATATCATCTGTACACATGCAGGGTGATGAACAAATGCAGGGACACGTGAACATGCCAATCTTTGGCTACATAAAAGGCTGCCACAAAGAGAAAGAAAGTAATCTTTTTTTTTTCCATGTCTGTGATAGAAGTAGTGGCAGGGTAAGTATGAGGAAAAACTAGATTAAAACAAAAGCAGTCAACCACTGGGTCAGAGAGGTCAGTAAGACTGGTGCTTCCAGTATTTGCAGGTCTTCAGAACAGACTAGACAAACATTTGGCAGGAATGAAGTGATACAGTTGATTATGATATGGATGGTACCCGATTTAATAATGGAATTGGATGGTTTAGACATCCTGGCACCACCTACAGCAACCCAGTGGCCTGTGCAATTATTGCCAAATCCCTGAAGCACTGTGAAATTATCGTCAAAACCCCGAATATGCAAGCCCTATGGCTCCCATTTTTCTTTCTGTTTCTTCTTACTACGTGGTGTGGATGTTGCTTTCTTCACTACTGGTTGTATGTGCAGATTGGACCATGCAGAATTACAAATTTGATCTTTGGAAGTTTGTCCTATTATTTTAACAGTAAAATGGAACTTAGTTGAGAATTATTTCTAAAATACGCTCTTGTTAATCATGCTTTAACATTTGATATTTCTATAGCAACATGATACCGAAATGAACCGAATGAAAGAAACCTTGAGAGGAGTGGCTGAGGAAAATAGTAGACTGAAGTCATCATTTAACTCTGTGATGGATGAGAATGATTCCCTAAAAAAACAGGCAAGATTAATTATTTCCTGTTATTAGTAGCTTTAGAAGTTACAGTCAACAATTTTAAACGTTTGAACAAGTTGTTTGCAAAATTGCTGATTTTGTTTCTGTAAGACAAGAATTGTGTGAATGGTTGTAATTACTTTCTGCTTCATTTTCTAGCACGTGAAATTTAGTCTCTCAGATCTTTTCCAGTATTAAAGAAATTAGAGTTAGTCCCCTGACCCTGTAGCAACAGGTGATTTTAGGAAAGACTAACCATATCCTTTGAAGCAAACTGAGATTGGATAGAGAGAAAGTATTTTATAATGGAAGCCACCCTGTGCTGAATTGCTCTGCTGATTCTATTAAATAAAAAGTAGTATGTGTATTTCTAATTCCATGATTACTCAGTATCTTCAGTTATTTTTGAAAGTGTTAATTAAAGGAATATTTTCTCTGTTCTTAAAAGACACGCTGAGACAGTGGTTCACAATAATACAGAGTTAAAGTTTTCTTCTCACTTGACTTAAATCTGACCTAAATGCTGACAGGCAAATTGCTACGTAAACTCTTTTGACCATTGCTCCTTCAGTGAATTGCAGTTCTGATGCTCTTGAGTCTGATGAAAATCATCTGCTTCCTAGTCTCAGTAAAATCTTTGTCCTTCTCTTTTGTGCAAACTGAAGTATTCACAGAGGACTTACATGATGATCGGGATGTTTGTTGTATCCATAGAGTACGTTACTTATATTTAAATGGAGGTTATAGTTTGCCTCGTATTCTTTTCTCACAGAGCATGGTCAGTAACAGTGTCATTCTTGCGAGAAGAAAACTTTCACCCTCTCTATTTCCAAGGCCATTAGACCATTCTTGAAACATGCACTCCATTTTTTGTGTCATTTCTTTATGAGAAGTAATCAAATACGTAGTGCCTATATCCCTAAAGAGGTATTGTGCTTATTCTTCCCCTGTAAGCGGAAAGGTTGGGCCGCAAGTCAACAAAGAGCCACGACTATTTTATTTATCCAGGCAGAGGTTGCCTGGAGAGGTTGAGGAGTCCCCGTCCTTGAAGATCTTCACAAGCTGCCTGGACGTGGTCCTGGGCAGCCTGCTCTGGGTGGCCCTGTTTAAACAAGATGGTTGGACCAGATGGTCTCCAGAGGTCCCTTCCCACCTCGGCCATCCCGTGATTTGTTGAGGAAGTGGACAGTGATTTTGTTTCTATCACTGTCCATGCTGAGAAGAAAAAAATTGAACTTTTAATCATTTAGCAATCACATCAAATGATTTCAGTGTGATGGTTAAGTCAAAAAGTGAGTTTTGAATCTACAGCTATTTGAATGGTTTTTGATTCTTTCAGTTAAGTGACGCGAACGAACAGAACAAGAAGTTAGATGATGGAGCAAGAAGCATGCAAGCTCAGTTAGATAATTTAAAGGTAAGGTTTCTTCTTACAGGTACCTTCTTCTGTTATAGTTATGCAAGCCTTATAAAGCATTGTGTAATGTAGTTTGGAGAAATTGAGAATCTTGATTCAAATTTTTTCTCGCAAAACCTTTCACTTGTAATTCTGCTGTCCCTGACTGTTTTGAAAGTTTATGGTCAGTTTCAAGCCACCTTGCTCCTGCTCCATCCCAAGCTGAGCAAGCCTTTCCTAGGCTTGGTTAACTCTAAAGGTTCGGCCTTTTCAATGGAAGTAGTTGAGCAGTCCGCTTGGAGCCTATCTGTAGCATTTTTCTTTGTTGATGAGATCGTTTCTATATTTACCACTAAAGTCCTTTTTGCAGCATGATAACAGTCTGAGAGCGAGGCTTAAGAAAATGTAGCGGATGGCTGAATTGTTAGTGCAAAAGACAGCACTTCTGAACAAGGCGCTATTTTCACATAGAAGATTCTCACAGTTTCTGAGAAAAGGAACGTTATTTTCTGAAAACATTTGTTTTATACTCAGCTTCAAAGCCTCAGTGTTGTTTTTTTTTCAGAATCTGCTGGCATATATTTAATTATATTACAAATTTCCAGTGAGGGGGAGAAAAGACACATTCCTTGGTTTCTTTTTCAAGACGCACAGGTTTTTGACTGTTACAAGTAATTGTCATTTCAGTTTTCCTTTGTTGCTGTTTTTTGTCTGTTTTTGCTTATAATTTAATGGTATGTCCTGGTATTAAATTATATTATTAAATTATGTTATAAAATATTATATTAAAAGATAACTATGTTGAGTTTCACAAGGTTTTTTTTTTTTTTTTTTCCAATTCAATGAAATGTAACAAGTATTGGATACATTCCTGGACATTGCAGGACAGGTGTTTAAGTACAGGTGAACTAAAGCGTCTTAACTATCATCAGTGAATGGTTAGAATATTTGAAAGATTCAAGAAAGAGAGAATTGGGCATGTTTGTGGTTAAAATGGATGCTAAGAAGAAAAGCTAAGTGTAAACAAAAGCTTTGACATTTGTTTTCATTCACAGTTCTTTCCCACATGTGACTTAACTGAGGAATGTACAATTGAGAAGATCTAGGTATTTTCTGGAAAAAAATAAGATCCATAGGCTGTACGCCGTGGCTCCCATTTTCTTTCTATTTCTTCTTACTACGTGGTGTGGATGTTGCTTTCTTCACTACTGGTTGTATGTGCAGATTGGACCATGCAGAATTACAAATTTGATCTTTGGAAGTTTGTCCTGTTATTTTAACAGGAAAATGGAACTTAGTTGAGAATTATTTCTAAAATACGCTCTTGTTAATCATGCTTTAACATTTGATATTTCTATAGCAACCTGGTACCGAAATGAACCGAATGAAAGAAACCTTGAGAGGAGTGGCTGAGGAAAATAGTAAACTGAAGTCATCATTTAAGTCTGTGATGGATGAGAATGATTCCCTAAAAAAACAGGCAAGATTAATTATTTCCTGTTATTAGTAGCTTTAGAAGTTACAGTCAACAATTTTAAACGTTTGAACAAGTTGTTTGCAAAATTGCTGATTTTGTTTCTGTAAGACAAGAATTGTGTGAATGGTTGTAATTACTTTCTGCTTCATTTTCTAGCACGTGAAATTTAGTCTCTCAGATCTTTTCCAGTATTAAAGAAATTAGAGTTAGTCCTCTGACCCTGTAGCAACAGGTGATTTTAGGAAAGACTAACCATATCCTTTGAAGCAAACTGAGATTGGATAGAGAGAAAGTATTTTATAATGAAAGCCACCCTGTGCTGAATTGCTCTGCTGATTCTATTAAATAAAAAGTAGTATGTGTATGTCTAATTCCATGATTACTCAGTATCTTCAGTTATTTTTGAAAGTGTTAATTAAAGGAATATTTTCTCTGTTCTTAAAGACACGCTGAGACAGTGGTTCACAATAATACAGAGTTAAAGTTTTCTTCTCACTTGACTTAAATCTGACCTAAATGCTGACAGGCAAATTGCTACGTAAACTCTTTTGACCATTGCTCCTTCAGTGAATTGCAGTTCTGATGCTCTTGAGTCTGATGAAAATCATCTGCTTCCTAGTCTCAGTAAAATCTTTGTCCTTCTCTTTTGTGCAAACTGAAGTATTCACAGAGGACTTACATGATGATCGGGATGTTTGTTGTATCCATAGAGTACGTTACTTATATTTAAATGGAGGTTATAGTTTGCCTCGTATTCTTTTCTCACAGAGCATGGTCAGTAACAGTGTCATTCTTGCGAGAAGAAAACTTTCACCCTCTCTATTTCCAAGGCCATTAGACCATTCTTGAAACATGCACTCCATTTTTTGTGTCATTTCTTTATGAGGAGTAATCAAATACGTAGTGCCTATATCCCTAAAGAGGTATTGTGCTTATTCTTCCCCTGTAAGCGGAAAGGTTGGGCCGCAAGTCAACAAAGAGCCACGACTATTTTATTTATCCAGGCAGAGGTTGCCTGGAGAGGTTGAGGAGTCCCCGTCCTTGAAGATCTTCACAAGCTGCCTGGACGTGGTCCTGGGCAGCCTGCTCTGGGTGGCCCTGTTTAAACAAGATGGTTGGACCAGATGGTCTCCAGAGGTCCCTTCCCACCTCGGCCATCCCGTGATTTGTTGAGGAAGTGGACAGTGATTTTGTTTCTATCACTGTCCGTGCTGAGAAGAAAAAAATTGAACTTTTAATCATTTAGCAATCACATCAAATGATTTCAATGTGATGGTTAAGTCAAAAAGTGAGTTTTGAATCTACAGCTATTTGAATGGTTTTTGATTCTTTCAGTTAAGTGACGCGAACGAACAGAACAAGAAGTTAGATGATCGAGCAAAAAGCATGCAAGCTCAGTTAGATAATTTAAAGGTAAGGTTTCTTCTTACAGGTACCTTCTTCTGTTATAGTTATGCAAGCCTTATAAAGCATTGTGTAATGTAGTTTGGAGAAATTGAGAATCTTAATTCAAATTTTTTCTCGCAAAACCTTTCACTTGTAATTCTGCTGTCCCTGACTGTTTTGAAAGTTTATGGTCAGTTTCAAGCCACCTTGCTCCTGCTCCATCCCAAGCTGAGCAAGCCTTTCCTAGGCTTGGTTAACTCTAAAGGTTCGGCCTTTTCAATGGAAGTAGTTGAGCAGTCCGCTTGGAGCCTATCTGTAGCATTTTTCTTTGTCGATGAGATCGTTTCTATATTTACCACTAAAGTCCTTTTTGCAGCATGATAACAGTCTGAGAGCGAGGCTTAAGAAAATGTAGCGGATGGCTGAATTGTTAGTGCAAAAGACAGCACTTCTGAACAAGGCGCTATTTTCACATAGAAGATTCTCACAGTTTCTGAGAAAAGGAACGTTATTTTCTGAAAACATTTGTTTTATACTCAACTTCAAAGCCTCAGTGTTGTTTTTTTTCAGAATCTGCTGGCATATATTTAATTATATTACAAATTTCCAGTGAGGGGGAGAAAAGACACATTCCTTGGTTTCTTTTTCAAGACGCACAGGTTTTTGACTGTTACAAGTAATTGTCATTTCAGTTTTCCTTTGTTGCTGTTTTTTGTCTGTTTTTGCTTATAATTTAATGGTATGTCCTGGTATTAAATTATATTATTAAATTATGTTATAAAATATTATATTAAAAGATAACTATGTTGAGTTTCACAAGGTTTTTTTTTTTTTTTCCAATTCAATGAAATGTAACAAGTATTGGATACATTCCTGGACATTGCAGGAAAGGTGTTTAAGTACAGGTGAACTAAAGTGTCTTAACTATCATCAGTGAATGGTTAGAATATTTGAAAGATTCAAGAAAGAGAGAATTGGGCATGTTTGTGGTTAAAATGGATGCTAAGAAGAAAAGCTAAGTGTAAACAAAAGCTTTGACATTTGTTTTCATTCACAGTTCTTTCCCACATGTGACTTAACTGAGGAATGTACAATTGAGAAGATCTAGGTATTTTCTGGAAAAAAAATAAGATCCATAGGCTGTACGCCGTGGCTCCCATTTTCTTTCTATTTCTTCTTAATACGTGGTGTGGATGTTGCTTTCTTCACTACTGGTCGTATGTGCAGATTGGACCATGCAGAATTACAAATTTGATCTTTGGAAGTTTGTCCTATTATTTTAACAGTAAAATGGAACTTAGTTGAGAATTATTTCTAAAATACGCTCTTGTTAATCATGCTTTAACATTTGATATTTCTATAGCTATATATGACAGAAATGAACCGAATGAGAGAAACCGTGATAGAAGTGGGTAAGGAAAATAGCACACTGAAGTCATCGTATAACACTGTGATGGATGAGAATGAATCCCTAAAAAAACAGGCAAGATTAATTATTTCCTGTTATTAGTAGCTTTAGAAGTTACAGTCAACAATTTTAAACGTTTGAACAAGTTGTTTGCAAAATTGCTGATTTTGTTTCTGTAAGACAAGAATTGTGTGAATGGTTGTAATTACTTTCTGCTTCATTTTGTAGCACGTGAAATTTAGTCTCTCAGATCTTTTCCAGTATTAAAGAAATTAGAGTTAGTCCCCTGACCCTGTAGCAACAGGTGATTTTAGGAAAGACTAACCATATCCTCTGAAGCAAACTGAGATTGGATAGAGAGAAAGTATTTTATAATGGAAGCCACCCTGTGCTGAATTGCTCTGCTGATTCTATTAAATAAAAAGTAGCGTGTGTATGTCTAATTCCATGATTACTCAGTATCTTCAGTTATTTTTGAAAGTGTTAATTAAAGGAATATTTTCTCTGTTCTTAAAGACACGCTGAGACAGTGGTTCACAATAATACAGAGTTAAAGTTTTCTTCTCACTTGACTTAAATCTGACCTAAATGCTGACAGGCAAATTGCTACGTAAACTCTTTTGACCATTGCTCCTTCAGTGAATTGCAGTTCTGATGCTCTTGAGTCTGATGAAAATCATCTGCTTCCTAGTCTCAGTAAAATCTTTGTCCTCCTCTTTTGTGCAAACTGAAGTATTCACAGAGGACTTACATGATGATCGGGATGTTTGTTGTATCCATAGAGTACGTTACTTATATTTAAATGGAGGTTATAGTTTGCCTCGTATTCTTTTCTCACAGAGCATGGTCAGTAACAGTGTCATTCTTGCGAGAAGAAAACTTTCACCCTCTCTATTTCCAAGGCCATTAGACCATTCTTGAAACATGCACTCCATTTTTTGTGTCATTTCTTTATGAGAAGTAATCAAATACGTAGTGCCTATATCCCTAAAGAGGTATTGTGCTTATTCTTCCCCTGTAAGCGGAAAGGTTGGGCCGCAAGTCAACAAAGAGCCACGACTATTTTATTTATCCAGGCAGAGGTTGCCTGGAGAGGTTGAGGAGTCCCCGTCCTTGAAGATCTTCACAAGCTGCCTGGACGTGGTCCTGGGCAGCCTGCTCTGGGTGGCCCTGTTTAAACAAGATGGTTGGACCAGATGGTCTCCAGAGGTCCCTTCCCACCTCGGCCATCCCGTGATTTGTTGAGGAAGTGGACAGTGATTTTGTTTCTATCACTGTCCATGCTGAGAAGAAAAAAATTGAATTTTTAGCAATCACATCAAATGATTTCAGTGTGATGGTTAAGTCAAAAAGTGAGTTTTGAATCTACAGCTATTTGAATGGTTTTTGATTCTTTCAGTTAAGTGACGCGAACGAACAGAACAAGAAGTTAGATGATCGAGCAAAAAGCATGCAAGCTCAGTTAGATAATTTAAAGGTAAGGTTTCTTCTTACAGGTACCTTCTTCTGTTATAGTTATGCAAGCCTTATAAAGCATTGTGTAATGTAGTTTGGAGAAATTGAGAATCTTAATTCAAATTTTTTCTCGCAAAACCTTTCACTTGTAATTCTGCTGTCCCTGACTGTTTTGAAAGTTTATGGTCAGTTTCAAGCCACCTTGCTCCTGCTCCATCCCAAGCTGAGCAAGCCTTTCCTAGGCTTGGTTAACTCTAAAGGTTCGGCCTTTTCAATGGAAGTAGTTGAGCAGTCCGCTTGGAGCCTATCTGTAGCATTTTTCTTTGTCGATGAGATCGTTTCTATATTTACCACTAAAGTCCTTTTTGCAGCATGATAACAGTCTGAGAGCGAGGCTTAAGAAAATGTAGTGGATGGCTGAATTGTTAGTGCAAAAGACAGCACTTCTGAACAAGGCGCTATTTTCACATAGAAGATTCTCACAGTTTCTGAGAAAAGGAACGTTATTTTCTGAAAACATTTGTTTTATACTCAACTTCAAAGCCTCAGTGTTGTTTTTTTTCAGAATCTGCTGGCATATATTTAATTATATTACAAATTTCCAGTGAGGGGGAGAAAAGACACATTCCTTGGTTTCTTTTTCAAGACGCACAGGTTTTTGACTGTTACAAGTAATTGTCATTTCAGTTTTCCTTTGTTGCTGTTTTTTGTCTGTTTTTGCTTATAATTTAATGGTATGTCCTGGTATTAAATTATATTATTAAATTATGTTATAAAATATTATATTAAAAGATAACTATGTTGAGTTTCACAAGGTTTTTTTTTTTTTTTCCAATTCAATGAAATGTAACAAGTATTGGATACATTCCTGGACATTGCAGGAAAGGTGTTTAAGTACAGGTGAACTAAAGTGTCTTAACTATCATCAGTGAATGGTTAGAATATTTGAAAGATTCAAGAAAGAGGGAATTGGGCATGTTTGTGGTTAAAATGGATGCTAAGAAGAAAAGCTAAGTGTAAACAAAAGCTTTGACATTTGTTTTCATTCACAGTTCTTTCCCACATGTGACTTAACTGAGGAATGTACAATTGAGAAGATCTAGGTATTTTCTGGAAAAAAAATAAGATCCATAGGCTGTACGCCGTGGCTCCCATTTTCTTTCTATTTCTTCTTAATACGTGGTGTGGATGTTGCTTTCTTCACTACTGGTCGTATGTGCAGATTGGACCATGCAGAATTACAAATTTGATCTTTGGAAGTTTGTCCTATTATTTTAACAGTAAAATGGAACTTAGTTGAGAATTATTTCTAAAATACGCTCTTGTTAATCATGCTTTAACATTTGATATTTCTATAGCTATATATGACAGAAATGAACCGAATGAGAGAAACCGTGATAGAAGTGGGTAAGGAAAATAGCACACTGAAGTCATCGTATAACACTGTGATGGATGAGAATGAATCCCTAAAAAAACAGGCAAGATTAATTATTTCCTGTTATTAGTAGCTTTAGAAGTTACAGTCAACAATTTTAAACGTTTGAACAAGTTGTTTGCAAAATTGCTGATTTTGTTTCTGTAAGACAAGAATTGTGTGAATGGTTGTAATTACTTTCTGCTTCATTTTGTAGCACGTGAAATTTAGTCTCTCAGATCTTTTCCAGTATTAAAGAAATTAGAGTTAGTCCCCTGACCCTGTAGCAACAGGTGATTTTAGGAAAGACTAACCATATCCTCTGAAGCAAACTGAGATTGGATAGAGAGAAAGTATTTTATAATGGAAGCCACCCTGTGCTGAATTGCTCTGCTGATTCTATTAAATAAAAAGTAGCGTGTGTATGTCTAATTCCATGATTACTCAGTATCTTCAGTTATTTTTGAAAGTGTTAATTAAAGGAATATTTTCTCTGTTCTTAAAGACACGCTGAGACAGTGGTTCACAATAATACAGAGTTAAAGTTTTCTTCTCACTTGACTTAAATCTGACCTAAATGCTGACAGGCAAATTGCTACGTAAACTCTTTTGACCATTGCTCCTTCAGTGAATTGCAGTTCTGATGCTCTTGAGTCTGATGAAAATCATCTGCTTCCTAGTCTCAGTAAAATCTTTGTCCTCCTCTTTTGTGCAAACTGAAGTATTCACAGAGGACTTACATGATGATCGGGATGTTTGTTGTATCCATAGAGTACGTTACTTATATTTAAATGGAGGTTATAGTTTGCCTCGTATTCTTTTCTCACAGAGCATGGTCAGTAACAGTGTCATTCTTGCGAGAAGAAAACTTTCACCCTCTCTATTTCCAAGGCCATTAGACCATTCTTGAAACATGCACTCCATTTTTTGTGTCATTTCTTTATGAGAAGTAATCAAATACGTAGTGCCTATATCCCTAAAGAGGTATTGTGCTTATTCTTCCCCTGTAAGCGGAAAGGTTGGGCCGCAAGTCAACAAAGAGCCACGACTATTTTATTTATCCAGGCAGAGGTTGCCTGGAGAGGTTGAGGAGTCCCCGTCCTTGAAGATCTTCACAAGCTGCCTGGACGTGGTCCTGGGCAGCCTGCTCTGGGTGGCCCTGTTTAAACAAGATGGTTGGACCAGATGGTCTCCAGAGGTCCCTTCCCACCTCGGCCATCCCGTGATTTGTTGAGGAAGTGGACAGTGATTTTGTTTCTATCACTGTCCGTGCTGAGAAGAAAAAAATTGAACTTTTAATCATTTAGCAATCACATCAAATGATTTCAGTGTGATGGTTAAGTCAAAAAGTGAGTTTTGAATCTACAGCTATTTGAATGGTTTTTGATTCTTTCAGTTAAGTGACGCGAAAGAACAGAACAAGAAGTTAGAAGATCGAGCAAGAAGCATGCAAGCTCAGTTAAATGATTCAAAGGTAAGGTTTCTTCTTCCAGGTACCTTCTTCCTTTATAGTTAACAAGTGAAATATAATTCATTGTTACGTTTTATTGTAGCAGAAGCATGCATTGGTAATGACACAGAAGTCTAATGATTCAGGACAAGTGGTGCGCTCACGTAAACGTGGTATGGAGAAAAATGAGACAGGAGCATCAAAAAGTGATAAGGTAAGGACTGGGCAAGGTGAAAGATCTGTTTGAAAGACTTTAGGCAGTAGAACGTTATGTATCTGCTAGAAATTAGAAAATGCTAGAAATTAGAAAAATAAAATAATTTTTATTGATTTTTTTTAGTGAGTTAATTACAGTAGGAATAGGTAGACACTATATTGGGAGAAACAGTCAACTGAAAGAATAAAGTATGTTGCTAAAAATGTCTTTTGAATTTTATATTGTGTATGTACATGTTTTTTGCTTATTTAGCTATGTTTTCTTCTTCCTCTCATGTTATCTCTCAACTATGAATTAAAATTATATTCTGCCTGCACTGTAACTGTTTTCTTCTGCTGTGTCAGAGCAAATCTTAAACTTATTCTGGTTACTGCTACAGTACAACACTGTCCTTTATGAATAAAACCAGCTGAAATGTAGTTAGAGAAGTCAGATAACAAATTTTAATTTGATAAGCCAGAGATGATTGTACTGCTGTTATACTTTGGGGAAATGGTCTTTAATGTGGGAAAGAATAAATGCAGTGTTCATATATAGTTCCAAAAGGATCACCTTGTTTTCCTTAAAATACCTTCTTGCATCACTTAATGAAATACTTTCTGTCTCCATGTTATTCCAGTCAGTAGCAAGTCCTCTGCTAGCACTCTGCCAACATTTCCCGACTGGTAATGACTTTCTCCCGCTAGAGGCTAAACTGAAATGAGAAAGAGAGATATTCACACCATTCTACTTGATCTATATCAGATGCCTTAAAACTGTACTGTCTCTATATAGCCAACATATTTCTCTGTGTACGTAGGTTTTAGCGTACTTTAGTCGCAAGTGATATATGAGCAGCATCAGTAGTTATAATTCTGAGTGAAGAGAAGAACAGTTGTCTGAAGGTAGATACAAGAAGACCTGTGAAGGTTTTAAAGAGCTGTTTGTGCAGCCTGTCTTCAGGAACCTCTGGATACCTTTCACAGAGTTTTTCTGTACAGTTGTAGTAGAGGGACAGAATGACAATGTCATGAAGTCTTTATTCTTCTAACGGTGCTACTTACACAGTTAAAATTTAGCATAAGTAGATTGTATGAAATAAAGCAAAGGAGTGTATCACATGTATCAAAATGAGGATTTCCACATGCACAGATCATTAAGCCATTGAGGGAGGATGCACAAGCCATTGAGGGAGTATGTAGATACAGGAAAAAAAGGGAGAAAGGTGTCAGGGGAGCAGGACCTCAACTTTCAATAGGGAAGGAATGTGTTAAGATAGATGGTTCAAATCCATAAAAGTGATTTTAAAGATGTCTTTAGAAAAAACACAAGTGGCTTTAAAAGTGTCACACAGGTTAGAGAAGTGTTGAAAAGCCAGGAGCAGTTAGTGGTTATCTGTAAAAACTTGTGGAGGTCAAGTGGAGTCAACTAGAAAAATCTGATGCCGTTCTTTTCAAATGGGAAAGAGTTACACAGCCATCAACTTAATGTTGGTTCTCAGCTAAATAAATAAATATATGTCCTGGCAAGCTATGAACAAACCATGCGAAGTGCCATGCCAAAAACACTGCAGTAAATGGCAACGAGCTTGTGTTAATCCTAAATTGTCAAATCAGTGTGATTTCCATTAGGACAAGGTAACAGGCATGGCTAGTAGAGGAGTACTAGTTATATGTATGTCTAGACTTTGCTGTATTGTTTCTGGTACAGTTTTACGTGGCGTTTTCATAATCATATTAGAAAAGTATGACAGCTGAAATAAGGTTGGTGGTAAGGTGTAGTGAGACAGTGTTTCACAGCTGAAGGAATGTACATAGTAGATTCTGGAATAGTCTCTTTTGGGTCCAGTATTGGGTGTTTTCAGTGAGAAGTGTGATGGTGAGAAAGAGCACGCTTGTTAAACTTGAAGCGAATAGCAAGCGAGGGAGAATTTCAAGCATGCTGAAAAAGAAGGTTAGGATTAAAATTGATCTTGACAAATTGAAGAGGTAGTAGGTCTGAGAAAAGCGCAATGCTTCAGAGGCAAGAGTGTGCAGTATTGCATTTGAACAGAAATATCATCTGTACACATGCAGGGTGATGAACAAATGCAGGGACACGTGAACATGCCAATCTTTGGCTACATAAAAGGCTGCCACAAAGAGAAAGAAAGTAATCTTTTTTTTTTCCATGTCTGTGATAGAAGTAGTGGCAGGGTAAGTATGAGGAAAAACTAGATTAAAACAAAAGCAGTCAACCACTGGGTCAGAGAGGTCAGTAAGACTGGTGCTTCCAGTATTTGCAGGTCTTCAGAACAGACTAGACAAACATTTGGCAGGAATGAAGTGATACAGTTGATTATGATATGGATGGTACCCGATTTAATAATGGAATTGGATGGTTTAGACATCCTGGCACCACCTACAGCAACCCAGTGGCCTGTGAAATTATTGCCAAATCCCTGAAGCACTGTGAAATTATTGTCAAACCCCGAATATGCAAGCCTTATAAAGCATTGTGTAACGTAGTTTGGAGAAATTGAGAATCTTAATTCAAATTTTTTCTCGCAAAACCTTTCACTTGTAATTCTGCTGTCCCTGACTGTTTTGAAAGTTTATGGTCAGTTTCAAGCCACCTTGCTCCTGCTCCATCCCAAGCTGAGCAAGCCTTTCCTAGGCTTGGTTAACTCTAAAGGTTCGGCCTTTTCAATGGAAGTAGTTGAGCTGTCCGCTTGGAGCCTATATGTAGCATTTTTGTTTGTCGATGAGATCGTTTCTATATTTACCACTAAAGTCCTTTTTGCAGCATGATAACAGTCTGAGAGCGAGGCTTAAGAAAATGTAGTGGATGGCTGAATTGTTAGTGCAAAAGACAGCACTTCTGAACAAGGCGCTATTTTCACATAGAAGATTCTCACAGTTTCTGAGAAAAGGAACGTTATTTTCTGAAAACATTTGTTTTATACTCAGCTTCAAAGCCTCAGTGTTGGTTTTTTTTTTCAGAATCTGCTGGCATATATTTAATTATATTACAAATTTCCAGTGAGGGGGAGAAAAGACACATTCCTTGGTTTCTTTTTCAAGACGCACAGGTTTTTGACTGTTACAAGTAATTGTCATTTCAGTTTTCCTTTGTTGCTGTTTTTTGTCTGTTTTTGCTTATAATTTAATGGTATGTCCTGGTATTAAATTATATTATTAAATTATGTTATAAAATATTATATTAAAAGATAACTATGTTGAGTTTCACAAGGTTTTTTTTTTTTTTTCCAATTCAATGAAATGTAACAAGTATTGGATACATTCCTGGACATTGCAGGACAGGTGTTTAAGTACAGGTGAACTAAAGCGTCTTAACTATCATCAGTGAATGGTTAGAATATTTGAAAGATTCAAGAAAGAGAGAATTGGGCATGTTTGTGGTTAAAATGGATGCTAAGAAGAAAAGCTAAGTGTAAACAAAAGCTTTGACATTTGTTTTCATTCACAGTTCTTTCCCACATGTGACTTAACTGAGGAATGTACAATTGAGAAGATCTAGGTATTTTCTGGAAAAAAAATAAGATCCATAGGCTGTACGCCGTGGCTCCCATTTTCCTTCTATTTCTTCTTACTACGTGGTGTGGATGTTGCTTTCTTCACTACTGGTTGTATGTGCAGATTGGACCATGCAGAATTACAAATTTGATCTTTGGAAGTTTGTCCTGTTATTTTAACAGTAAAATGGAACTTAGTTGAGAATTATTTCTAAAAGATTATTTCTAAAAGCTCTTGTTAATCATGCTTTAACATTTGATATTTCTATAGCAACCTGATACCGAAATGAACCGAATGAAAGAAACCTTGAGAGGAGTGGCTGAGGAAAATAGTAAACTGAAGTCATCATTTAAGTCTGTGATGGATGAGAATGATTCCCTAAAAAAACAGGCAAGATTAATTATTTCCTGTTATTAGTAGCTTTAGAAGTTACAGTCAACAATTTTAAACGTTTGAACAAGTTGTTTGCAAAATTGCTGATTTTGTTTCTGTAAGACAAGAATTGTGTGAATGGTTGTAATTACTTTCTGCTTCATTTTCTAGCACGTGAAATTTAGTCTCTCAGATTTTTTCCAGTATTAAAGAAATTAGAGTTAGTCCTCTGACCCTGTAGCAACGGGTGATTTTAGGAAAGACTAACCATATCCTCTGAAGCAAACTGAGATTGGATAGAGAGAAAGTATTTTATAATGAAAGCCACCCTGTGCTGAATTGCTCTGCTGATTCTATTAAATAAAAAGTAGTATGTGTATTTCTAATTCCATGATTACTCAGTATCTTCAGTTATTTTTGAAAGTGTTAATTAAAGGAATATTTTCTCTGTTCTTAAAGACACGCTGAGACAGTGGTTCACAATAATACAGAGTTAAAGTTTTCTTCTCACTTGACTTAAATCTGACCTAAATGCTGACAGGCAAATTGCTACGTAAACTCTTTTGACCATTGCTCCTTCAGTGAATTGCAGTTCTGATGCTCTTGAGTCTGATGAAAATCATCTGCTTCCTAGTCTCAGTAAAATCTTTGTCCTCCTCTTTTGTGCAAACTGAAGTATTCACAGAGGACTTACATGATGATCGGGATGTTTGTTGTATCCATAGAGTACGTTACTTATATTTAAATGGAGGTTATAGTTTGCCTCGTATTCTTTTCTCACAGAGCATGGTCAGTGACAGTGTCATTCTTGCGAGAAGAAAACTTTCACCCTCTCTATTTCCAAGGCCATTAGACCATTCTTGAAACATGCACTCCATTTTTTGTGTCATTTCTTTATGAGAAGTAATCAAATATGTAGTGCCTATATCCCTAAAGAGGTATTGTGCTTATTCTTCCCCTGTAAGCGGAAAGGTTGGGCCGCAAGTCAACAAAGAGCCACGACTATTTTATTTATCCAGGCAGAGGTTGCCTGGAGAGGTTGAGGAGTCCCCGTCCTTGAAGATCTTCACAAGCTGCCTGGACGTGGTCCTGGGCAGCCTGCTCTGGGTGGCCCTGTTTAAACAAGATGGTTGGACCAGATGGTCTCCAGAGGTCCCTTCCCACCTCGGCCATCCCGTGATTTGTTGAGGAAGTGGACAGTGATTTTGTTTCTATCACTGTCCATGCTGAGAAGAAAAAAATTGAATTTTTAGCAATCACATCAAATGATTTCAGTGTGATGGTTAAGTCAAAAAGTGTGTTTTGTATCTACAGCTATTTGAATGGTTTTTGATTCTTTCAGTTAAGTGACGCGAAAGAACAGAACAAGAAGTTAGAAGATCGAGCAAGAAGCATGCAAGCTCAGTTAAATGATTCAAAGGTAAGGTTTCTTCTTCCAGGTACCTTCTTCCTTTATAGTTAACAAGTGAAATATAATTCATTGTTACGTTTTATTGTAGCAGAAGCATGCATTGGTAATGACACAGAAGTCTAATGATTCAGGACAAGTGGTGCGCTCACGTAAACGTGGTATGGAGAAAAATGAGACAGGAGCATCAAAAAGTGATAAGGTAAGGACTGGGCAAGGTGAAAGATCTGTTTGAAAGACTTTAGGCAGTAGAACGTTATGTATCTGCTAGAAATTAGAAAATGCTAGAAATTAGAAAAATAAAATAATTTTTATTGATTTTTTTTAGTGAGTTAATTACAGTAGGAATAGGTAGACACTATATTGGGAGAAACAGTCAACTGAAAGAATAAAGTATGTTGCTAAAAATGTCTTTTGAATTTTATATTGTGTATGTACATGTTTTTTGCTTATTTAGCTATGTTTTCTTCTTCCTCTCATGTTATCTCTCAACTATGAATTAAAATTATATTCTGCCTGCACTGTAACTGTTTTCTTCTGCTGTGTCAGAGCAAATCTTAAACTTATTCTGGTTACTGCTACAGTACAACACTGTCCTTTATGAATAAAACCAGCTGAAATGTAGTTAGAGAAGTCAGATAACAAATTTTAATTTGATAAGCCAGAGATGATTGTACTGCTGTTATACTTTGGGGAAATGGTCTTTAATGTGGGAAAGAATAAATGCAGTGTTCATATATAGTTCCAAAAGGATCACCTTGTTTTCCTTAAAATACCTTCTTGCATCACTTAATGAAATACTTTCTGTCTCCATGTTATTCCAGTCAGTAGCAAGTCCTCTGCTAGTACTCTGCCAACATTTCCCGACTGGTAATGACTTTCTCCCGCTAGAGGCTAAACTGAAATGAGAAAGAGAGATATTCACACCATTCTACTTGATCTATATCAGATGCCTTAAAACTGTACTGTCTCTATATAGCCAACATATTTCTCTGTGTACGTAGGTTTTAGCGTACTTTAGTCGCAAGTGATATATGAGCAGCATCAGTAGTTATAATTCTGAGTGAAGAGAAGAACAGTTGTCTGAAGGTAGATACAAGAAGACCTGTGAAGGTTTTAAAGAGCTGTTTGTGCAGCCTGTCTTCAGGAACCTCTGGATACCTTTCACAGAGTTTTTCTGTACAGTTGTAGTAGAGGGACAGAATGACAATGTCATGAAGTCTTTATTCTTCTAACGGTGCTACTTACACAGTTAAAATTTAGCATAAGTAGATTGTATGAAATAAAGCAAAGGAGTGTATCACATGTATCAAAATGAGGATTTCCACATGCACAGATCATTAAGCCATTGAGGGAGGATGCACAAGCCATTGAGGGAGTATGTAGATACAGGAAAAAAAGGGAGAAAGGTGTCAGGGGAGCAGGACCTCAACTTTCAATAGGGAAGGAATGTGTTAAGATAGATGGTTCAAATCCATAAAAGTGATTTTAAAGATGTCTTTAGAAAAAACACAAGTGGCTTTAAAAGTGTCACACAGGTTAGAGAAGTGTTGAAAAGCCAGGAGCAGTTAGTGGTTATCTGTAAAAACTTGTGGAGGTCAAGTGGAGTCAACTAGAAAAATCTGATGCCGTTCTTTTCAAATGGGAAAGAGTTACACAGCCATCAACTTAATGTTGGTTCTCAGCTAAATAAATAAATATATGTCCTGGCAAGCTATGAACAAACCATGCGAAGTGCCATGCCAAAAACACTGCAGTAAATGGCAACGAGCTTGTGTTAATCCTAAATTGTCAAATCAGTGTGATTTCCATTAGGACAAGGTAACAGGCATGGCTAGTAGAGGAGTACTAGTTATATGTATGTCTAGACTTTGCTGTATTGTTTCTGGTACAGTTTTACGTGGCGTTTTCATAATCATATTAGAAAAGTATGACAGCTGAAGTAAGGTTGGTGGTAAGGTGTAGTGAGACAGTGTTTCACAGCTGAAGGAATGTACATAGTAGATTCTGGAATAGTCTCTTTTGGGTCCAGTATTGGGTGTTTTCAGTGAGAAGTGTGATGGTGAGAAAGAGCACGCTTGTTAAACTTGAAGCGAATAGCAAGCGAGGGAGAATTTCAAGCATGCTGAAAAAGAAGGTTAGGATTAAAATTGATCTTGACAAATTGAAGAGGTAGTAGGTCTGAGAAAAGCGCAATGCTTCAGAGGCAAGAGTGTGCAGTATTGCATTTGAACAGAAATATCATCTGTACACATGCAGGGTGATGAACAAATGCAGGGACACGTGAACATGCCAATCTTTGGCTACATAAAAGGCTGCCACAAAGAGAAAGAAAGTAATCTTTTTTTTTTCCATGTCTGTGATAGAAGTAGTGGCAGGGTAAGTATGAGGAAAAACTAGATTAAAACAAAAGCAGTCAACCACTGGGTCAGAGAGGTCAGTAAGACTGGTGCTTCCAGTATTTGCAGGTCTTCAGAACAGACTAGACAAACATTTGGCAGGAATGAAGTGATACAGTTGATTATGATATGGATGGTACCCGATTTAATAATGGAATTGGATGGTTTAGACATCCTGGCACCACCTACAGCAACCCAGTGGCCTGTGAAATTATTGCCAAATCCCTGAAGCACTGTGAAATTATTGTCAAACCCTGAATATGCAAGCCTTATAAAGCATTGTGTAACGTAGTTTGGAGAAATTGAGAATCTTAATTCAAATTTTTTCTCGCAAAACCTTTCACTTGTAATTCTGCTGTCCCTGACTGTTTTGAAAGTTTATGGTCAGTTTCAAGCCACCTTGCTCCTGCTCCATCCCAAGCTGAGCAAGCCTTTCCTAGGCTTGGTTAACTCTAAAGGTTCGGCCTTTTCAATGGAAGTAGTTGAGCTGTCCGCTTGGAGCCTATCTGTAGCATTTTTGTTTGTTGATGAGATCGTTTCTATATTTACCACTAAAGTCCTTTTTGCAGCATGATAACAGTCTGAGAGCGAGGCTTAAGAAAATGTAGTGGATGGCTGAATTGTTAGTGCAAAAGACAGCACTTCTGAACAAGGCGCTATTTTCACATAGAAGATTCTCACAGTTTCTGAGAAAAGGAACGTTATTTTCTGAAAACATTTGTTTTATACTCAGCTTCAAAGCCTCAGTGTTGGTTTTTTTTTTCAGAATCTGCTGGCATATATTTAATTATATTACAAATTTCCAGTGAGGGGGAGAAAAGACACATTCCTTGGTTTCTTTTTCAAGACGTACAGGTTTTTGACTGTTACAAGTAATTGTCATTTCAGTTTTCCTTTGTTGCTGTTTTTTTGTCTGTTTTTGCTTATAATTTAATGGTATGTCCTGGTATTAAATTATATTATTAAATTATGTTATAAAATATTATATTAAAAGATAACTATGTTGAGTTTCAAAAGGGTTTTTTTTTTCCAATTCAATGAAATGTAACAAGTATTGGATACATTCCTGGACATTGCAGGAAAGGTGTTTAAGTACAGGTGAACTAAAGCGTCTTAACTATCATCAGTGAATGGTTAGAATATTTGAAAGATTCAAGAAAGAGAGAATTGGGCATGTTTGTGGTTAAAATGGATGCTAAGAAGAAAAGCTAAGTGTAAACAAAAGCTTTGACATTTGTTTTCATTCACAGTTCTTTCCCACATGTGACTTAACTGAGGAATGTACAATTGAGAAGATCTAGGTATTTTCTGGAAAAAAAATAAGATCCATAGGCTGTACGCCGTGGCTCCCATTTTCTTTCTATTTCTTCTTACTACGTGGTGTGGATGTTGCTTTCTTCACTACTGGTTGTATGTGCAGATTGGACCATGCAGAATTACAAATTTGATCTTTGGAAGTTTGTCCTGTTATTTTAACAGGAAAATGGAACTTAGTTGAGAATTATTTCTAAAATACGCTCTTGTTAATCATGCTTTAACATTTGATATTTCTATAGCAACCTGATACCGAAATGAACCGAATGAAAGAAACCTTGAGAGGAGTGGCTGAGGAAAATAGTAAACTGAAGTCATCATTTAAGTCTATGATGGATGAGAATGATTCCCTAAAAAAACAGGCAAGATTAATTATTTCCTGTTATTAGTAGCTTTAGAAGTTACAGTCAACAATTTTAAACGTTTGAACAAGTTGTTTGCAAAATTGCTGATTTTGTTTCTGTAAGACAAGAATTGTGTGAATGGTTGTAATTACTTTCTGCTTCATTTTCTAGCACGTGAAATTTAGTCTCTCAGATCTTTTCCAGTATTAAAGAAATTAGAGTTAGTCCTCTGACCCTGTAGCAACAGGTGATTTTAGGAAAGACTAACCATATCCTCTGAAGCAAACTGAGATTGGATAGAGAGAAAGTATTTTATAATGAAAGCCACCCTGTGCTGAATTGCTCTGCTGATTCTATTAAATAAAAAGTAGTATGTGTATTTCTAATTCCATGATTACTCAGTATCTTCAGTTATTTTTGAAAGTGTTAATTAAAGGAATATTTTCTCTGTTCTTAAAGACACGCTGAGACAGTGGTTCACAATAATACAGAGTTAAAGTTTTCTTCTCACTTGACTTAAATCTGACCTAAATGCTGACAGGCAAATTGCTACGTAAACTCTTTTGACCATTGCTCCTTCAGTGAATTGTAGTTCTGATGCTCTTGAGTCTGATGAAAATCATCTGCTTCCTAGTCTCAGTAAAATCTTTGTCCTTCTCTTTTGTGCAAACTGAAGTATTCACAGAGGACTTACATGATGATCGGGATGTTTGTTGTATCCATAGAGTACGTTACTTATATTTAAATGGAGGTTATAGTTTGCCTCGTATTCTTTTCTCACAGAGCATGGTCAGTAACAGTGTCATTCTTGCGAGAAGAAAACTTTCACCCTCTCTATTTCCAAGGCCATTAGACCATTCTTGAAACATGCACTCCATTTTTTGTGTCATTTCTTTATGAGAAGTAATCAAATACGTAGTGCCTATATCCCTAAAGAGGTATTGTGCTTATTCTTCCCCTGTAAGCGGAAAGGTTGGGCCGCAAGTCAACAAAGAGCCACGACTATTTTATTTATCCAGGCAGAGGTTGCCTGGAGAGGTTGAGGAGTCCCCGTCCTTGAAGATCTTCACAAGCTGCCTGGACGTGGTCCTGGGCAGCCTGCTCTGGGTGGCCCCGTTTAAACAAGATGGTTGGACCAGATGGTCTCCAGAGGTCCCTTCCCACCTCGGCCATCCCGTGATTTGTTGAGGAAGTGGACAGTGATTTTGTTTCTATCACTGTCCATGCTGAGAAGAAAAAAATTGAACTTTTAATCATTTAGCAATCACATCAAATGATTTCAATGTGATGGTTAAGTCAAAAAGTGAGTTTTGAATCTACAGCTATTTGAATGGTTTTTGATTCTTTCAGTTAAGTGGCATGTATGAATACAACAAGAAGTTAGAAGATCATGCAAGAAGCATGCAAGCTCAGTTAAATGATTTACAGGTAAGGTTTCTTCTTCCAGGTACCTTCTTCCTTTATAGTTAACAAGTGAAATATAATTCATTGTTACATTTTATTGTAGCAGAAGCATGCATTGGTAATGGCACAGATGTCCAATGTGTCAGGAGGAGTGGTGTACCAACGTAAACGTGGTAACGAGGAAAAAGAGACAGCAATATCAAAAAGTGCTAAGGTAAGAATTGGGCAAGGTGAAAGATCTGTTTGAAAGACTTTAGGCAGTAGAACGTTATGTATCTGCTAGAAATTAGAAAATGCTAGAAATTAGAAAAATAAAATGATTTTTATTGATTTTTTTTAGTGAGTTAATTACAGTAGGAATAGGTAGACACTATATTGGGAGACACAGATAGTCAACTGAAAGAATAAAGTATGTTGCTAAAAATGTCTTTTGAATTTTATATTGTGTATGTATATGTTTTTTGCTTATTTAGCTGTTTTCTTCTTCCTCTCATGTTATCTCTCAACTATGAATTAAAATTATATTCTGCCTGCACTGTAACTGTTTTCTTCTGCTGTGTCAGAGCAAATCTTAAACTTATTCTGGTTACTGCTACAGTACAACACTGTCTTTTATGAATAAAACCAGCTGAAATGTAGTTAGAGAAGTCAGATAACAAATTTTAATTTTATAAGCCAGAGATGATTGTACTGCTGTTATACTTTGGGGAAATGGTCTTTAATGTGGGAAAGAATAAATGCAGTGTTCATATATAGTTCCAAAAGGATCACCTTGTTTTCCTTAAAATACCTTCTTGCATCACTTAATGAAATACTTTCTGTCTCCATGTTATTCCAGTCAGTAGCAAGTCCTCTGCTAGCACTCTGCCAACATTTCCCGACTGGTAATGACTTTCTCCCGCTAGAGGCTAAACTGAAATGAGAAAGAGAGATATTCACACCATTCTACTTGATCTATATCAGATGCCTTAAAACTGTACTGTCTCTATATAGCCAACATATTTCTCTGTGTACGTAGGTTTTAGCGTACTTTAGTCGCAAGTGATATATGAGCAGCATCAGTAGTTATAATTCTGAGTGAAGAGAAGAACAGTTGTCTGAAGGTAGATACAAGAAGACCTGTGAAGGTTTTAAAGAGCTGTTTGTGCAGCCTGTCTTCAGGAACCTCTGGATACCTTTCACAGAGTTTTTCTGTACAGTTGTAGTAGAGGGACAGAATGACAATGTCATGAAGTCTTTATTCTTCTAACGGTGCTACTTACACAGTTAAAATTTAGCATAAGTAGATTGTATGAAATAAAGCAAAGGAGTGTATCACATGTATCAAAATGAGGATTTCCACATGCACAGATCATTAAGCCATTGAGGGAGGATGCACAAGCCATTGAGGGAGTATGTAGATACAGGAAAAAAAGGGAGAAAGGTGTCAGGGGAGCAGGACCTCAACTTTCAATAGGGAAGGAATGTGTTAAGATAGATGGTTCAAATCCATAAAAGTGATTTTAAAGATGTCTTTAGAAAAAACACAAGTGGCTTTAAAAGTGTCACACAGGTTAGAGAAGTGTTGAAAAGCCAGGAGCAGTTAGTGGTTATCTGTAAAAACTTGTGGAGGTCAAGTGGAGTCAACTAGAAAAATCTGATGCCGTTCTTTTCAAATGGGAAAGAGTTACACAGCCATCAACTTAATGTTGGTTCTCAGCTAAATAAATAAATATATGTCCTGGCAAGCTATGAACAAACCATGCGAAGTGCCATGCCAAAAACACTGCAGTAAATGGCAACGAGCTTGTGTTAATCCTAAATTGTCAAATCAGTGTGATTTCCATTAGGACAAGGTAACAGGCATGGCTAGTAGAGGAGTACTAGTTATATGTATGTCTAGACTTTGCTGTATTGTTTCTGGTACAGTTTTACGTGGCGTTTTCATAATCATATTAGAAAAGTATGACAGCTGAAGTAAGGTTGGTGGTAAGGTGTAGTGAGACAGTGTTTCACAGCTGAAGGAATGTACATAGTAGATTCTGGAATAGTCTCTTTTGGGTCCAGTATTGGGTGTTTTCAATGAGAAGTGTGATGGTGAGAAAGAGCACGCTTGTTAAACTTGAAGCGAATAGCAAGCGAGGGAGAATTTCAAGCATGCTGAAAAAGAAGGTTAGGATTAAAATTGATCTTGACAAATTGAAGAGGTAGTAGGTCTGAGAAAAGCGCAATGCTTCAGAGGCAAGAGTGTGCAGTATTGCATTTGAACAGAAATATCATGTGTACACGTACAGGGTGATGAACAAATGCAGGGACACGTGAACATGCCAATCTTTGGCTACATAAAAGGCTGCCACAAAGAGAAAGAAACTAATCTTTTTTTTTTTCCATGTCTGTGATAGAAGTAGTGGCAGGGTAAGTATGAGGAAAAACTAGATTAAAACAAAAGCAGTCAAACACTGGGTCAGAGAGATCAGTAAGACTGGTGCTTCCAGTATTTGCAGGTCTTCAGAACAGACTAGACAAACATTTGGCAGGAATGAAGTGATACAGTTGATTATGATATGGATGGTACCCGATTTAATAATGGAATTGGATGGTTTAGACATCCTGGCACCACCTACAGCAACCCAGTGGCCTGTGAAATTATTGCCAAATCCCTGAAGCACTGTGAAATTATTGTCAAACCCCGAATATGCAAGCCTTATAAAGCATTGTGTAACGTAGTTTGGAGAAATTGAGAATCTTAATTCAAATTTTTTCTCGCAAAACCTTTCACTTGTAATTCTGCTGTCCCTGACTGTTTTGAAAGTTTATGGTCAGTTTCAAGCCACCTTGCTCCTGCTCCATCCCAAGCTGAGCAAGCCTTTCCTAGGCTTGGTTAACTCTAAAGGTTCGGCCTTTATAATGGAAGTAGTTGAGCAGTCCGCTTGGAGCCTATCTGTAGCATTTTTGTTTGTCGATGAGATCGTTTCTATATTTACCACTAAAGTCCTTTTTGCAGCATGATAACAGTCTGAGAGCGAGGCTTAAGAAAATGTAGTGGATGGCTGAATTGTT
The DNA here is from genome assembly GCF_964211835.1 of Anser anser. Taxonomy (NCBI): domain Eukaryota; kingdom Metazoa; phylum Chordata; class Aves; order Anseriformes; family Anatidae; genus Anser; species Anser anser. The sequence continues at coordinate 146,541,338 of NC_139720.1, forward strand.
AGTGCAAAAGACAGCACTTCTGAACAAAGCGCTATTTTCACATAGAAGTTTCTCACAGTTTCTGAGAAAAGGAACGTTATTTTCTGAAAACATTTGTTTTATACTCAGCTTCAAAGCCTCAGTGTTGCTTTTTTTCAGAATCTGCTGGCATATATTTAATTATATTATAAATTCCCAGTGAGGGGTAGAAAAGACACATTCCTTGGTTTCTTTTTCAAGACGCACAGGTTTTTGACTGTTACAAGTAATTGTCATTTCAGTTTTCCTTTGTTGCTGTTTTTTGTCTGTTTTTGCTTATAATTTAATGGTATGTCCTGGTATTAAATTATATTATTATAATATAAAATATTATATTAAAAGATAACTATGTTGAGTTTCACAAGGGTTTTTTTTTTCCAATTCAATGAAATGTAACAAGTATTGGATACATTCCTGGACATTGCAGGACAGGTGTTTAAGTACAGGTGAACTAAAGCGTCTTAACTATCAGCAGTGAATGGTTAGAATATTTGAAAGATTCAAGAAAGAGAGAATTGGGCATGTTTGTGGTTAAAATGGATGCTAAGAAGAAAAGCTAAGTGTAAACAAAAGCTTTGACATTTGTTTTCATTCACAGTTCTTTCCCACATGTGACTTAACTGGGGAATGTACAATTGAGAAGATCTAGGTATTTTCTGGAAAAAAATAAGATCCATAGGCTGTACGCCGTGGCTCCCGTTTTCTTTCTATTTCTTCTTAATACGTGGTGTGGATGTTGCTTTCTTCACTACTGGTTGTATGTGCAGATTGGACCATGCAGAATTACAAATTTGATCATTGGAAGTTTGTCCTATTATTTTAACAGTAAAATGGAACTTAGCTGAGAATTATTTCTAAAATACGCTCTTGTTAATCATGCTTTAACATTTGATATTTCTATAGCTTTATAGGACAGAAATGAACCGAATGAGAGACGCCTTGAGAGGAGTGGCTCAGGAAAATAGTAGACTGAAGTCATCATTTACCTGTGTGATGGTGGAGAATGATTTCCTAAAAAATCAGGCAAGATTAATTATTTCCTGTTATTAGTAGCTTTAGAAGTTACAGTCAACAATTTTAAACGTTTGAACAAGTTGTTTGCAAAATTGCTGATTTTGTTTCTGTAAGACAAGAATTGTGTGAATGGTTGTAATTACTTTCTGCTTCATTTTCTAGCACGTGAAATTTAGTCTCTCAGATCTTTTCCAGTATTAAAGAAATTAGAGTTAGTCCTCTGACCCTGTAGCAACAGGTGATTTTAGGAAAGACTAACCATATCCTCTGAAGCAAACTGAGATTGGATAGAGAGAAAGTATTTTATAATGGAAGCCACCCTGTGCTGAATTGCTCTGCTGATTCTATTAAATAAAAAGTAGCGTGTGTATGTCTAATTCCATGATTACTCAGTATCTTCAGTTATTTTTGAAAGTGTTAATTAAAGGAATATTTTCTCTGTTCTTAAAGACACGCTGAGACAGTGGTTCACAATAATACAGAGTTAAAGTTTTCTTCTCACTTGACTTAAATCTGACCTAAATGCTGACAGGCAAATTGCTACGTAAACTCTTTTGACCATTGCTCCTTCAGTGAATTGTAGTTCTGATGCTCTTGAGTCTGATGAAAATCATCTGCTTCCTAGTCTCAGTAAAATCTTTGTCCTTCTCTTTTGTGCAAACTGAAGTATTCACAGAGGACTTACATGATGATCGGGATGTTTGTTGTATCCATAGAGTACGTTACTTATATTTAAATGGAGGTTATAGTTTGCCTCGTATTCTTTTCTCACAGAGCATGGTCAGTGACAGTGTCATTCTTGCGAGAAGAAAACTTTCACCCTCTCTATTTCCAAGGCCATTAGACCATTCTTGAAACATGCACTCCATTTTTGTGTCATTTCTTAATGAGAAGTAATCAAATACGTAGTGCCTATATCCCTAAAGAGGTATTGTGCTTATTCTTCCCCTGTAAGCGGAAAGGTTGGGCCGCAAGTCAACAAAGAGCCACGACTATTTTATTTATCCAGGCAGAGGTTGCCTGGAGAGGTTGAGGAGTCCCCGTCCTTGAAGATCTTCACAAGCTGCCTGGACGTGGTCCTGGGCAGCCTGCTCTGGGTGGCCCCGTTTAAACAAGATGGTTGGACCAGATGGTCTCCAGAGGTCCCTTCCCACCTCGGCCATCCCGTGATTTGTTGAGGAAGTGGACAGTGATTTTGTTTCTATCACTGTCCGTGCTGAGAAGAAAAAAATTGAACTTTTAATCATTTAGCAATCACATCAAATGATTTCAATGTGATGGTTAAGTCAAAAAGTGAGTTTTGAATCTACAGCTATTTGAATGGTTTTTGATTCTTTCAGTTAAGAGGCGTGTACGAATACAACAAGAAGTTAGAAGATCATGCAAGAAGCATGCAAGCTCAGTTAAATGATTTACAGGTAAGGTTTCTTCTTCCAGGTACCTTCTTCCTTTATAGTTAACAAGTGAAATATAATTCATTGTTACATTTTATTGTAGCAGAAGCATGCATTGGTAATGGCACAGATGTCCAATGATTCAGGAGGAGTGGTGTCCCAACGTAAACGTCGTAACGAGGAAAAACAGACAGCAATATCAAAAAGTGCTAAGGTAAGGATTGTGAATGAGGTGGAATGAGGAGGAATGAAGTGATACAGTTGATTATGATATGGATGGTACCCGATTTAATAATGGAATTGGAAGGTTTAGACATCCTGGCACCACCTACAGCAACCCAGTGGCCTGTGAAATTATTGCCAAATCCCTGAAGCACTGTGAAATTATTGTCAAACCCCGAATATGCAAGCCTTATAAAGCATTGTGTAACGTAGTTTGGAGAAATTGAGAATCTTAATTCAAATTTTTTCTCGCAAAACCTTTCACTTGTAATTCTGCTGTCCCTGACTGTTTTGAAAGTTTATGGTCAGTTTCAAGCCACCTTGCTCCTGCTCCATCCCAAGCTGAGCAAGCCTTTCCTAGGCTTGGTTAACTCTAAAGGTTCGGCCTTTTCAATGGAAGTAGTTGAGCACTCCGCTTGGAGCCTATCTGTAGCATTTTTGTTTGTCGATGAGATCGTTTCTATATTTACCACTAAAGTCCTTTTTGCAGCATGATAACAGTCTGAGAGCGAGGCTTAAGAAAATGTAGTGGATGGCTGAATTGTTAGTGCAAAAGACAGCACTTCTGAACAAAGCGCTATTTTCACATAGAAGTTTCTCACAGTTTCTGAGAAAAGGAACGTTATTTTCTGAAAACATTTGTTTTATACTCAGCTTCAAAGCCTCAGTGTTGTTTTTTTTTCAGAATCTGCTGGCATATATTTAATTATATTACAAATTTCCAGTGAGGGGGAGAAAAGACACATTCCTTGGTTTCTTTTTCAAGACGCACAGGTTTTTGACTGTTACAAGTAATTGTCATTTCAGTTTTCCTTTGTTGCTGTTTTTTGTCTGTTTTTGCTTATAATTTAATGGTATGTCCTGGTATTAAATTATATTATTAAATTATGTTATAAAATATTATATTAAAAGATAACTATGTTGAGTTTCACAAGGTTTTTTTTTTTCCAATTCAATGAAATGTAACAAGTATTGGATACATTCCTGGACATTGCAGGACAGGTGTTTAAGTACAGGTGAACTAAAGCGTCTTAACTATCATCAGTGAATGGTTAGAATATTTGAAAGATTCAAGAAAGAGAGAATTGGGCATGTTTGTGGTTAAAATGGATGCTAAGAAGAAAAGCTAAGTGTAAACAAAAGCTTTGACATTTGTTTTCATTCACAGTTCTTTCCCACATGTGACTTAACTGAGGAATGTACAATTGAGAAGATCTAGGTATTTTCTGGAAAAAAATAAGATCCATAGGCTGTACGCCGTGGCTCCCATTTTCTTTCTATTTCTTCTTAATACGTGGTGTGGATGTTGCTTTCTTCACTACTGGTTGTATGTGCAGATTGGACCATGCAGAATTACAAATTTGATCTTTGGAAGTTTGTCCTATTATTTTAACAGTAAAATGGAACTTAGCTGAGAATTATTTCTAAAATACACTCTTGTTAATCATGCTTTAACATTTGATATTTCTATAGCTTTATAGGACAGAAATGAACCGAATGAGAGACGCCTTGAGAGGAGTGGCTCAGGAAAATAGTAGACTGAAGTCATCATTTACCTTTGTGATGGTGGAGAATGATTCCCTAAAAAAACAGGCAAGATTAATTATTTCCTGTTATTAGTAGCTTTAGAAGTTACAGTCAACAATTTTAAACGTTTGAACAAGTTGTTTGCAAAATTGCTGATTTTGTTTCTGTAAGACAAGAATTGTGTGAATGGTTGTAATTACTTTCTGCTTCATTTTCTAGCACGTGAAATTTAGTCTCTCAGATCTTTTCCAGTATTAAAGAAATTAGAGTTAGTCCTCTGACCCTGTAGCAACAGGTGATTTTAGGAAAGACTAACCATATCCTCTGAAGCAAACTGAGATTGGATAGAGAGAAAGTATTTTATAATGGAAGCCACCCTGTGCTGAATTGCTCTGCTGATTCTATTAAATAAAAAGTAGCGTGTGTATGTCTAATTCCATGATTACTCAGTATCTTCAGTTATTTTTGAAAGTGTTAATTAAAGGAATATTTTCTCTGTTCTTAAAGACACGCTGAGACAGTGGTTCACAATAATACAGAGTTAAAGTTTTCTTCTCACTTGACTTAAATCTGACCTAAATGCTGACAGGCAAATTGCTATGTAAACTCTTTTGACCATTGCTCCTTCAGTGAATTGCAGTTCTGATGCTCTTGAGTCTGATGAAAATCATCTGCTTCCTAGTCTCAGTAAAATCTTTGTCCTTCTCTTTTGTGCAAACTGAAGTATTCACAGAGGACTTACATGATGATCGGGATGTTTGTTGTATCCATAGAGTACGTTACTTATATTTAAATGGAGGTTATAGTTTGCCTCGTATTCTTTTCTCACAGAACATGGTCAGTAACAGTGTCATTCTTGCGAGAAGAAAACTTTCACCCTCTCTATTTCCAAGGCCATTAGACCATTCTTGAAACATGCACTCCATTTTTTGTGTCATTTCTTTATGAGAAGTAATCAAATACGTAGTGCCTATATCCCTAAAGAGGTATTGTGCTTATTCTTCCCCTGTAAGCGGAAAGGTTGGGCCGCAAGTCAACAAAGAGCCACGACTATTTTATTTATCCAGGCAGAGGTTGCCTGGAGAGGTTGAGGAGTCCCCGTCCTTGAAGATCTTCACAAGCTGCCTGGACGTGGTCCTGGGCAGCCTGCTCTGGGTGGCCCCGTTTAAACAAGATGGTTGGACCAGATGGTCTCCAGAGGTCCCTTCCCACCTCGGCCGTCCCGTGATTTGTTGAGGAAGTGGACAGTGATTTTGTTTCTATCACTGTCCATGCTGAGAAGAAAAAAATTGAACTTTTAGCAATCACATCAAATGATTTCAATGTGATGGTTAAGTCAAAAAGTGAGTTTTGAATCTACAGCTATTTGAATGGTTTTTGATTCTTTCAGTTAAGTGACGCGAACGAACAGAACAAGAAGTTAGATGGTGGAGCAAGAAGCATGCAAGCGCAGTTAGATAATTTAAAGGTAAGGTTTCTCCTTACAGGTACCTTCTTCTGTTATAGTTATGCAAGCCTTATAAAGCATTGTGTAATGTTGTTTGGAGAAATTGAGAATCTTAATTCAAATTTTTTCTCGCAAAACCTTTCACTTGTAATTCTGCTGTCCCTGACTGTTTTGAAAGTTTATGGTCAGTTTCAAGTCACCTTGCTCCTGCTCCATCCCAAGCTGAGCAAGCCTTTCCTAGGCTTGGTTAACTCTAAAGGTTCGGCCTTTTCAATGGAAGTAGTTGAGCTGTCCGCTTGGAGCCTATCTGTAGCATTTTTGTTTGTCGATGAGATCGTTTCTATATTTACCACTAAAGTCCTTTTTGCAGCATGATAACAGTCTGAGAGCAAGGCTTAAGAAAATGTAGTGGATGGCTGAATTGTTAGTGCAAAAGACAGCACTTCTGAACAAGGCGCTATTTTCACATAGAAGATTCTCACAGTTTCTGAGAAAAGGAACGTTATTTTCTGAAAACATTTGTTTTATACTCAGCTTCAAAGCCTCAGTGTTGTTTTTTTTTCAGAATCTGCTGGCATATATTTAATTATATTACAAATTTCCAGTGAGGGGGAGAAAAGACACATTCCTTGGTTTCTTTTTCAAGACGCACAGGTTTTTGACTGTTACAAGTAATTGTCATTTCAGTTTTCCTTTGTTGCTGTTTTTTGTCTGTTTTTGCTTATAATTTAATGGTATGTCCTGGTATTAAATTATATTATTAAATTATGTTATAAAATATTATATTAAAAGATAACTATGTTGAGTTTCACAAGGTTTTTTTTTTTCCAATTCAATGAAATGTAACAAGTATTGGATACATTCCTGGACATTGCAGGAAAGGTGTTTAAGTACAGGTGAACTAAAGCGTCTTAACTATCAGCAGTGAATGGTTAGAATATTTGAAAGATTCAAGAAAGAGAGAATTGGGCATGTTTGTGGTTAAAATGGATGCTAAGAAGAAAAGCTAAGTGTAAACAAAAGCTTTGACACTTGTTTTCATTCACAGTTCTTTCCCACATGTGACTTAACTGAGGAATGTACAATTGAGAAGATCTAGGTATTTTCTGGAAAAAAATAAGATCCATAGGCTGTACACCATGGCTCCCGTTTTCTTTCTATTTCTTCTTAATACGTGGTGTGGATGTTGCTTTCTTCACTACTGGTTGTATGTGCAGATTGGACCATGCAGAATTACAAATTTGATCTTTGGAAGTTTGTCCTATTATTTTAACAGTAAAATGGAACTTAGTTGAGAATTATTTCTAAAATACGCTCTTGTTAATCATGCTTTAACATTTGATATTTCTATAGCTATATATGACAGAAATGAACCGAATGAAAGAAACCTTGAGAGGAGTGGCTGAGGAAAATAGTAAACTGAAGTCATCATTTAAGTCTGTGATGGATGAGAATGATTCCCTAAAAAAACAGGCAAGATTAATTATTTCCTGTTATTAGTAGCTTTAGAAGTTACAGTCAACAATTTTAAACGTTTGAACAAGTTGTTTGCAAAATTGCTGATTTTGTTTCTGTAAGACAAGAATTGTGTGAATGGTTGTAATTACTTTCTGCTTCATTTTCTAGCACGTGAAATTTAGTCTCTCAGATCTTTTCCAGTATTAAAGAAATTAGAGTTAGTCCTCTGACCCTGTAGCAACAGGTGATTTTAGGAAAGACTAACCATATCCTTTGAAGCAAACTGAGATTGGATAGAGAGAAAGTATTTTATAATGGAAGCCACCCTGTGCTGAATTGCTCTGCTGATTCTATTAAATAAAAAGTAGTATGTGTATTTCTAATTCCATGATTACTCAGTATCTTCAGTTATTTTTGAAAGTGTTAATTAAAGGAATATTTTCTCTGTTCTTAAGGACACGCTGAGACAGTGGTTCACAATAATACAGAGTTAAAGTTTTCTTCTCACTTGACTTAAATCTGACCTAAATGCTGACAGGCAAATTGCTACGTAAACTCTTTTGACCATTGCTTCTTCAGTGAATTGCAGTTCTGATGCTCTTGAGTCTGATGAAAATCATCTGCTTCCTAGTCTCAGTAAAATCTTTGTCCTTCTCTTTTGTGCAAACTGAAGTATTCACAGAGGACTTACATGATGATCGGGATGTTTGTTGTATCCATAGAGTACGTTACTTATATTTAAATGGAGGTTATAGTTTGCCTCGTATTCTTTTCTCACAGAGCATGGTCAGTGACAGTGTCATTCTTGCGAGAAGAAAACTTTCACCCTCTTTATTTCCAAGGCCATTAGACCGTTCTTGAAACATGCACTCCATTTTTTGTGTCATTTCTTAATGAGAAGTAATCAAATACGTAGTGCCTATATCCCTAAAGAGGTATTGTGCTTATTCTTCCCCTGTAAGCGGAAAGGTTGGGCCGCAAGTCAACAAAGAGCCACGACTATTTTATTTATCCAGGCAGAGGTTGCCTGGAGAGGTTGAGGAGTCCCCGTCCTTGAAGATCTTCACAAGCTGCTTGGACGTGGTCCTGGGCAGCCTGCTCTGGGTGGCCCTGTTTAAACAAGATGGTTGGACCAGATGGTCTCCAGAGGTCCCTTCCCACCTCGGCCATCCCGTGATTTGTTGAGGAAGTGGACAGTGATTTTGTTTCTATCACTGTCCGTGCTGAGAAGAAAAAAATTGAATTTTTAATCATTTAGCAATCACATCAAATGATTTCAATGTGATGGTTAAGTCAAAAAGTGAGTTTTGAATCTACAGCTATTTGAATGGTTTTTGATTCTTTCAGTTAAGTGACGCGAACGAACAGAACAAGAAGTTAGATGATCGAGCAAGAAGCATGCAAGCTCAGTTAAATGATTTACAGGTAAGGTTTCTTCTTCCAGGTACCTTCTTCCTTTATAGTTAACAAGTGAAATATAATTCATTGTTACGTTTTATTGTAGCAGAAGCATGCATTGGTAATGACACAGAAGTCCAATGATTCGGGAGAAGGGTTGCGCTCACGTAAACGTCGTAAGGAGAAAAATGAGACAGGAGCATCAGAAAGTGATAAGGTAAGGACTGGGCAAGGTGAAAGATCTGTTTGAAAGACTTTAGGCAGTAGAACGTTATGTATCTGCTAGAAATTAGAAAATGCTAGAAATTAGAAAAATAAAATAATTTTTATTGATTTTTTTAGTGAGTTAATTACAGTAGGAATAGGTAGACACTATATTGGGAGACACAGATAGTCAACTGAAAGAATAGAGTATGTTGCTAAAAATGTCTTTTGAATTTTATATTGTGTATGTACATGTTTTTTGCTTATTTAGCTGTTTTCTTCTTCCTCTCATGTTATCTCTCAACTATGAATTAATATTATATTCTGCCTGCACTGTAACTGTTTTCTTCCGCTGTGTCAGAGCAAATCTTAAACTTATTCTGGTTACTGCTACAGTACAACACTGTCTTTTATGAATAAAACCAGCTGAAATGTAGTTAGAGAAGTCAGATAACAAATTTTAATTTTATAAGCCAGAGATGATTGTACTGCTGTTATACTTTGGGGAAATGGTCTTTAATGTGGGAAAGAATAAATGCAGTGTTCATATATAGTTCCAAAAGGATCACCTTGTTTTCCTTAAAATACCTTCTTGCATCACTTAATGAAATACTTTCTGTCTCCATGTTATTCCAGTCAGTAGCAAGTCCTCTGCTAGCACTCTGCCAACATTTCCCGACTGGTAATGACTTTCTCCCGCTAGAGGCTAAACTGAAATGAGAAAGAGAGATATTCACACCATTCTACTTGATCTATATCAGATGCCTTAAAACTGTACTGTCTCTATATAGCCAACATATTTCTCTGTGTACGTAGGTTTTAGCGTACTTTAGTCGCAAGTGATATATGAGCAGCATCAGTAGTTATAATTCCGAGTGAAGAGAAGAACAGTTGTCTGAAGGTAGATACAAGAAGACCTGTGAAGGTTTTAAAGAGCTGTTTGTGCAGCCTGTCTTCAGGAACCTCTGGATACCTTTCACAGAGTTTTTCTGTACAGTTGTAGTAGAGGGACAGAATGACAATGTCATGAAGTCTTTATTCTTCTAACGGTGCTACTTACACAGTTAAAATTTAGCATAAGTAGATTGTATGAAATAAAGCAAAGGAGTGTATCACATGTATCAAAATGAGGATTTCCACATGCACAGATCATTAAGCCATTGAGGGAGGATGCACAAGCCATTGAGGGAGTATGTAGATACAGGAAAAAAAGGGAGAAAGGTGTCAGGGGAGCAGGACCTCAACTTTCAATAGGGAAGGAATGTGTTAAGATAGATGGTTCAAATCCATAAAAGTGATTTTAAAGATGTCTTTAGAAAAAACACAAGTGGCTTTAAAAGTGTCACACAGGTTAGAGAAGTGTTGAAAAGCCAGGAGCAGTTAGTGGTTATCTGTAAAAACTTGTGGAGGTCAAGTGGAGTCAACTAGAAAAATCTGATGCCGTTCTTTTCAAATGGGAAAGAGTTACACAGCCATCAACTTAATGTTGGTTCTCAGCTAAATAAATAAATATATGTCCTGGCAAGCTATGAACAAACCATGCGAAGTGCCATGCCAAAAACACTGCAGTAAATGGCAACGAGCTTGTGTTAATCCTAAATTGTCAAATCAGTGTGATTTCCATTAGGACAAGGTAACAGGCATGGCTAGTAGAGGAGTACTAGTTATATGTATGTCTAGACTTTGCTGTATTGTTTCTGGTACAGTTTTACGTGGCGTTTTCATAATCATATTAGAAAAGTATGACAGCTGAAATAAGGTTGGTGGTAAGGTGTAGTGAGACAGTGTTTCACAGCTGAAGGAATGTACATAGTAGATTCTGGAATAGTCTCTTTTGGGTCCAGTATTGGGTGTTTTCAGTGAGAAGTGTGATGGTGAGAAAGAGCACGCTTGTTAAACTTGAAGCGAATAGCAAGCGAGGGAGAATTTCAAGCATGCTGAAAAAGAAGGTTAGGATTAAAATTGATCTTGACAAATTGAAGAGGTAGTAGGTCTGAGAAAAGCGCAATGCTTCAGAGGCAAGAGTGTGCAGTATTGCATTTGAACAGAAATATCATGTGTACACGTACAGGGTGATGAACAAATGCAGGGACACGTGAACATGCCAATCTTTGGCTACATAAAAGGCTGCCACAAAGAGAAAGAAACTAATCTTTTTTTTTTCCATGTCTGTGATAGAAGTAGTGGCAGGGTAAGTATGAGGAAAAACTAGATTAAAACAAAAGCAGTCAACCACTGGGTCAGAGAGATCAGTAAGACTGGTGCTTCCAGTATTTGCAGGTCTTCAGAACAGACTAGACAAACATTTGGCAGGAATGAAGTGATACAGTTGATTATGATATGGATGGTACCCGATTTAATAATGGAATTGGATGGTTTAGACATCCTGGCACCACCTACAGCAACCCAGTGGCCTGTGAAATTATTGCCAAATCCCTGAAGCACTGTGAAATTATTGTCAAACCCCGAATATGCAAGCCTTATAAAGCATTGTGTAACGTAGTTTGGAGAAATTGAGAATCTTAATTCAAATTTTTTCTCGCAAAACCTTTCACTTGTAATTCTGCTGTCCCTGACTGTTTTGAAAGTTTATGGTCAGTTTCAAGCCACCTTGCTCCTGCTCCATCCCAAGCTGAGCAAGCCTTTCCTAGGCTTGGTTAACTCTAAAGGTTCGGCCTTTTCAATGGAAGTAGTTGAGCAGTCCGCTTGGAGCCTATCTGTAGCATTTTTGTTTGTCGATGAGATCGTTTCTATATTTACCACTAAAGTCCTTTTTGCAGCATGATAACAGTCTGAGAGCGAGGCTTAAGAAAATGTAGTGGATGGCTGAATTGTTAGTGCAAAAGACAGCACTTCTGAACAAAGCGCTATTTTCACATAGAAGTTTCTCACAGTTTCTGAGAAAAGGAACGTTATTTTCTGAAAACATTTGTTTTATACTCAGCTTCAAAGCCTCAGTGTTGTGTTTTTTTTTCAGAATCTGCTGGCATATATTTAATTATATTACAAATTTCCAGTGAGGGGGAGAAAAGACACATTCCTTGGTTTCTTTTTCAAGACGTACAGGTTTTTGACTGTTACAAGTAATTGTCATTTCAGTTTTCCTTTGTTGCTGTTTTTTGTCTGTTTTTGCTTATAATTTAATGGTATGTCCTGGTATTAAATTATATTATTATAATATAAAATATTATATTAAAAGATAACTATGTTGAGTTTCACAAGGGTTTTTTTTTTCCAATTCAATGAAATGTAACAAGTATTGGATACATTCCTGGACATTGCAGGACAGGTGTTTAAGTACAGGTGAACTAAAGCGTCTTAACTATCAGCAGTGAATGGTTAGAATATTTGAAAGATTCAAGAAAGAGAGAATTGGGCATGTTTGTGGTTAAAATGGATGCTAAGAAGAAAAGCTAAGTGTAAACAAAAGCTTTGACATTTGTTTTCATTCACAGTTCTTTCCCACATGTGACTTAACTGAGGAATGTACAATTGAGAAGATCTAGGTATTTTCTGGAAAAAAATAAGATCCATAGGCTGTACGCCGTGGCTCCCATTTTCTTTCTATTTCTTCTTAATACGTGGTGTGGATGTTGCTTTCTTCACTACTGGTTGTATGTGCAGATTGGACCATGCAGAATTACAAATTTGATCTTTGGAAGTTTGTCCTATTATTTTAACAGTAAAATGGAACTTAGTTGAGAATTATTTCTAAAATACGCTCTTGTTAATCATGCTTTAACATTTGATATTTCTAAAATACGCTCTTGTTAATCATGCTTTAACATTTGATATTTCTATAGCAACCTGATACCGAAATGAACCAAATGAAAGAAACCTTGAGAGGAGTGGCTGAGGAAAATAGTAAACTGAAGTCATCATTTAAGTCTGTGATGGATGAGAATGATTCCCTAAAAAAACAGGCAAGATTAATTATTTCCTGTTATTAGTAGCTTTAGAAGTTACAGTCAACAATTTTAAACGTTTGAACAAGTTGTTTGCAAAATTGCTGATTTTGTTTCTGTAAGACAAGAATTGTGTGAATGGTTGTAATTACTTTCTGCTTCATTTTCTAGCACGTGAAATTTAGTCTCTCAGATCTTTTCCAGTATTAAAGAAATTAGAGTTAGTCCTCTGACCCTGTAGCAACAGGTGATTTTAGGAAAGACTAACCATATCCTTTGAAGCAAACTGAGATTGGATAGAGAGAAAGTATTTTATAATGGAAGCCACCCTGTGCTGAATTGCTCTGCTGATTCTATTAAATAAAAAGTAGTATGTGTATTTCTAATTCCATGATTACTCAGTATCTTCAGTTATTTTTGAAAGTGTTAATTAAAGGAATATTTTCTCTGTTCTTAAGGACACGCTGAGACAGTGGTTCACAATAATACAGAGTTAAAGTTTTCTTCTCACTTGACTTAAATCTGACCTAAATGCTGACAGGCAAATTGCTACGTAAACTCTTTTGACCATTGCTCCTTCAGTGAATTGCAGTTCTGATGCTCTTGAGTCTGATGAAAATCATCTGCTTCCTAGTCTCAGTAAAATCTTTGTCCTCCTCTTTTGTGCAAACTGAAGTATTCACAGAGGACTTACATGATGATCGGGATGTTTGTTGTATCCATAGAGTACGTTACTTATATTTAAATGGAGGTTATAGTTTGCCTCGTATTCTTTTCTCACAGAGCATGGTCAGTGACAGTGTCATTCTTGCGAGAAGAAAACTTTCACCCTCTCTCTTTCCAAGGCCATTAGACCATTCTTGAAACATGCACTCCGTTTTTTGTGTCATTTCTTTATGAGAAGTAATCAAATACGTAGTGCCTATATCCCTAAAGAGGTATTGTGCTTATTCTTCCCCTGTAAGCGGAAAGGTTGGGCCGCAAGTCAACAAAGAGCCACGACTATTTTATTTATCCAGGCAGAGGTTGCCTGGAGAGGTTGAGGAGTCCCCGTCCTTGAAGATCTTCACAAGCTGCTTGGACGTGGTCCTGGGCAGCCTGCTCTGGGTGGCCCTGTTTAAACAAGATGGTTGGACCAGATGGTCTCCAGAGGTCCCTTCCCACCTCGGCCATCCCGTGATTTGTTGAGGAAGTGGACAGTGATTTTGTTTCTATCACTGTCCATGCTGAGAAGAAAAAAATTGAACTTTTAGCAATCACATCAAATGATTTCAATGTGATGGTTAAGTCAAAAAGTGAGTTTTGAATCTACAGCTATTTGAATGGTTTTTGATTCTTTCAGTTAAGTGACGCGAACGAACAGAACAAGAAGTTAGATAATCGAGCAAGAAGCATGCAAGCTCAGTTAAATGATTTACAGGTAAGGTTTCTTCTTCCAGGTACCTTCTTCCTTTATAGTTAACAAGTGAAATATAATTGTTACATTTTATTGTAGCAGAAGCATGCATTGGTAATGGCACAGAAGTCCAATGATTCAGGAGGAGTGGTGTGCCAACCTAAACCTGTTAAGGAGGAAAATGAGACAGGAGCATCAGAAAGTGATAAGGTAAGGACTGGGCAAGGTGAAAGATCTGTGTGAAAGACTTTAGGCAGTAGAACGTTATGTATCTGCTAGAAATTAGAAAATGCTAGAAATTAGAAAAATAAAATAATTTTTATTGATTTTTTTTTAGTGAGTTAATTACAGTAGGAATAGGTAGACACTATATTGGGAGAAACAGTCAACTGAAAGAATAAAGTATGTTGCTAAAAATGTCTTTTGAATTTTATATTGTGTATGTATATGTTTTTTGCTTATTTAGCTGTTTTCTTCTTCCTCTCATGTTATCTCTCAACTATGAATTAAAATTATATTCTGCCTGCACTGTAACTGTTTTCTTCCGCTGTGTCAGAGCAAATCTTAAACTTATTCTGGTTACTGCTACAGTACAACACTGTCCTTTATGAATAAAACCAGCTGAAATGTAGTTAGAGAAGTCAGATAACAAATTTTAATTTTATAAGCCAGAGATGATTGTACTGCTGTTATACTTTGGGGAAATGGTCTTTAATGTGGGAAAGGATAAATGCAGTGTTCATATATAGTTCCAAAAGGATCACCTTGTTTTCCTTAAAATACCTTCTTGCATCACTTAATGAAATACTTTCTGTCTCCATGTTATTCCAGTCAGTAGCAAGTCCTCTGCTAGTACTCTGCCAACATTTCCCGACTGGTAATGACTTTCTCCCGCTAGAGGCTAAACTGAAATGAGAAAGAGAGATATTCACGCCATTCTACTTGATCTATATCAGATGCCTTAAAACTGTACTGTCTCTATATAGCCAACATATTTCTCTGTGTACGTAGGTTTTAGCGTACTTTAGTCGCAAGTGATATATGAGCAGCATCAGTAGTTATAATTCTGAGTGAAGAGAAGAACAGTTGTCTGAAGGTAGATACAAGAAGACCTGTGAAGGTTTTAAAGAGCTGTTTGTGCAGCCTGTCTTCAGGAACCTCTGGATACCTTTCACAGAGTTTTTCTGTACAGTTGTAGTAGAGGGACAGAATGACAATGTCATGAAGTCTTTATTCTTCTAACGGTGCTACTTACACAGTTAAAATTTAGCATAAGTAGATTGTATGAAATAAAGCAAAGGAGTGTATCACATGTATCAAAATGAGGATTTCCACATGCACAGATCATTAAAGATTTGCTTTTTCCTTTTTAAAGCATTTCGTTAGAATTATAAAATAGATTGATTTTGTATGTGAAAATCTCTTCCCAATTCTTCCCAAGCCTTTCATAAACATTTGTCTAAGCACATAATAAAGCATTTGCGTATTACTAATGTACTCATATATTTTAGTCTATTGGTGTTGTGGTTTAGAAAATCATAAACTTGAAAGCTGAAATAACTGATGTTGTGGATGTATTACAGGTACTACTGAATTCAAAAGTTTACGACCTCTTAACTATTCTTATGGACTGGATCTCAAACGAACACCTTAGCAAAATAGAAATACAAGGAGAGAGAGAGGGCAATGATAAACCTCAGTGTGCTAAAGAAAACTGCACTCCAGAAAATTGTATGAAGGTAAAGGCATTTGAATTTGTTGAGGCTAAAATGTTAAGATTCTTTTTATTATTTTTGAGAGTGTAACAGGTCAGCCTGTTTTATACGCGCTTTGAATACATTAATTAAAAGAAAATGACAGTCCATCAGTATTAATTCCAACAGTGAGATGTAAGAGATAATTTGTCATTCGTGGAACATACAGATCATTTTTAAGGAAATGTGTACTGTTCAGTCTGAACTTTAGATTCCACCTGTCTTTCTCTTTTAAGTCATTTTTATCAGCTGATAATTTGTCTTGTGTTTTATCTGTAATACTGTATGTAATTCCTTTTTTCTAAGGAGATATACACATCTAATTTAAAGTATTTTAGTGCTGATATTAGGTATTAAAAGTTCAATTTATGTCTTATAAAAGATGATACCATGCAATTCTTTTAACACCGTCTTTCTTGGGATACCAAGGCTTGGAAATCAGTGAGGTGTTCAGGAAATCTGCTTTTACAGTGTTTTTTTCATTATATTTAAAATTTGTAGCCATTGGTATTAGACTTCAGAGTCTGAGCTCACACAATGTCTTTCCACTTTTTGTGTAAACCTGTGTAAAATGTAAATTCAGTATATGTATATAATTCTGTTACCTGTACCAGGTCTGCACAGTGAGTATTTGCACATGTAGTCTGTTAAACTCTGGGAATAAGTTTATTTTACTTTAGTGTTGTTTTGTTTTGTTTTTCTTTGTTTGCTTTTTACTTGTGGTTAGCTTATACTGTAAGTTCATATACTGCATATAACTTTGCCATTCTGTATTTTTACAGCTTTTGCATGTGGTCACTGGACAGCTCCAGTGGATGCCATTTGTGGATCCTAAACTATATATGCCTGTCATTCAATTTATCTACTGGTCTCTAAGGCAGATAAACACTGGTAATAAGGTAAGTTCCCGAGTGATATTTTGTATTATAAATGAGTATGAAAAGTAGATGTTTTCAGGGATTATATATAAAAGAAACTTTGCTCTCTTTGCAAAGCATAAATTCCTACCACAGATACATAGCAAATGAAAAAATAATTCTCATCAAATTAACTTTCTCACATTCATTGTTATATTTTGCACCATGTATGTAAACATATTTTTACATACATATGTGATCTTTGTTGCAGCAGTGTCTAGCATCTCAGGAATGATATTTTACCTATGTGCTTACAAAACTTGTGAACTAGGAAAAGAAATATATTTTTGTTCACTTTATGCATGAGATTTGTTGAAATTGATGGCAATGTGTGGCAAAGTAGCAAAGGAATTTTGATTTCTTTGTTCTCTACTCAGTGTCTAACTGAATAGAACTGTAAGCTGGTGGTTCTAGTGCTAATAAGAAAATATTCTAAATGAGCATGTTATTAAGTTTGATTCTGAAGTAATATTTCTGTACAGTTTGTTGAAAAGTCCAATACGTCTTACCTGTACGGTATTCTTAAGGTTCATGTTTAGACCTTAATTCTGTAAATGCTTTTGTAGGATCTAGCTTCAGGCATCTTCAGAAAAGAGTATAGTGTAGTAGGCAGCGTTGATTAAAGCTGAGTTTGAACTGACTTTATTCTGGAACCAGAGGCAAATTAAATAATGTCAGCATATCAGGGGTCCTGACTACCTTGTCTTTTTGTGAAGTGTGTGTTGACAAGGCCCTGTGCTAATGTTGTTCAACTGCTTATGGAACGCAAAGTAGTACAGATTATATTGCAATACATGGTCAAGGCATTTGCTATTTAATATTTAATCCTTAGGGGAACATACATATCTATACATAGTAGACAGGATTTTCTTGTATTTTAATGTTTACACTAAATGTGCACGTTGTTTGAAACAGCATGCAAGCATGACATCAACAATGGAGAGACTTGGAGAAGTTATTTTCAAAGGCATAGAACATCAGGGAAACCTGCAAACATGGTCTGAAAAGTCTACACAGAGTACACCAAAAACTGTACTTTTCTTTACAAGCTCCTTTATGCCTTTGAGGTTTCTGTCAACTTTAATTTTGCTTGAAACAGCGAAGTTTCAGCGAGGTAAGTTCTGGTTTTTATGATGTCTTTTTTTATCATCTTTTTATTTTTATCCTTTTTTTAAAAAATCTTATTTCCAGGAATGTGCCTGGATGAAAAACAAATTTACAAAATGCAGCAGTTCAATGATACTGTAGCATCTGTAATGCTTTATTAGTGAAGGATGTTTTATTTGAATTTTACCACCTGATAAAGCATAATATAGGGAAGGAAGTATGAACCTTGCTATTATTCATGTCATAATTTGTGTGGTCATTTTAATATGTGTTATTGTTGTCAGTGAGATCAACGTTTTTTGTGACGAAGGGGAAAAGAGATGTTGGTAATTCTCTCAAGCAATCACTCTAGCAGTGATTTGTTTGTCAAGATCTTCACTGCATATAATGGTACAGCTAATTGCTCTTCAGTAAACTGAAATCAGTAGCAAATTTCAGAGAGTTCTAGAATTTCATTGCTTTGTCCAAGTTTGATGTAAAGCTCATAGTCTGTCTAGCTCTTACCTCTCTGCTGTCTCCCCTCCTCTCCTACCAAGTCTGTCACTGCAAGTGGCTACCCATAAACATTATCAACATTGAAAAACATTGAAAAATGCTACTATATGCTGATGCAGTATAGTAATGTATTTTGTTAACAGGCAAAGCAAACAAGGTCATACTTGTCTGGAGATATCACAGTTCTTAGTGACTTTTGCTTCAGTTCATGACAGTTACTCCACTTGTGCAATCTCCAGGATGCCGTAGCATCTCTTCTCAGCAGGAGTTTCTTTAAAAACAAACAGAGCCTGAAAAGACAAAAAATTTTCGTTGAAGTGATGACAAAAATACTGACCTGTGCAGTATTTATACTGGTAGTGCTTAGAATAAACAGGATTTAAACATTCTGGAAGACCATCCTGACACCATTAATAAGCAAGTACAGTATTTCAGCTGTTGGAGGGAAGAATCGGTATATTTTCAATTTCAGTATCATATAGTTTCAGTCAGTATATTTTGGTGAAGCACGATGATTACCCTGAAATTGAAACTCACATTTCTAGAAATGGTTGATAAAAATGATGAAAATGAATTACAATACAAAAAAAAGTACTTATTGCAGAGATTAACTGTAAGCAGATGAAAGCTGTTGATCAGAATGAATCAGTTTAGCTTCTCATGGTTGGTTTTTACTGCAAGCTTATAGAACGTGGAAAAAAAATCTATTAAATGTATGTTGAAACTTACTGTGTATGAATTTTCATCACTGACCACGTGTCTAATGATCTAGTGATGATAAAGCAGCATGTTCAGTTTAAATATATATCCTGTTTCCTTCAAGATGCTAATATCCAGCAGATGGCACTGCAATTAAACTTTTGCTGTGTGATAAATTTTTGCCTTACTCCTAATTTTCTGTGCTCCGGATGATCAATGCTATTCCAAGATATTGAGGAAGATTTGACATCATGAAATTAAGAAAATTGAATTGATTCACTTAATCTAAATTCTCTGAATAATTTAGTGCTCTCCAAAATGGATGCGTATATAACATAGATGCACTGAAACTTAAACTACAGCCTTTTATGGAAAGGAATGCGAATAGTTGCTGTCATGAAAGTAATTGCACTTATTCAGATGAATTAGCCTTTTACTCCTTTATTAGAGGCTTCCCAGATGTTGAAACCAATATAGTCCCAAACTATGCAGCTTGTGATTTCCTTTTCTCTCTTAAGGAAGATATTAGAAAGGTTTTATGTTTGTAAATATATTTTGCTCAATTTGTGAGTTGTAGCATGTCTTTTTTTCCACTCACAACAATTTTTTTAAGGAATAAAAATAGGCAGAGTATGCCTTTAAATAAATAAATAAAATTAATATTTTCAGCCATCTAACTTTTTTTTATTAGTATATATTTGCAACAGTAACTCTTAGGATAAATATTCACATGTTTGTGATCATCTAATGGAACTGTGATTATAGAATTTTTATTCCCTGTTTTCTGTTATCTTTCAGTGAATTACCTGACTCATGCATTTCGTTCCCTTTGCGTGGACTTGAGAACAGATGAAGGAAAGATGTTATTTTTGCAATACCAATGTGTGCCTGTCGTACTAAGCCACTTAACTATATCCAGAAAATGTCTCCTTTCTTGTGCTCTTGATGCATTAACTGAGATGGCCAGGAGCTCTGATAAAAGTGAGTAATTGAAAAAAAAAAAAAAAAGTTATGATGAAAATAGGTGAGATAAGTATAAATACCAAGTAAAAAATAACGTGATGCTTCTCTATAAATAACCTAATCTAGCATTAGCATTTATTTGTGTCATTTAAATTCATTAGAGATATAAAGTATGTTTCTGAATTGTCTGTCTCTTCTCGCTGTCAGCATCCATGCTTTACATATTGTCCTGGTTGCTTTCTTACTGGTGTGATTTTTTTGTTATTATATTTAGTTTAGCTTTTCTGTTTATTGCACTGGTTTACCTTGCTGATGTTTTGCCAATGAGTATTTTTCTTTTGAAGTAAGACTGTGCCAGGGCAGCCATTTCATGAAATCCTGTTAGCAGGTGGAGATAAAAAAAAAAAAAAAAAGTTTATCTCCCCCCCTCCCCCCCCATGAACAGCTCTCCCCTAGCCATTTTTCACTTTCAAATAATTGGAAATGGCACATCTGTAAGAGATGGTTATGTTTCGCTGAATTGTACTGTAGTGTGGTCCTATAAAAGGGTTAATAATCTCATTATTCACAGTGCTTTTCCAGGTGATACAGGCAAAGAATCAGTTGATAACAGTCTGGATGAACACAAAACTAGTGAGCCATTCCAGTGTCGTGTGGAATAATCCTTGTTACTTTTCTTAGAATAAAAATCATTCACTGTTTTTTTAGAACAGAAAAGGGGAGGAGAAGGGACTGCTGCTATTTGTGAAATACATATTGTTGGCTTGGGGTATTTTGTTACCATGTACTATAGCGGTGAAAATAGAAAGCGTGTTTAACTTGGGATGGAAAAACATTGAGTTAGAAGCCATTTTGTAGTGAGATAAGTGGCAGAAAGATTTACCTGATGTTGTTTTCTTCCTTTCAGACCGTGTGGTTAGTTTAGTTTTTTTTACACCAAAGTATTTCTAATCATCGTAATTTTGATTGGTAAAGTAACTGGGAGAGAAAAACCTAAGCAGGGTTGATGGTATCTGACATGACTTTGAAGAAAAATTCCACTAACAGTACATGTTCTGTTACCTAGCAGTAGTCATTTTGATATGCTAGATGCCTAGATTTAGAAGAATAATGGAGATAAATTGTGAGAAGTTCACATTTTGCCATGTTGCTTCTCAGAGAAGATATATATGCAAAACCAGGGAAGGAGGACTAATGCTTAATTGGATTAACATATGATTGAGAATTTATTTTTCAGCAACTGGATATAAAGCCTTATGCAGAGCCTTTCTCTTTGGTATAAGGAATTGCCTATATACATGCTATAGTCAGATTCTGTTCTTTTCCAATATATAGTTAATGTTTTCCAAGAAATTGTTAATGATGACAAGTAGTATTGTTGACAGGTAATCATAATTTCATACCTTTGTATGTTTCTTATGAACAAGTTATTAAAAGCAAACTGGAAGGTGGCTGTGAATATTCAGAGGTCTCTCTGTGTTAGACTAAAACAGGACTTTATGCACAATTTTAAAACTTTATTGTTATGCAGCCTTAAATATGAAGTCATAAGTAGCTGATCTTGTACTAAAATATGGAAACGTGTTACCCAACGAAACAGCCTCTGACCAACAGGAGTCGAAGTCTATATTTTTTCTCTATGATATGCAATCCCTAAGCATTCTTTCGATTTGCTGGAATAATCTTCTGAGTCTATATGATTATTCCAGTATTTTTGTTTAAACATATTACCGTTACAGCTTACGTGATTAGAAACTGAGTAAGAAAAAAAAAGCACTGATTTTTTTCAGATGTTCTTTTTCATAACTTAATTTTTTAATTTATTTTTTTGTGAAGTATTTTTATGGATTCAAATTTTAATTGTCCAGGCTGCAAGATGAGTCAGATGTGAAATACCAAATGCTTTGCACTGCCTCTTCCTGTAACTGCATGTACCTGTTGTTACAGTAAGCAATATATGCTAATGGTTCTATACATTTCAGACCTATCTGAAGCCCTCTTGTAGGTTTTTTCCTGAAAAAAAAAAAAAAAATTCTCGTCCTCATATTCCAGACATAAGGCCTAGACTCCCTCATATATTGAGGGAAATTACTTAAGCTGCATGAGAAGAAAGCACCTATTGGCCTAAGATGGACATTTCTGTGCTTTGATAGAAATTATAATAAGAGATTCTGCAGTATTGCTTAAGCCCATTGACCGACTTGGTTTCAGTACTCATTTTTTCAGATTTTAGAGCAGTATCATTCCTTTTGGCTTCGTAGTATTTCTGATCCAGTGGGTGTCCAAGTTTCCCTTGCTAGTTCACACGTCAACAATGCTAATAAGGCATCCAGTTACTGAAAACATAACGTCAAATGTAACAGTTGAGGTATTGGTATCATCTGTTTCCTGTCAATATGCAGTATCTTAATGGCAAATTAGAATTAATAATCTTATTTGCTCTTCATCTTTACTGGCACACAGCTTTTTATGTACCCCATCCCCATTTTGGTTCAGGTGTTTCACATCCAGAATCCTGTCAGGGGAGAGTCCCGACACCATTGTTTCAATTGGAAATGGTGGAGGTCTGAAAGATAACATTGTTTGGTACTTTCTTTCTCTTTCTGTCAGTTTGTTATTGTATGTTCTTTGGTACTTTCCAGCTCAGGTTACGTGTTCATATGCAATATCTTCTACTTTTCTGATTGTTACTTTCTTCTGCTAGTTCTTTTTTACAAGGAAGAGAGGAATCAGCAGGCAGAGGTGGAGGAATAATTAATTCTTGAGTGATCTTTAAGCTATGAACCTGCCCGAAGATGGGTGTGATAACAAAACCTGATCTGATAACATTGTCACAGAAAGTAGATTTAATGCTTTGATAAACTTTGAATGCACCTCAAACACTGTTCAGTTGAACAAAACCAAATTTTAATACTTTTTTTCTTAATTTGACTCATAGAACAATTGTACTTATTAGCCAATGTTTCTCTGTAACATTCGAGGAAAATTGAGACCAATGCTATAGCTGAAGTAATTTTATAAAGAAGGTTATTTTCCTTGGGGCTTTTTTTGGAAGTAGGTGGTATAATTTGTGCAGTTTGAATAACACCTGTGTATTGTAAGAGTTCAGACTTTATTTATATGACATGATGTTCCAGAATCATATGAGTTGCATCTCAGGTTAGGTTTAATTATGTTAAGACTTTATTTGAGTTTGTCATCTTGTTTGAAATATTGTGCTTAGTTCTGAGCTGGTTATTGCAGGAGTGGAACAGAGGAAATAAGGCAGGCAAGGACAGAAGAATTGTTGGAACAAAGCTCTTTTAGGTTTCCACCTGGAAGAGAGAGTTGTGATTCCTTTAGTGATTCTAGTAGGTCGTTAGGCTTTTCCTGGTTTACTAAACAAAGTAACCCCGAATAGCGTATAGCTGCGATTTACAGGCTATCTAGGTTATTTGTGGAATGGTGTTTTTCTCTCTAAGGCCTCATTAGAATCACTCTTCAACGGTCAGACCATATTGGTTGCTGTTTAAAACTAGACCGTTTAAAACTAGAAGTTCACTTTTCAAAGCCAGATGGTTTGCTTTCTTTTTAGCCAACTCCTTACACACCTTCCAGTTCTTTTTCTAATCCCCATTTTCTCCAATACAATGATATTGCATGTAATGCTGCATAAACCTATAGCACACTTCTGTCTTTAGTTTCTGAAAATGTCTTGGGAGTTTTATTGAAGGGCATGAATATGTTCAGATTGGTTTGGTTTTTTTTGTACATGTCCTACATACATGTATTACATTGGCTGTTCCCTCTTCACAAAGTGCCACTTCCCAACTTGTTAGCAACAACTGTCTAACTTTCCTTGTCATAAAATCCAGCTAACGTTTCTTTCAGATTCCTGAGGTCTGCTGTGGTGTCCCTGCCTAAAGGGCTCTTTTGGAATTACAGGTTTGGGGCTTGTCCTTCCTTGTCCTTTCCATCAAGATAGATTTCCTGCAAACCAGCAAACTAGCCAAGGTGTGCACCCAAAAGACTAAAATGCCTTTATCTTCTGTCCCATCTTTCTTGTGCGGGCCTTACTAGTTATTTTTTGATATTTTTACTTCTGTGGCTGGCAGACCTTCTGCTTTTATGGGGGGGTGAGGGGTTGTTAGACCTTGTTAAAAAAGAACAACTTTTCATACAATCTGTCTTGTTATAAAGGTAGTTCCTGGCCTCCAAGGTGTAGGTTTTTGTTCTGGTCTTTTCTGTTCCTTGTAAACTTCTGTTCAGTCCAACTGACTTCTGTGACATAAGGAATCCTGTTCTATTTTTAACCTTTTTTATTGCTTTTTTTTTTGTGTGTGTGTGATTGTCATTTGAGAATGGCGCTGGTCTCCCGTACATCCCGTGTCACAGCTGCGTGAAGGTCTTGCACATCTAGGAAGCTGAAGAGCAATTCATACCATCCTGAGGTCAACGCGTATTGGGTGATGGGCTGAAGCTGTCCTTGGGGTCTCTTAACTCGGGGTCACCCACGAAGGCATCCACACTCGAGGGGCCTTGCGCTGACTGTTATCTTGCCTGCCCTCTGTTGTGCCATAACCACTGGCTCTTACCAGGCCCAGCTGTTGATGACAAGAGAATGAGTTAAACTCAGCAAATGGTTCCAATCTTGCAGGTGACTGTGTTAGAGACAACAGCTCATTAGGAAGCTGTTCAGTGTTGTTACTGTTTCTTTCAAGTGTTTTCTGTTTCTGTGGTCCTTATGTAACTTTTCCATGAGCTAACTTTCCATCACTCGGTTGGGTTGGTCCAGTCTCCTGGCAGATCCACATGCAATTAGAAATGAAGCAAAACTGTAATGGTTAATTTGTGAAAACATGAACTTCAAGCTGGTGTTCCTGACAGTCTTCATTTTCTGAGGTGACAGAGCTTTAGCTATAAAACAGAATTTTCTGAATAACTATAGCTGGTGAGATTTGATGCTGTGAGTGACTGATTACTTTGAGGGTAAATTTCAGATGAATTCTGTCAACAGTGATAAATTGGTCATTGTTCATTGCAGTCTACCAATCAAGTTAAGTTAATGTAGCTACAAAATGCTGCATTTTTTTATGGTTACAATGGGAGGCTTTTGCAGATTATTTAAAATTGTGTCAAATCCTGACAGGATAGATTCCAATTTAGTTTTTCTACAGTAGTTAATAAAAACAAAATCTGTGCAGAGATGAAACAAAAATATTTAAAAATATACAGTTTTTATTCTTCCAGTTCATCAGATAGACAGGCATTTAAATTATATGCTTACTTTGTACATTTTTGATGATTTAAAATATATTCTGCAAAAGCTTATTTGAAATGAATATATAAACGATGTATGAAAAATCTCTTTAAATGCATGTCTTTATCAGTTTGCTTTCACGTAATTGAACTTTGTGAGACTTGAGATATTATTTCCACCTTGGCTCTTCTGTTTTATAGTAAAAATCCCTCAGCATATTTTTTATATTGTTTTATAAACCTCACAGTTAAAACATTCTTACAGTGTATCTGTGTGTATATGTGTGTATATATATATTAATAAAGTATTTTTAAGATACCTTAAGACCAGAATTTTTAATAATAAAATAATACAGTATTTTTAAGACCAGTAAGAACAAGCCAGCAAAAAAATGCCCAGGTAAGCTGAATATGGTATTTGTTTACACCTACAAAAAGGAATTTAAGGCATTTTGTGGATATTTATAGGAATAAATTGTAGGACCTCCTTCTACAGTAAAAGTAGAATAATATTACAATAACTATTAATTTAATGGCATATTCTAAGTAACTTATCCTGGGGCATACCAAGTGTGTTTATACACTAAGGGCAGAGCGCAGTGAATAGTGACTTTTGTTGGATTCCTAACAAATTTGTTCAGTTCTGTTACCTATTAAATCATTACTTATGTTCTTTATGGTGTTGCTATAAATCAGTCTGTACTATTAGAATCAAGAGTGAAACAACACAAGGGAACAGATTTTACTTTATTCTAAATTGACTGAGTTTTGGAGAGCAGGATAAATGGAAAAGATTATACAATATGGCCATGTTAAAAAATTATCCAGCATTTTACAGGAATTGTTTCGATATTCAGGTGTTCTTATCCAACTCTGACCTCTCAATTACTATTCTGCCTGTCTTGAAACAGCACAGTGACAGTATTTTGATAATGAAAGGCTGTCTAGTATCACATCAGTGTCTACAGGTACTATTTCTGTACATCATTTTGCAGCAGCTTAAAATATTTCCTTTTGAGTCTTTTTAGCATAGCTTAGTGTTCTCCTCATGTAATCATAAGAAAAGGATCATGATCAACTAACATTGAATAAACATGTTGAAGATAAGATTTTTTAATTTGAGTTTAAAATTGTTCAGTGTCCTATTTTCCTTTGTTTTTAGGGGAATAGGCCTTGTTTTAATACCACAAGTGCTGGTGACATCAGAACTCTTAGGAACTTGGGTGGTTTTTAGTTCTTAGTTTTACCTGATTTTTGCGTCACATGCCTGGAATATACCCAGTTATTACATTGTTCTCATGGTTGCACAACATGAGGCATATAAAGCCCTCAAAAGCTATAAATCAATGATTTATTTTTCCCTGCACCAAGTTCTGTGATGAAACTTTTTAATTATTTTCTTTTACAGATTGCTTACAGCTTTTCCTGGAATACTGCAGTACTGAATCCGTTTTCCGTGCTTGTTCTGAATTGCTTCAGAATCCCGGACTAGACATGTGCTTTTTGAAAAAGATTTGTTTTATGCTACGGAAACTCTCCGAAATAAAGTAATCCTTTATTACTGTTTTTCTGTTAATTACCATTAGATCACTGAACTTGGGGACATTTCTCTTTTTTTAAAAAGCTCATCTCTGTTTTGACGTTCATTTGCTCCAATACAAATAATACTGGACTTTCATTGTTAGCAATTATGTTTAAAATGTTTGTCACAGATATGTAAGATGAGTCTCTCAATTTGCCTATAAATCTGTGTAGTTCAGAATATGAACTAAAAAATAACTAGCCTAAAGAACATATATTCCTTATTTATTTAGATGACAAGAATGCTTAGAAGAAAACCCTTCTTTTCTTCCCCCCGACCTTCAGTTTTACCGAGTTACTTGGTAAAAATGTCCTCTGAAAATTGTTTTGTATGTGACTTAAATTTAAGTTTTGTCAATTTTCATCTCTATCAAAAAAAACCAGAGTTTAAGGTCTTGAGCCATATAAGACTTTGGGGGAATGTTAACCTTTACAAAATAGGTTTCCGTTGCTTGTTGGTTACTAATTTATTGTAACAAAGATCTTCAACATGTCAGTGGTAGAATGCTGCTGAGTTCCATTGATGTGCATTATTTAATGGGATTGTTTCATTTACAAAAGCAGGTATTTACACTAAACCGTAGCTTACATTAGAGTTAGTTATTTGCAAAACTGAGGGTTTAGTTTGATTTTTCTTAGGAACAAAATTGAACTCGGGGGGAAAAAAAGTTTTCCTGTAAAATACTCTAATTTAAATCATATTTTTCATTGGAAATAAACTAAAAGTGTACTCAGAAATCCAGATTTTTAAATTTTTTAATTAAAAGACAACCTCACAGGTAGTGCCATGAATCTTAAAAAATGAACTTTGATATATTCTTTAAAGTAAATTTTTTACCCTTGGTTTTGTAGTAGTTCATTACTATATTTGCCTTGATGTTATTGTGGATTTTCTGTACGTGTCCTGTTTCTGAAATCTTGCTTCTAATTGGGGAAACCTTTTTACAGGTTTTCCTTGATCTTCCACTGTACTACATGTAAATACCATTTAGTCAAGAGAAAGCATAGTTCTTGATGATTTTTGTCAAGATTTTTCTTACAATGCATTGATAATTTTCTGCTTAGAGACAGAGTTATGTGAAGCTCCCAATATAATTTTTTTTTAACTGATAGATAATAGATCTGTAAAATCTTTACTGTTAAGTTGAAACTTGTCAATTATCTTATGTCAATTATTCTATGTTAAATCTTTTGCAGAAGCAATAAGAAGATGTTTGAATCGTTTGCGCTTCCCGAAGTGATCAAAGAACTTCTCAGGACAACACATCCTGATCACCATCACTTCTGCGTAGACCTCAGAGTAATTCTGTATAATTTGGGAGTGGCAGAGAGCAACAGTGCTAGACTCGAGTCTAAGCAAAAGTGACTAGCACTATCTTTTGAGAATTGTTGTTCTGTGTAATGTATGCCAACTCTCTATTGTAGTTCAAAAAGTAATTTATTTATTTATTTATTGTTTTTAGTGCTTTCAATAAAATTGTTCATCAAAACCTCTGTATTCTGTAAGTTACTTTGTATCATGTAGAATCGTAATGATATTTCCCTCATTCATGAATAGGAAAGTGAAAAACTGTAATATGCTAAATTTCTTTCTTTCATACTTTGTGACATAATGCTGCTGTCCTGAGTGACTCATACAGTCTAAGAAATTGGATCCATTCAGCTAAAGTTGCGTGTCCTGAGTAAGCAGATCACTAATACCAACCTTTCCATACAGGCAGAAATTTTACTTCCTTTTTACTCTTCAGAGAGTTTTATGAATTCATTGATTGATTCCTATGGTTGATAAGTAACAGGCAAGTATTTTATCAAATTATCTTTCAGATAATTAGAGTTTTAGTGATTAAAACCAAATTTTGATTGCAGTAAACTTGAGGTATCAAATGAGAATTTTTTAGTTACTTTAATTTTGTAATTTCTTGGCATTTGCTCTTTACCTGTGTTTTTGTAATATCTAGTATTTTGTCCTGCTTTATGTGAACTTCTCATGTAACTTTGCATTGTAATGTCCCTGAAAACGTAACCTATAAACATTTCTTTAAATGCCTGGCTATAGCAATCCCTGATAATAATATTATACTTCAATGCTACTAATGTATTTTATATTAATTTCCAATTCAGTTCCCATTTGGTCTCTTAGTACCCACATTTCCTTTCTGAATGTGCTTGAATATATTCTTAGTCTGTCACAATTCAGTGTTCGGAATTTTGTATATGTAGGAAACGGGATACTTTCTAAAATTTCAACTTAATCTTCCATTTCTAATTTCTGATTCATCTTTTGTACTGTAACTACAGAAAATTTAATTGTAAAATTGAAACTGCAATTAAAATGTAAAGATCTGTTGTATGTTAGTCTTTGACTAACACTGGCAGTCAGTATAAAACTTCAAACAGGTTTACTTCTCATTTTCTTACATTTTTTTCTTGTTTTTCCTGTGTCTTTTTTTTACCAAAAGTCTTTAAGTCTTTGAAAGTGGATTGAAATTGAAAGCAATATTTTTTTTCAAGCAATCTGACTTTCATTTATGACAAACTTTTCTATGAAAAGATTCTACATCAGACCTGGCACCAAGTACCAGACGTAGTACTGTCTCTTCTGTCTGGAAGAGAGAGCAAGCAGCATGAACTCTGTTGGTGGGAAAACAATTTAGGTAAATTTAAATAATACTAATAGTAGATAAAAGCTTTTGCCAACAATGGATTATGTTTTGGAATAAGTATTTCTTTATCAGTAATTTCACATTTGTCAGATTTACCAGCAGTGCAAAAGCATCCATATACTTTCAGCTGGAGACAAAATCCTCTTATTTAGGAATTGTATTTCTAGTCCTCATGTGCTGCTCTGCCTGCTTAGTCATTATAATGCTAGAAAATAAACAAGAAAAAAAAAAAACAAACAAAACTATAGAAAATTGTTGGCTTTTCTATATCCACATCAATGTTCTGTTCTTGGCTTTCAGTCTTCATTACTGTTTGATAACTTACTACTCTTCCTTATGGTGCCAACTTAAGAAACTAAATGTATTTTTTAATAGTGGCAAAGATAATGTGGTAAAGAGGCACATAGAGTATGTGCCAAAGACCAAAGTCTCTTGTGGTTTATATATAGTAGTGTCCTGGTTTTGGCTAGGATATGGTTAATTTTCTTCATAGTGGCTGTTATTGTTAATGCTGATAACAAACCGATGTTTTAGTTGTTGCGGAGCAGTGCTCACACAGAGCCAAGGACTGTTCAGCTCCTTGTGCGGCCCTGCTGGGAGGGGACACAGCCAGGACAGGTGATGTAAGATGGCCAAAGAGATGTCTCACACCATGTGGTGTCATGCTGAGCAATAAACTGGGGGGGTTGGCTGGGGGGCAGGTGCTGCTGCTCAGGGACTGGCTGGGCATCAGTCGGCAGGTGGTGAGCAGTTGTGTTACGCATCACTTGCTTTGTGTATATGTATATATGTATACAATTATTATTTCCCCTTTATTTTTTGTCCTATTAAACTGTCTTAATCTCAGCCCATGAGTTTGACTTTTTTTCTGATTCTCTCCCCCATCCCAGAGTGGGGAGTGAGCAAACAGCTGTGTGGTGCTCAGCTGCCTGCTGGGTTAAACCACAACAAGTAGAATCATAGAATCACAGAATATCCCAAGTTGGAAGGGACCCATAAGGATCATTGAGTCCAACTCCTGGCACCACACAGACCGTGTGACTACATGCACAGTCCAATTGCTTCTTAAATTCAGACAGGCTTGGTGCAGTGAGTGCTTCGCTGGGGAGCCTGTCCCAGTGTGCGACCACCCTCTCGGTGAAGAACCTCTTCCTGATGTCTAGCCTAAACTTCCCCTGCCTCAGCTTAACATCGTTCCTGCAGGTCCTGTCACTGGTTATTACGGAGAATAGGTTGGTGCCTGCCCCTCCACTCCCCCTCATGAGGAATCTGTAGACTGTGATGAGGTCCCCCCTCAGCCTCCTCCAGGCTGAACAGGCCCAGTGCCCTCAGCCGCTCCTCATATGTCTTCCCCTCTAGGCCCTTCACCATCTTTGTTGCCTTCCTCTGGACACTCTCCAACAGTTTAATGTCCTTCTTGTACTGTGGTGCCCAGAACTGCACACAGTACTCGAGGGGAGGCCGCACCAGCGCAGAGCAGAGTGAGACAATCACTTCCCTCGACCGACTAGCGATGCCGTGCTTGATGCACCCCAGGATACGGTTGGCCCTCCTGGCTGCCAGGGCACACTGCTGGCTCATATTCAACTTGCTGTCAACCACAACCCCCAGATCCCTCTCTGCGGGGCTGCTCTCCAGCGTCTCGTCACCCAGTCTGTACGTATAGCTGGGGTTGCCCTGTCCCAGCTGCAGGACCTGGCATTTTCTTTTGTTAAACTTCATGTGGTTGGTGATCACCCAGCTCTCCAATCTGTCCAGATCCCTCTGCAAGGCCTTTCCACTTTCAGCAGAGTCTACAACTCCTCTAATTTTGGTGCCGTTGGCAAATATGCTCAAAACCCCTTCTAGTCCTACATCCAAATCATTTATAAAAACATTGAAGAGGACTGGCCCTAAAATGGAGCCTTAGGGGACCCCACTAATGACCATCCGCCAGCCTGATGTGGCCCCATTTACCACAACCCTTTGAGCCCTGCGCATCAGCCAATTGCTCACCCATCGTATGATGTTTTTGTTAAGTTGTATGCTGGACATTTTGTCCAGTAGGGTCCTATGGGAAACCGTGTCAAAAGCTTTGCTGAAGTCCAAAAAGATCACATCAGCTGGTTTCCCTTGGTCAACTAGATGGGTGATCTTATCATAAAAGGAAATCAGATTTGTTAGGCAGGACCTACCCCTCATGAACCCATGTTGGCTGGGACCAATGACTGCATTGTCCACCAGGTGCGCTTCAATAACTTCAAGGATCATCCTCTCCATAATTTTACCAGGCACTGACGTGAGACTGACAGGCCTATAATTGCTAGCGTCTTCTTTCTTGCCCTTCTTGAAAATTGGCACAACATTTGCCAGCTTCCAGTCTACTGGGACCTCTCCAGATTCCCAAGACCATTGAAAAATAATTGAGAGAGGTCCCACAATGATGTCAGCCAGCTCTTTAAGCACCGTGGGATGAATCCCAACCGGACCCATGGACTTGTATGGATCCAGGTGGAGCAGCAAATCCCGCACACGTTCAGGGTCGGTTGGGAGTTTATCATTCCCACCATCATGGTCCTCCAGCTCAGGGCACCCTGGGTCCCGAAGCCCATCATCAGCGTTGAAGACAGAGGCGAAGAAAGCATTAAAAGTCTCTGCTTTGCCTATGTCCTTGTCTGTGAGGAGACCTTCCCCATCAAGTAGCGGACCTATGTTTTCTTTGGTCCTCCTTTTTCTGTTCACATATCTAAAAAAAACCTTTTTGTTGTCTCCCACAGACATGGCCAGCTTCAACTGTAGTTGGGCTTTGGCTACATGAATTTTCTGCCTACAAACGCGAATAGTGTCCCTGTATTCCTTCCATGTTGTCTGACCCTCCTTCCAGCAACCATACATTTTCTTTTTTCACCTAGGCTTCAGTAGAAGATCCCTGGTCAGCCAGGCTGGCCTTCTGCCCTGCTTGCCTGACTTCCGATATTTTGGAATTGCCTGATCTTGTGCTTTTAGGAGGCAGTGCTTAAAGACTGACCAGCACTGATGGACGCCAATACCTTCAAAAGCAGTTTCCCAGGGGACCTTGCTGACTAGTTCCCTGAGCAGCCTGAAGTCTGCTTTCCCCATATCCAGGGCTGAGGTTTTGGTGGCAGTTTTCCTTCTGTCGCCATAAATTTTAAACTCAACCACTTCATGGTCACTATGACCGAGAAGGCTGCCAATTGCCACAACCCCCACAAGACCCTCTCTCTTCTCCAGCAACAGATCTAGGAGGGCACCTTTCCTTGTTGGCTCCCTTAGCACCTGCACCAAGAAGTAATCATCTAGGTGCTTTATGAACCTCCTGGACTTGCTCCTGTCAGCCATGTGGTGATCCCAGTTGATGTCTGGCAAGTTGAAGTCCCCCATAAGGACAAGGGGAGTTGAGCTGGAAGCATCTCTTAGTTCCGCAAAGAATAATTCATCGGTGTTGTCTTCCTGGCTGGTTGGTCTGTAATAGACTCCCACAATGACATCCCCTTTATTTGTTTGTCCCTTAATCCTTACCCAGAGGCTCTCAACTTTGCCATTGCCAACTTGAAGTTCCACACAGTCCAGCCCATGCTTCACATACATCGCCACCCCACCACCTCGCCTACCCTGCCTGTCCCTCCTGAAGAGCCTGTAACCATCTAGTAAGTGTTCACTGTTAGAAGTGAATCACTGTTAATTTTCAATTTTTGTTATATTGAGTGTTTATGTTAAAATTAAATTTAAAAAGTGAACCTGTTAAATGTTAATATAATTAAATTAATGAAGGATTTGACTAAGGATGAGACTAATGATTTTGATCTTAAGTAAATTTTAACAGAGCTGCAAAGAAAAATAGCAGTGCTCAATTTCCATTCGTATTAAAGTAAACCTTAAATGTACTAGAAATCGACAAATGAATTATACAAATGAATTTGGAGTGTCTTATGAAGAATAGATAGTTCTATAAATATAGCAACTATTGTTAAGTTCCAGAATGCACATGTGATTTTTGACTCAGTGTAACAGTGTTTGGGTGTGCAGACAGTTAGTGGTCATTTGATTCTTTCATGTAAAAAAAATGAAAGTCAGACTTCAGTAGAGTTATATGGAAGCTGGACTTGTCATTTCAGAACTAATTTTTTAAACCAGTTGTGAGAGACAATTTATACTAATCCTTTATTAAGTGTCATAATAATATTCTGTGAAAATCTTTTAAAAATGTAAACTATGTCATATCTGTTCCTGAATTAATCACTAATCAATTCTGTTAATGCAGAAATATTTGTGAATCCTACTAGATAAGGGTAGAAAAAAAAAAAAGATGAATTTTGAATTGTTTTTATTTGCTATCTCTTTTATAGTTTGTGTTGGATTGCACTGGTAAATATGCTTTTACTTATGGGACATGCGGACTATAAAAGCAAATGAGACTCTTAGAACAATGTGATTTCAGGATCAGAGACTTTAAGGAAAATAGTCTAGGAATAAATGGAACTAGCATGATCAGAAATGAATGGAAATTTTTGAGCTATTCTGGTTCAATTTTTCATTGATCATCTACAGTAACTAAGCTAACTAATAATGGTGCGTAACTTAGAAGCATAGATAACCTCTCTTACCTTTGTCATTAGGAGGCAGAAGTAGATACCAGCAAACTATCATACTAAAATTACTGTATTTCTATATTTGCATTTCCAAATGTTTGCTACACTGAGTTTTGTACACACCTGCTTGTTGCAGTGTCCTGAATACCAACCTTGTGGGGCAGCCCGGCCTGGCTGTCCATGCCGGTCCGTGTTGAGGCCTTGCTCGAACATCCCCATTTTGCTGTCATTCCCCCGAGGTTCTTTGGCGGCCTCTGTTCCAGCAATGAGCAGGGGGTTGTGGGGAAGGGGAAGGAGCTTCGGCCTAGGGGCATGTCTCCCTCTCTCCAGTAACATGCCGGAGCAATACGATTACACGCATGGGATCAACAGGTCTGTAAGAGAAAGTGGATGAGAGAGGAGGTTGGGCTGATGCTGTACACCAAGTCTCAGGGGGAGGAAGATGAGGAGGTCCCAGCAGTGCTTTCCTCTGCAGCCTCCGACAATGGGCAGTTTGTTCCTAGTTCACCCAGTGAACTCGGAACAGGTTAGGAGCAGCGGCAGGAGGAAACCTAAAGATGGGAGATAGCCCTCAGTGGCAATATCAAGCACTATTGCACTATTTTAAAAGGTTTTGCTTTGCCTGTTTGCCTAACTAAAAATTAAACAAAAGGCCCTGTTTCCAGTTTTCTGATGTGTCCCTCTGTGGATCTTTTGTCCTGTGTGATACACTTCTACTGGATAAATGCTGAAGTCAGATGACGAATAAATTTCTGTCAGATTGGTCATGCTTGGGGGATCTCTTTGTAGTCTTTCCTTTTCAGATGGAACCTAGAACTGCCTGCTTTTTGCTGCTTTTGCAGCATTTGGGTACTGTAATGTGAGCGTGAGTTTCTACTACTTTATCCTTCTGTTGGAAGATTATCTGCAACAAGAGACATTTGACAGAGGTAACCAACTAGCTATTCCCCCTGGTTCCTGATTTCCTAAAGAAACACGGTTTATGGGATCATTGTCCGTCTGCATCCCCCAAAAGTGTCATGCTATTTTGAACATGCAAGCTGCTTCCAGCCAGATTTGGTAGCAGGCAAGGGAATATTAGTTATCAACTAATGGTGAGAAAATTTGTTTGAGAAGAGAGAAACTTTATGAATGCTCTCACTTAAAAGAGAGACGGGGACTCCTACACTTGCTGGCAGCAGACAGCTGATCAGTCAGAACATGTAGCTTTGAGCCAGCTGCAGTCTGCTCTGTCTTGCTGCACGTAGGTCCCCAGAAGCAATTACCTTCATTTCATGCTGATGACGGTAGCAAGTTTCTGGTAGTCACACCTTGTCACTTTAAAGGGTGATAAAGAACTGACCCCAAATTTTATGTTGCTGCTTTTTAGAACAGCTGTGGGAGCCTTCATTAGGAAAGTTGAAGTGAGTATTGCTTCTGCTCGTATTATGATAGTTCTCATCCCAGAAAAGCCTTCCAAACAGGGAGAAAAATACCTTTTTTTTTTTTTCCCAAACCTATATATTGCATAATTCGTGTTGTAATCCCCCTTGCTGTTTATTGAAGGCTTCCTGTCAAAACAGTCAAGACAGTGTTTTAGACAAGATTTACAAAGTCTAAACTGGGCAAATCTGTAAGAAAGACAGCTCCCTGGACAGCAGACAGTGGTATTTAC
The DNA here is from genome assembly GCF_964211835.1 of Anser anser. Classification (NCBI taxonomy): domain Eukaryota; kingdom Metazoa; phylum Chordata; class Aves; order Anseriformes; family Anatidae; genus Anser; species Anser anser. The sequence continues at coordinate 146,576,981 of NC_139720.1, forward strand.
AGAAGCATGGCAGATCTAAATGAACTAGGCTAACAGTGCCCAGCCTGGGCACTTGTAGTTGTGCTTCCTTCCTTCATATTTTTAACCTCCCACCTGACGAAAGGTCTGTCCTTTAAAGCAGTATTTCGTCGTTCCCTTCCTTGTTCCCCTGAACATGACTGGCTTACATCTTTTTTTTTTTTTTTTAATTTAAATTTTGCATAACTTAATTTAATCTATCATCTTGGCAAAAAGTATCTTCTAGCAGATAAATGAACCAGAAAGGTGAAAGTATGCTGAAGGCAACATTTTTTTCGAAAAACTTTATTCATGATCAGCATAAATGTCTTAAATATATCATTTTACTTACCAGACCAGATTTAAAAGAGACTGTAAGCAGAGCTCATAATTCAGAGGTATGACAATGGATCCTTCAATTATGTACTGAATTTTTCACCCAAAAGTTAAATGACTTCAGTGATTGATTTCCTGGTAGAAAGCATTTATCTTCATGATAACATATTTAAATTTAGTCTAGAAAGTGTGAAAATTTGGTCTATGAAATTTGGTAAACCTTCACTTTGTAAACGGCTAGAGGAATTACCGTGATAAAGTAGTGCCCCTCTGTGCTCCTAGTAATAACATAGCACTCACATTTTTAAAACTCGCAAAAGTTACTCTGAAAGGAATGGTGCTGCGCTATGGTGTGTTCCTACCTTCCTTCAGCATCCCCGGAAAAATGCTGTGATGGGCAAAGGCATCTTTGTGTTACGCTGACTCTTGTAATGTGCTGTGTCCAAACCACCACTATCCATTGTCAAAACTAGAAACATTTGGGGTTGATGAAAGTCTGTAAAGCAGTCTTCTGACCATGGTTCTCCTTAATTAGACTTTCTTTTTTTTCCTTTTTTTTTCTTTCCATAATTTTGAAAGCATCTTGGATATTTCTGACTACCTAATCACTACTACAAGAGAGAATTTTGAACATAGGCACTTACTGTTTGCTTGCTTGTGGCTACTTTCTTTTTGTTTTGTTTCTTTTGGTTTTGAGTGGATGGTCCTGAAAAAAAAAAGAAGAATAAGACATAACATAACAAGACATTCTGATCAATGTCACAGTCAATTACCTGAGAAAAAGAGATCCAGCAAGCCATATATCTGTAATAAATGACATCTCTGATCAGTGCAACTTAATGGAAAGTAACTGCTCTGGTAGATGTGCACAAGCTAGGGCTGTAGGCTTGGTGGCTGGGATACTGCTAACAGTAGCTGTGAAAGCTCAGCACAAGACAACATCCCTACTAATTAGATATCTTTAAGGTCATCTTCAGCTCCATAAAATGGCATCCTCGATGTGGTTAATTATGGAGAAAAGAAATAAAAATATGTGATCCAGCTTACAGGAAAAAAGGTATCACGTGGTAAAAGTTTCAGAAAGGAGCATAATATTCCACCCACACATCAGCTTTTTGGAAAAGTAATATGCCTTTGAAGAAGGTCAGAGATAATTAATGCTGCCAGACGGGTTTTGTCCTTCGGAAGAAATATTATTCTAGTATGTGGATTCAGGAGCTATTTATATAAGAAATGCAAATAAACAAAACTTTGTCATTCCCTGGTCCTTCCCAAAATGTAACAGCTTGGTGTCCTCCTAGTTTCCATTGAAGCACGACTAACTTTTTTCAGAGCAGCCTTGCACACCAAGGCCAAATTTCAGAAACACAGCCTAACTCCGCTTCCTTCCCGTTTTCAGTTTCAGCCTTTCTACTTATATGTCCTTAGTGTTACTTGTTCCTGATTTACTTCTATGTGGTGGATTAAGTTGGAAAGTCATTGTGTATTCCTGGGCTGTTTCTCGCGATACTAACCTGAATGTAGCCTATTGTAGACTTGTGTTTAGAGCAGCCCCTTTTACCAACAAGAAAAATGGATTCTTTTTTTTTTTTTTCTTTTAAATGTGATGGACAAATGAGATGCCTAGGTATGATCTGTATAACAACGAATCACTGATGTCTTCTGCTGCAGAGCATGCAAAGGCTCCTTATCATTATTCCATAATATAAGTATTCAGACAGTCTAGTTTCACAGAACACTACCAAAAAGGAATCAACATTTTTCTGTCCTTGAAGAGTGGTTGATAATGATAAATTAGTGCCTGAGGTAACAGGTGCTATGCTTTATAAATCATATCACAATAAATAATCAGAAGAACTCATTTGGATGCGGGGGAATAGAATATGTATGCAACTAGATATAGGCTGATAGATCCAGTGCATTTTTACCTTGTTTATATGAATATACTTACTGGAATATCCACTAGGAAGCCTATCCAGTACATAACAGGGGCACAAGCTCTCTTTGTTTGTCATTATCACAGAGACGTATAGACGTTGCTTGCTGTGGAATGACTTCCGCATGCAGGAGGTTCTTGTTTTACCTCCGGGTCATGGTTTTCACTTGGAACGCTATTTTTTTTTTTCTCCCCCACCTCTTCAATATACCTTCCTAATAACAAAGCAAGACTTCTAAACCATGGGAGGTCTTGAGTTCATGACGGAGAGCTTAGCATACGGATGGTGGGCTTCTCCTGTTTAAACCGGTATGCCTTTTTCAAGTCATCCTCCAACCCCTCTCACTGAGCATGTAACCACTTTACCTTTTTGCTCACGAAGAAGGGATTAATGACCCCAAATTACAGAATATGGAGGCAGCCCACTGTTGTTGCTTTGTGCTCCAAAACACACCTATCCTTTTTTGTTCACCTTGCTTCTGTTCACACCAGGACCACCAGATGGTAGATGCTATACAGAAGCCAGTTCCCCACTGCAACCTAATATAATAGAGAGTCTGCAAAGCCAAGTGAGTTTCTCTAAGGAAAGAATGAGATGATACCAGGCAGGCTAAGAAAATAGGATTAGGTGGGAAAGGTCTTGCTAGGTGATAATCATTTTTATTTTCTGGGAGGAACTTTCCACAAAGTCATCCAGAAGGCTGGTGATGGATTTCAAAATACAAGGTCAGTCTGCAGATATGCAGTTAAGCGCCTTTTCTATTGGGCCCTGCTGATATTAAAAAAAAAAGCAAAAAAAAGCAAAACAAAAGCAAAAAAAAAAAGCACGATTTTTAGAGTGTTTATGACATGGGCTGTAGAAAGTATTTGTGGCAAAACCTTGAGTTGACTAGGGCTTTATATGAATCTTTTGTGTGTTTTAAATAAACATTTCCAAGGACATAGAGGGTCTTTTCAACCTCAAAGCTGGGTTTTACCACAGAATACAGAAGAACAATTACCTTTTATGAAAAATGCATATGAAAAAGGAAATAAAAGTACTCCTTGATAACCTTCTCCTGACCTCTCATTTCCTTGAGAGGGTGGGTCTTAAATTTTATTCCAGCTCTAACAACCATGTTTGCAGCAAACTCTGTGCATCTCCTCTGACTCCCAGAAAAATTCACCTATACATAACTATCTGAGGCCTTGTTGTCTATCTGCCCCTGCCCTTATCAGTTTTCTCCCATTCCGTGCTGTGCAGTAGAGTCTCTGCTTTCTCACTTTTCCTCCCAGCCTTTCCCACCTTGCATTCCTGAAGCCTCTCTTGCTGCTGCTATGCTCCTTTGCTCTGAAAGAAGACATATTTTTTTCCCCTGTAAAGAGGGAGAGCTTGAGACAGTATGTGGCAATCAGGACAAGGTAAAACAGCAGATTTTCCACTGTGTAGTGAAAATGCATCGTTTTAAAGGAACATAAGATCATACAGTGACTGTGAATTAAATATTGTTCTAACTTAGACTTATTCAAGGGCATTCCTTATGAAGTATTTCTTATAAAGACAAGACCATGCTCAGGTTTCCTGATCATCAGGATTCTGGTAAGAACCACTTTAAATGCTATAATGTAATTAACCAACTTTTTTTCCTTCAGTCTGTTCTTTGAGCATTAGGTTAAAAAGCTCAGGCTAAGATAATGAGTGTTTCATAAAGAAGCGGTGCCAGGAGCTGAGGACAAAAAATATCCTCCCCCCCCCAAATAAATAAAAAAAAATGGCAATTGCCTTCTCTACACCAAAATCAGGATTGATATTTGGCATTGAAGATGGTCTGTACTTGATCAAATACTGCTGGACTGGTAAAGAGCCACTTCTAAGCAAAGGTGGTTATGCTTTCTTTAGGTTTTGGATCATTGAAGTAAGCTCGGTTTCAGATTCTGTCATAAGAAATGTATTTACGTTTGAGGTAAAGTCTACAGTAATAGATTGAAATCTGTAATGTTCTCATGTATAAATTCAGAAACTTCTAACTTCTTCTTGCTTGTTAAGTCTTGTTAATTTTTTATCATATTTAGGATAGCAGAGTCAATCAGCTTTGCTCTAACCTTTTATCAGCCAAATTGTAAATACCAAGAACATTATTACGCAATGCCAGAGAAGCATTCATCTGATTCAATAATTCAAAAACAGAACACTAATTAACATCACTAATAATAGGTTGAGGTTCATCTTCATTCTGTGTTTGCTGGCTGCAGGTATTTCAGAGACATTACTGAGCCAAAATAGTCACAAACCTGAAATACGTTACTTACTTGGTAAGATTCAACTCATCTAACCTTTGACATCCATAGAATAAATGTTTACATCATCTGGCTTGCCACGCCAGATTCTCTTTATCATTGAGAGACACTGTAGCCTATAGTTAGAAGATGCAATTCGTCTTGATTATCTTAGATGTCTGCTTTAGTACAAGATTAATCTCAGTGCAGACACCTGCATTTGCACAGGTATATCCCAGTGAGCTGGAAGTGCCACACAGGAAGGAAAAAATGAAGCAAAATGGAAAAAATGAAACAAAGATGACATCCCACTGGAGCTCTTGTGGTTTGGATTTTGTTTTCTTCTTTTGTTTTATTATTTTGCACAATGGAAGGGCGTGGATATTTTACTCAGATTTGAGTTTGTGCTCTGTCAAGTTAAACCTAAGAAGCCAAAGTTTTTCCTTTGGATCATTGTCCGTAAGCATGTTAAAGCAAAGAATGGTCGAGCCCTTCAGACAGCGATGTGTTTTGATAGAGCAGCACCTGTTGCAGTGTGCCTTCACGCTACGTTAACTCCTGCTTACATAGTGCAGGGAGTGAAAAGACAGTAAAGTGAAACTCCAAACATCCTATCTTCCCAACCAGCTGGCAAACTCAAAGCCTTTGTTGCACTTTCTGGAGCCTTTCTCTCCTTTAATTGTTGACAGAACAAGAATGTGTTCATCATGCTGAAAACAGAAATGAATCTGAATAAACAATATCCCAAATTGTTTTTTAAGCAGGACAGTGTTTATTCCTTTTAGCAAATGTTTAATCTCTATGAAATACTTCGAAAGCCTTAGCTTAGTCCCCAGCTCTTGGGGGAAATGAAGCTTGGTGCTGTCTTCTGTAGAAGTTGCAGTTCTATTAGCAGTCTGCACAGTGCAGCATAGGCTCGGATGAATATAATTCTTCTATCATGCAGCAAAAGCTTCCAAATAATGTCTTTGATAATGCTGTGTAGTACTGCTGGTTTAGGAACACAAAATGAAAATGCCGGTGAGAGAGTGTTGCTGTTGTGAGATTACTCGCTGGTCTCACAGTCTGTACCACCTCTCAGGACATAAATAATAACTTTCAAACAGTTTCTCTAAGAAGTTGGGCATTTTTATAGTAGCTAGCAGGTGAAATATTGAACCAAAACCGAATCGTGAAAGGAAGAATGGCTTCTGCTTTGAAAGTTTCCGAAGTGCGAGGCAGACAGGCAGTATACTATGGGAGCATAAAGATTCCTTCGTGTATGTTACCTAGCCGCTCCCATACCACAGGAATGTGCCTGCCCCTGGCTAACTTTTTAATTACACGTTTATAAGACAATATATGAAATAATAATAATAAAGATAGTACAACTGCGTTTGACCTCTTTCTTTTATTAGCATATTTTATGTTCATATTTTACAATATAATAAGTTATATATACAGCATTAAACAAAATTATTAGAAAGTAAGCTTTGGCAAGATCTACAAGATTTTTTTCATTCCTGTACATCTTTTGTGTAACAATAAAAATACTGTATACTAAATAAAATAATGTTAAATAGTCTGTGTTCACATTGGCACCAATGATTTCAAGACCCTAGATTTTCAAGGCCCAATAAGCATAGAAACACGGATTCCTGTGTCATCTTTTAAGCATACAAATGGTGTGTACTATTAAATGAAACGTGAAGTATAGGAGACAGTCCCTTGACTAACACTGTTGTTACACACTGGCACAAGAGAAACTGAATCTTCCCATTTTCTTTTTTCCCTTTTTTTCTTATTTTAGTAGTAACAGACCTAATCTGCAAACTCAAGGTCTTGAAAATCTTGAAGTTTGCAGAGTTGTCAGCAAATCTACAGATCTTTCTGAAGCCTGTTGATGTCTGTATGAATTTGTCATTGATTTCAAGATAGCAAGAATTAGACCCATAAATTAAACATCAGTTAGCTAGTTAAATATTCAAATAAATGCAGCTTTCTTCTTCCTTTAAAATCAAAATTCTAATCAAATTTGGTGTATGCAAATGAAAGAAGAGTGAGTTATGAGACCAAAGAGGTGGTGGAAGAATAGTGAGAAGGATAGGTTTTGTGTTGCAGTACGTACTTCCTCTACGATACAGATCAAGTGCTGAAAAGATCGGTAAATATAGATGTCAAAGTGGGATACTAAATGTTCAGCACAATTACCATACTATCATAGATAATATCTAGTTATTAAGTGATGGAATACTGGTTGTTAACTTCAGGGTTATAGTTAATAGTTTTTTATAACATTTTGTTCAGCCAAGCAATTTGGAATTTAAATACTATAGCTTTGCAAGTGCCAGTTCTCTTAATTCAGTGGTGACACTTGTTGAAACCTGTCATCGCTCCTTTTAGCTATAAATTAAGTGTATACATTTGGTAACAGCTCCTGCCGTGTGGTCTGTACAGGTTTTACAGAACTTGTAAACAGCAAAATCAGAGTAGCTAATGGGAAAAAACTAAGGTAAGATTTTGTTGCGCACAAACTCATGATAGTGCCTTACCTTCCAGAGGAGTGAGTTTTCACCTGTGGGGCCTGCACTCGTGTTCTGCATTGACTACAGTACAGCATTTCAAAAACACATGTTCCTGTACATTTCAGCTGTCCAAAGAAATCTACTCTATTTGCTCTCAGTGTCAAACGTTATCTGAAATCCCTCTGCTTGAGACATTATTTGATATATAGATGTCACTACTGGAAAAAAATTGTAGTCGTAGTAGTGGACAAGCTGTTTAGCTGTTTGCTTTGCCTTTTTTTTTTTTTTTTTTTTTTTAACAGCAAGAAAGAGAAAATCTTGTTGCTCTCCTCTCCACTTGCAAGGAGTGACTGCCAACTTCACTGCCTTCTTGCTAACCAGCTTGCCCTAAGCGGACTTGCAGTTTGAATTTACAATTTTTGAAATGTTAGTATGGACCAAGAGTGCATTTACAAGCATTATATACAGAGTTTTGAAGCACTTCCATCTGTAAATTATGCTGGGGCTTTTTTCATATAGTATAATTATTTTTTCTGGAGACTGTGTATGCAGGCTGACCTATGCACGTACTTCTAGATCCAACAAAACCATAGGAAATACAGAAAATGAAACTGGTTACATATTAAATGCGTTAGAGCTGATAGAAATGTGGGTGCCTAATGTGCATTAATTGATACTGTAGCAGTGGTGCTGTTGACTGCAACAATTAAATGGTTGAACAAAGCCCTAAGAGATAGGAGTATCTTCAGATAGCAATTCAGTGGCTTGAAAGCCAGGCTGGAAGGGTAGTGACAGGATTATCTGCACATATACTCAAACACAGACTGGAAGATGGATCCTTTTCTGTCCACTTATTACCAGTAACTGATTAACTTAATCATTTTGTTTAATGACATGTTTTATACCAAGCTTCTTGGGAGATTTCTGCTCTCGTTTTGGTAGATGCGTAACTTCACTTTTTAGAAATAAAAGAGAAAAGCTTCCCATCGGTATGGGGAGTGATTACACAGAAGAAACGTCAAGGGTCTCTTGTCCAAAGTCTTTGGTGTGCTGCTTGCTGGAATCATTGCTCTCGCAGGTGATGTGGGAGCACAGCCACGTCAGGATGTGACCGCTGGTTCGGGAGCAGGCATTGCTTGTGCCCACTCCAGAATATCTGCACACAAGGACTCGACAGCGTCCAGCCGCTCGATTTGCACCAGTTTGGTTAGCAGTTCTGGGATGCTGTAACCCGCTGTGCTGATGCGATCAAACAGCTGCATGCCGTCTGTCATGCCACCTATTTCGTCTCGCTTCAGTCCAAAGCTCTCGGCGAGGTGGCGCCACGTTTTCACTATGGCTTTCTCTGTGTTGTATGTTGAGCTGAGCATGCGGCTCGTCTTCTCCAGGCAGTCAAATGGCAGCTCCGTGGGGCTCAGACCTGCAAAGGGAGGTGTTTATGGTCAGATGTCTCTGTGAGCAAGTCTTGGCTATTCAAGACATTTATTAAAATGCTGCAGTGTATACTGTTAGCAATAAGCACAGCTAAAATCTTTAAGTGAGAGTCAATGACAGGTATGTCTAGCTTCAAAGTTATTGCCATATTTTACCTAGTAACAGTAGGGTACAATAGCCATGGAATAATTGAGATAAAAAGTTGGATGGAAAAGAAATACTGGATGGGTTTTATGTGTTCCTATGGTACTACCCCTTCCTGCAACGATTTACTTGCTATTAGAAGTGTATTGGAAACATATCCCTAGTGAGCAGCTCCATTAATACACCTCTGTACATCCAGCATAGTGTTTGAGCTCAAAATACAGCTCTGACCCTTCCCTGAGTCTGTCAGCAGCAGCTGCTGTAACATCGCTGTAATTGAAAGTTGCCCTTGTAGGAATGCGAGAAGTGAGGTGAAGCAATGATGCCAGATGCTTGCAAGCATAAAAGACCCTGCAAATGTTCAATTGTCATTGCTATCACTGAATCTCTACAGAGGATTTAACATTCATCCCGTGGGGAAAAAGCTATTTTTTTCCTGGACTTTTTTTTTCTATGTACTACTGGTCACAGAATAGAGGAGAGAATCAGCTACTGTGTTTTTTTTTCTGAAAACAGTCTTTTGCTTCTGTAGTTTTCGTGCTTCATACCCCACAGCAGCAATTTGGTGGGAAATGGAGCTCCCTGAACCATAGAAAACTCACACAGGTATGTGCACACCAAGTGTGTGGGGAAAAAAAAAAAATAAAAAAATAAAGGTAAAAGCAGTCTTGTCCTTTGTTCTGCAGGAAAATTAATTCATGTCCCTTCTGCCGAAACACTTCAGCTAGTCAAGTGCTGAAGACACTTAAAACACTGACCTACTTGGAAACCCCACTTGTTGTGAGAAGTAGGACACAATTAAAGAAGCAGAGTACGTCGAGCCTTTTGTCTGAAACACAGTTCTGATCCTCCACAAATCACACTTTCGTACCTGGAACTAATTTATACCTGTTATCCACCTCACTAAAGAGACCAAGCAAGCAGGTTTCCTCTAGATGAAGAACGTGAGAGTGCTTCTCCACCGCTTCGATGTCCAAGCATGACCCAGCACTACCCCTGCTGCGCTCCAGAGGAAGGAAGCCCATGCACACATCTGGCGAGAAGCTGTGGTGTGCAAACCCAGCCTGGACATCTCTGAAATCGGGGCACCATGATGCTTCCTAGCAGGTGAGTACAAATCTGCTTCCAGATTTGCACTTCCTTTCCATGAAGTTCTCCTTTCCACAGGAACACAGAGGGATTTCTATTTTATAGCAAACAGCTCTGATCCAGTTTTGTGCTGCTAGTATAGGTGCAAGTTTTGTGCACTCACCTTCTGCAACGTCGCATACGTTAGCATACACATCAAGTATCTTTTTCCTTCGACTTTGAATCTGAAAGAGAAGAGTGTTATTGAATTATTATTTTTTTCAGTCACATGAGTAAACAATTGGCAGAGAGCAGTACAAAACCTCTGGGAGATCCTAATTTCATGGCTCAAGGGGTTATCGCATAACATCCTGAAGGGTCTCTTTTGAAGCCTCGTAGAGCAGGACACAGCAATTCAGAGAAGAGTAAACATATTTCTGCTTTTGCTTTCCACTGTTAGAGATCTTTTTTTTTTTCCATCTTTTTATCTTCTTTTCAGATCATTGACTTTTCTGCTCTAAATGTTTTTGTATTTTATTTCTTTTTCGGACTGAAGTGAACTCCTGACAATGAGGACAAATTCAATACCACACATGCAAGCAATTAATGCAGGGATTCCCAGGTAAACCAGGACAGGACTGGCCATGGGGAATTAAATTCAGACTGGAATTGCCTTCTTCCAATAATGTAAGAGGGCTGTAGAGAAGGGGATCTTCTTTTCTGCCACTTGACATAGAGCTGCTTGCTGCATTACAGATTAATTATATATTTTCTTCCATGATGTATTGCCTGAATGAATCCAAAAGATTTTACAGATAGATAAAAAAAATCAGTGACACTTTAGACAGGGAAAATCTGAGGTCCAGGGTGCTGCCGTCATTTTTGACAAGAAGGAGGCTCAGACTGAAAACCCTGACATTTTCCAAGCTGAAAATGGACATTTTGATGCGGTTTCACTTAGCAAATATATTCTCAAGGTTTGGCCTTGGATTCAATGCAGATTGAAAACAAATGTCAAAATGTCATGAGTTCTCAAGGACTGGAATTGTCATCTCTCCGCCAGCTCTCATTAGGACTGAGGTTTCTGAAAAGCTGTCATTTTGGTAGGACTCTAGTATTATCTCCACAAATTCACCACTTTTCACTGCAAAACAGAATGAAGAAAGCTCACTCTTGGTTTTTGTTTTTTTTTTTATTATTTTTATTTTTGAATTATTTTCCTCATTTTATTTGGTCTCTAAAGGACAGGGCACATCAATTACTTGGATTAACAGACTTGCAGCTGGAGACAGCAAACTGGCTGCTCCACCCGACGCCTGTCTCACAGCATGCTGTATTGCAGGGAAATGCAATGCAGACACTGGCTGTTGTTCACATATCCTTGGTATAATTTACATTAATCTTTGGGATGCTACTGTACACTTGGATTAGCTGTTTCAGAACCTTACAGATCTTTTTTTTTTTTTTCCCATGGGATTTATTAAAATTCCTCTTAAGAGAACAATTAGATACCTATTTTCATTCTCCCCTCATTTTTAGGACAAAGAGGGAGGTTAAAGAATTCCAAGCCCAAAGAGAATTACACAGGGTGATTTTCTTTTTTTGTCTGAGCCAGAAGATGGAAATTTGTAAAGCTTATGCTGGAAGAAGCAGGTAAATGTGGGTCTGATGGTTCTGTGTGGTAGCTCATTCCATAATGGTTTTTGTTTTAACCAGGAAAGAGCAGCCTTGGAAAAGAACAGGCCTTTAACTTTCTCCACCCCTCTCCAGTAGCTCCTTGATACTTTTTCCAGTACTAGAAATGTTATTTAATCTCTAGCCTCAAGCAAAGTACTGCTTTTCTAAATTCTGGCAACTGGCTTAGTTGTGAAATCTTAGGTACAGAGTGGGGGATCTTGATGCAATCTGCACTTTCATTGAAAACTTTGTCTTCAGCCTTGTCAGCAGGCTTCAGTCCATTAGCAGTATGTTAGGACAGCAGGTCTGGGAGACATAGCATAGCTCATGCTTCAGATGTGCTTATGAACTATCTAAACTACTCAGGAGAATGTATCTACTATATATTGTCTTTAGAGACAATTATTTTCTTATTAAAAGTTCTAATTTCATGCTTACGCAACTTGTGTTATCCAATTTCAAGCAAGTGCATGCAGAAGTGTGATAAAGTTGGATATATACAGAGACCTCAGACAACTGAATTTTAAAATATGAACACTGGAGTAGTAAGTTATTTTCAGATAGTCATAACTGGTTACAAGTAGAAAAACATCTTTCTTGGACTGAGACTTTGAGTGTCTGGTCTCAGCTGAAAAACGAGCGATTATTAGAAAGTTTAGGCTGAACCATCCCCACAAAGTAAAACATGCAAACATGAAAAGCTGCATTTTCGAACCTTTTTTATTCTTAAAAAAAAAAGGATGGTATTAATGATGCATTTTGGTCCTAGCTATTGCCAATTTTAATTATTTTTGAAGTTCTAAAACATAAAAAATATCTGAGCAGACACTTTGTTTTTAAGGAAACATTCATTTTAATATAAACTAAATAGTTGTGTGGGTGAGGGAGTGCCTTAGCGATGCCTTGAAATAGTCTAAGTGAGATAAAATGCCCTGAGCAATACATTTCAGCAGGAAGAAATGAAGGCCTTCCACAGCAAAACAGTGCATTTATGTTGTCCGTCAGAGCACAGGAATGACCTTCAAAACACATAGGTATTTTTGAAATGTAAAAAAAACCGACAACAAGCACAACACTGGATATCGTTGAAAATTCAATGGCATAGAAATACCAATGCTTCTGAGTTAAGACAGGCAGATGTTGTATGAATCCATCTGTGCTGTTACATTATTTTATTTTCCTGGAGTAAATGTAGCTTTGGGGTTAATTATATTAGCATTAGCTATATTGGTGAGTTGCAGTTTGTTTTTTGTTTCTTCAGACTATAAAACATAATTCTCTAAAAAAGCAAAGCTATTACTCTTGTAGCAATCTGCTTTTCAGCACTGGGTAGTATATACACATGCACAGACACTCTTAAATATTGAAGGAATATTATATGCAAATCATATGCAAATGAGACTGTAATAAAATTAATTGTAGAAACTCTCTTGTAACTTGTAAATTAGTCCTGTCTGCATTACAATGCATTTTGTGGTGATAGTTTGTAAATTGTTTTCTTAAAAAAATCAAACAAAACCATAAAACAATACAGAAAACAACTGTCAATTTTTAAATCTCAAAGTAGCCTTACCCCAGTCGATTTATTGTTTGTAGAAGATTTATCTCTGGCCAAATGCACTAAAGATAACAAGCATCTCTCTGGAGTCCCTTGCTTGTCAACTGCAGCTTCTTCATCACTATCCATGCTACGACTTAAAAGTCGTTCATTCTCAGAAGATGCATCGTTTTCACTGTAAAATGAAGGATAAGGTTATCTTAGTGATGCTTCTTGTGGTTTGACTCCAATTATTTCCTTTTTGCTATCCCAGAGTAATGGAATAAAAATGTTTTCAATTTTTTAAAATGCCTTTCCCCTGAAATCCTGTGAATGTAACCACATCCACCTACAGAGGATATATGTTCAGTGCTCACCAAGCTGCACAATCATGCTCATCTTGCAAGAATCCCTTCATAGCAGTATTTTCCACTGGGGACAGTGTTTACCTCACTGGAGTTGTGTTATCCAGCCAGGTTTGGCTGCCAGGAAAGGAAAACTATCATGTGGTGCCACCCAGATGATGCTATAGACAAGGGATTCCCTTAAGGCCTGGAGCAGTTATTTCTGCACCTCCTGGCTGAAAGTGAGTGGGGACCTTACCAAGGCATGTGTGTGTAAGTGAGACTCAAGTCCCCTGAATGGACCTCACAAAAGAGGAGACAGCCCTGAGAACTGATAAACTGGTCACAGGTACTAACAAACAGCTCAAGGTAATATTTTAACACATGGTGGCTGTGATCACCTCTTCCAGAAACTCTATTACCTGTGGCTGTCCCATTGACACGTTATTCCTTGGTCCACTAGACTTGAAATTTTGGTGCAAATTATTTCTGCTTTGTTCTCAATGGATTCCGCTGTACCAGGATGAGTGGTGACTATGTCCCTTCTCCACTTCAGTCAAAGGTATGGAAGTATGTTTATTTTTTGCTTACCTTTTAGCAGCCTTAGCTGGAGTTGCTGTAAGCTTTTCAAACTCTTCTTTCTCAGAGAATATCACAACATTATCTGCAGATAAACAGAAATTTAAATTGGCAATGAGTATCCAAACTGATGTTTTGTCTCTGCTTTAGCTATTGCTATCAGAGGATGAAGTGGCATTCTGGAAGTACAAAAGCTATTATACACAATCATTTTGCAAATGAATGGGGGAATTGTAATTAAGAGGAATGCACTAATTGCACTTAAGCTCAACGTTAGAAAAAGGATAGAAAAAGCAAAATTAAAGCAACTTATACCTTGCACTTCTTTCTTCTCTTCTTGTGTATTAGCCTGAGCTTCAACATTTTTTACTGAGTGGCTCTTGCAACAGGCTAGAATGTAAAGATACAACAGTAATTATTCTCAGAAGCTATCTAAAAATAGCATTTGCTGCTAAAATTTGTTATGCTGAAAATTACCTTGAGCAGAAGGTTTTGTTTTCACAATGTAAAACATGATGATGAGGACAATGGCAATAGCCATTATGAATATAGTAGACATTGCAATTATAAGAGCTGTAGCCAGATGTCCTTGTCCTGAAAGGTCTGCTGGAAAAGCAAGGAAATATTTTGTAAAGAAGCAACTCTTCAGATCAGAGAATTGTTAATAGTTTAGTCTGCTCTACACTTATATTTTACATACTCATTTATTTGATCTGAGTCCTGATTACTTGTTAATCATTGCAAAACTAAGTGCTACTTCTCAAATGCAAACTAATGAATAGGCTTTCAAAACAGTGACATTTATGCTGCAAGAACTAGTTATCAGTATTCATAAAAAATACCTGATTGCATGACCATCCAAATATGTATGAAATTGTATTATCTGCTAATAATATAAGAAGCTATATGTACGCAGGAGTAGCAGCCTTCAAAAAAGTGAATTCTTGGAAACAGCATCAAAAAGAAAGAAAAACAAATAAAGAATAAATGGGACAAGAACTAAAAGTACTTGATAACTATGGCTGCCTCAAAAGCTTTGCAATAAGAAGCAGAACACAATGCACATGCGGAATAAGTGGTTTTTTTTTTTTTTTTTTTTTTTTTCTAACAGACTTACAGCATGGATGCAGGGTGAATTTAAAATAAGGTATGTGAAAAGGTAGAAGCAGAATTTCAGTGAACAGCTATTAGAATTGAAAAGTCATGAAAGGATGCAGAAAATGACAGATATGTTAAAATGCATGAAAACTAGCTTTTCTGAAAACACAATCCTCAAGATCTTGTTTACAGACAAAATCAGGTCAGTACCTCAGTAACTGTGTCCTTCCTGCTGTGTGTTCTGTTCTCACGTTCAAATATTTTAAAAAACTAATAATTATACTGGAGAACGGTTTATGTTAGCTCAATGAGAGACTGACTACATTTGTGTATTAAATTATTTTCACCAGTCTAAGCTAGGCTTTGCTGAGGCATAATGTGGTATCTGTATGGCTGCACATAATCAGCTAATTCATTGCTGGCATTACCCAGTACAGTCCAAGACTATTTTAAGTCCATCCTTCTGAAACAGGAGTGTTGATTAACCAAGGACTAAAAAATCATTCTGAAATGTTTTTAATAGCAGTTTTAGAAATCCCTAAAAAGAGTGGCAATGAAATTCACGATAGATATTATCAGTTCAGTTGCACTTTGTTGATGTTATTTTTAAGACCACCAGTGGCTACATTAAATTTATGGATGCCTTCTTACCTTTGTGAGCATGCTGGTAAGGTGAAAAAGTACTTGTGCCAGATGTGCTCGGGAAAATGGCCGAAATACCAGAGGTAGCCCCTGCACCTGCAATACAAACAGAAATGCCATAAACTTCCACAGTCATTTCATCTCTTCACAGCGGTATCTTGGCCCAGGTAAACAGCCTTGCCTTAGCTTGATTGCATTTCCTGTTCATTAGCAAAGAACCCATGAATTCACTGTGGCTTTTTGAAATGTCACTAATCCCAGTGTGCGTGGCTGGCATGTTGAAAATTGTGTTTAGAATACATTTTTGCATAGCATCTAGAGGGAGGGGAAGAAATCAAAGCTCGTAAACTGTTATGAACTTAAAAGAAACTCATCAAATTAGTGCTTCTGACAGATATCCTTCACTATAGCAAGGCCACCATGAAAATCTGATGTTAAACAAACCTTCATGACCCCAAAGAAAAACCTAGGAAAGGTGACAAACAAGAATGTTGAATGCCTTTCTGTTTCACGGAGCTGTACCATAGAAGGAAATAATATAATTTCTGCAGTCTAGCTGGATAACATGTTTCTTTTGATTTCTCCTGTCAGTCCAGTCCAAATCTATATCCTGAGTTAGAGGAGGGAATCTACAAAAACAGTGAAAAGAAGAACGTAAAGGACTTCTTCATGCTAACAGAGTGAGATTGTCCAGTAGGGATTTTCCACGTCTAAATTCTACAGCTAAGTTTAAAAGTAGTTTATATTTTTATTAATCTTTCAGGTGGTGTCTTACACCAAATTTTCAAAGCAGTAAACCAAGTCATAAACTAATGTCTTTTCACAGTACTAGACAATACTGAATGTTATTGGAAATAAGGTTGTTGATCTGAGTGCTGTATTAAAATACAGATGGTGCTGAAATAGAGTTCCAAAAGAGGCATAAAAACATTGGGGTTGGAAGAAAACCTTCTCTTGAGTCTCAAGTCATTTTTCACATAATTGGTAAGCAGGTTGTGCAAACAGCTACCATTGACAGCAACTGAAAACCATCTTCTAGCTGGGAGGGGGGAAAGCAATCCCTCCTGCTTTATATTAGCTGCGCATGGAAAAAGTCCAGCGATGATAATTAAATTCAGCAGACCCAAGGCCAGAAGACTGTCCCAATCACCTGGTGAGGTACACAGAGCACATGGCTCGACAAGCTGGTGAGGCAGCTAGAGTAGCTGGGAACTCACCAAGCCATTATCTTGACCTAGTAAAGAAATTCAACCCACTAGGTAAAGTTGACAGGAAATTAAGTGGCCTGGAATGGTCTGAGAAATGTTCCGTGGTTAAGAACAAAGAAATAGACATGCTCTTCAAATTAAGACAAACGTTTTCTAAAAAAAAAAAAAAAACAGAAAAAGTATTACCTAACATAAAACATGGCTGCATGTAGTGAATAAGAAATGTACGCTCCTTAAGTGGCCACAAAGTATGAGTTGCAGATGTTTTCAAACGAGATTTTCTTTAACAATGGTAAAATTTCTTTCAAACTTAATTTCTTCGAAGGAAACGGAATCATTTATTATAATTGCTTTTTTGAAACTGAAGAAGTGTTTTCATGAAATTTTAAATATACTAATTTGTTAATTCAGATGCTTTTAGTATTATTCAAATGACAGGCAGATTATGTAAATCATGACTCTGGGTTCTTCTCTGTGACAAACTTAGTTCTAGGAAGAATTACTCACAAGCTCCAGAACCTGCAATGTAGCAGTGGAGCATCTACGTATCAGTGGGTGAAGAGGTCATCTGCGTATAGTGGAGTTAATAACAGATAAATTTTCAGTAATTCTTCATAAAACTGAAATGAATCACCCTTGGTCTCAACCCATCTATTTACTCATCCCAGCTGGACAATGGAAGAAATCTAGGAAATGGCCATTGTTGTAGCCAGAGACATGTCTGTACTTTCATGTCCCCGGCTACCAGGCTTTTGCCTCTTCTTGCCACCTCCCCCGGCAAACCTAATTACAGACAATTGCAATTCTGTGCAATTCTTGCAAGCTGCAACAAGTCAACAATAGCTTTTCTTCCACTGCCTTTCAATTAACACAGGCAAACTGCTCTGCTTTGTCTGCTTGCAGTTTATCTAACAAGCTTGAGCTCGTCTCCTTTATAAACAAGTTTTATCGCACTCTCTTTTCCTTCACTTCAAACATGTATTAATTGTATTTCTGTCTAATCAATCCTGTAGTCACTTGGTATTTTTAGCTTATTAGGTATTGCTAGCAATGTTTTTCATCTGTGGAAGGAAGGAGAGCCAAGGTGGGAAGTCATGCAGCAGCACAAAACAGGAGAGGTAATGGGGAAGGTCATCTGGTCCTCATTCGGTGTCATTGCCACACTTCACCCAGTTCTACCCCACATCAGGATACAGCCTCTTTCCCACCCCAAACACAAGCTGGAGTCTCTCCAGTGCACAAGGGTGAGCACCTTCAGCTTCGGAAGAGCTTACGTGCAGAATTTTCCTTTGCTTACATGGGAATGGGACTACGTCGTTTGTTCTGTGCTACGTATCACGGCAAGATCTGGGTTGATGCTACAACACGATGGCCTTTTACATATGCCTATGTGGGAGTTAGTCATTATGCATATTTTAAGCCTATTATCAAATTTAATAATTTGGCTTATTCATTATGAGCCAAGATAGTTCTTTAGATGTGGCTTAGAAGCAAGCGCCAATTAATGCACCTGCACTACAAGGGGAACCAAATATGCCAGCTTCTGCAGAATTTCAGTTCATGGCATTTATATAGGCAAAAAGAAACAAAACTTGTAGTTGTTCCTTTTTCCCGGTCCGGCAGCACACCATGACTCCAATGTCAGTTGTTCCTATGTGTATCCAGTTTTGCATCTAGATCACATTATTAATTCTGGTTCCAATATAGATGACACTTACATAATCTACAAAGACTTAGATACAGCTCAGAAAGAGACATCCTAAAGTGCTAGAGTGCAACATATGGAAACAACTCTGTTTTAAGCACAAAAAAAAAAAAAAAGACTGATGGCTGTAATATAGCTGTGCAAAAGAGTGGTTTATATTCCTAGACACCTGTAAGTAATATTGTAGGAATGCGATAAAGACATTAAGAAAGATGGTTATCACTGAAGCTTTGTCAGTTTTTGCATTAGAAATATTTTTATTAAAAAAAAAATGGCAGCCTTTTTTTTGTTTTGTTTTGTTTTGTTTTGAACTCAAAAGATAGCTTTAACTTAAATTGCCATGCAGCCAGCCTTTTGTCCCCCTAGTGAAGAAATGCAGGGCAGTAAAATAATATTTTCATTTTAAAGATCCGTTCTGCTGTGTGTGACAGGACCGTTGCAGTTGTTTGTGTATCTCAAGGCAGATTTACAGTAAGAAGGGATGAACGAAACTGCCAGATCTGTGGGAGGAGGAGGGCGCAGGGAGGGGAGGTTTTGCCAACATGCCCTCTCACAAGTGTTTGCGCCTGAACGAAATCTGGTGCAGTAGGAGACCATATGTGTGTCTGACTTACACTGCTGTAGGTGTCAGCTTACTGGTCCCAGCAGAGGAGTGCTGCTCATAGCTAGCAACAGCTTTTTTTTGGTGAAGTTTATTTAATACTTAATGACAGATTATAAAAATACACAAAGTGTGTACGCAACAGACTATCAGAGTGATCCCAAAATAAGAAGTGTTTTAAAAATGTCTTTACGCGTGTATGTGTTTGCTTCTTGCTACTGAGAGCAGCTCGCTTTCTCCTGATGAATCCCTCTCCTCACAGCCACGGTCCATTTATGAATGGCAATCCATACTCGTTACTGCCAGCCGAGCTGTGCCTGCAGCCACTGTGACCATTTTGAAGGAGTGAAGTAAGATAAAGCACACACTGAAATAAATAACTAGCAGCCTGAAATATGAGCTGAAAAATATATTATATTTAGTCGAAATTCGATAAAGGTAGAAAGTATATGCCTGACAAAGTAATCGGAAACTAGATTATAACGGAACCTAGTTATAAATAAAGACCTAGATGTTTTGAAAGTGCCGGTCAGAATGTTCAAATTAATGTAAATCTCTATTCAGATATGTACATGAAAGGTTTACTTTCAAACCTAAGCTAACAACACTTCATATTGAAGCCCTGTACACTTGGAAAGTCATGGAAGCTGAAGCAGCTGTCAAAATCAAGCTACTTTTTAAGGCATCTACATATGAATTTAGCAATCAAACATCAGCCAACTCTAAAAATATTGCAAATCACTAATAACGGAGAATATCCCAGACAGTGGAAGACTTTTTGACTGCTTCTGATTTTACTGTCTGTTATTTTCAGGAGACATACAGAACACCATAAGGCAGGTCACTCTAATATTTACTGTAGCTGCAGGTACATATTTCAGCAAGTTTAGGTATTTTTTAAATCAGGAAGAATGAGAAGCAAATCAATTCTCTAGTGTGAGCCCTCTACAAATTTGGATAGCAAAATTCCTCCAATCTTAAATTTTAGATCTGGTCATTCTCACTGCAAGTAACCACTGCTGCTCAGACACCTAAAAATAAATGCTTTATGCTGCCATGCTCTCTGTAATGTCTTTAACTGTTTCATTTCTCTCTCCTTTTATTTTGCTGGGAAGTGGTGTGATTGTAGGCTGTGTGGCCTTAGCCTGACAATTTATTTACAACTATTGCAGTTTTGTTTAGAATTCACTGAGAGCTTTAATTGCATGGTACTGGTATGTCATAAATACATGCAGCATGAATTAAACTGAGCTCTGGGAATTAAGTGTTGCCATCTCCTTCTCTGTGCAACACAAAGGGAATAACAGCAGTATAGACCCTGCTGAAAGGGTCCCTGAGCAGGGACCCCGAGGAGTTCTTCTCTCATATGCCCCTGTGCATTGGTGGCCAGTTTGTGCAGGTGGTGAAATGCTGTGGCCCTGCAGGTTTGCAGCAGGCTTGTGAGGCAGGACAGAGCAATGCTACAGGCACCTGCAGCTTCTCCCAGGGTTTGTGGTCCTCCAAAGTCCTCAGAGCTTTCAGGTGAGCTGCGGTGTGCCCAGATTACCTCCTGTGTGATACGTGGGCCCAGCTTTCCCAGCAGTTCAAGAGAGCAAACCCCGTGCTTGATCCTCAGATCCCTCCCCTTTAAGGTTTATGGCTGAGGCTGGCCAATTTTGTCCTAATATTAGGTTCCTCTCCTAATATAGACAAGCCCTGAGGGGATGAGAATAAGGCCATACCACCAGTGAACAATAAAGCACTGCCTTCAACATTTCTCCCATTCCACATGTGAAGAGGAATGGGGTGTTCAGAGATCAAACAACTCAAAAAAAAAAAAAAAGTTTGTTAGCTCCAGCTAACAAGCTTATTCATTTGTAAGCATAATTTGAAACAGAAGGAAAATGTCTTGATGTTGATCATATTACAAAAGGACAAAACTGGCAAGGAAAGAAAATTAGTGATATTAAAAAGAATGGGGAGTTAAAATGAAAACCTATGGAATTATTATTTTTCACTAACACAAGTGCTTTTGGCATTAGGCTCGTTTGTGTTAAACATTTCAGTTAAGGAGTCTGATCTCTCAGTCTTGAGCACATGGGTATAGCAGTGACCACTGATTAGAGCTTGTCTGAGATGTCAGCCTGTTAGTAAATTGTTCTCTCTCATCTGTTTGGTTGTTTTTGAAGTTCTAATGAGACAACAATAAAAATAATCTTTTATGTTTCCAGATGCCATTCACTCTTTGGTAATTCAAAAATAACTTGACTACCATTGTTTTCCTTTGTTGTTCTTAATTTTTTTTTTTAATTTTGCTAAGCCATCATTGGCATATGTTAGATTTAAAAACTTACACAGGTTAATTATTGCAACCATTTTCATGTCTATAGCCAGGAAAAAAGAAAAGGGGAATTAACAATATTTTGCATCCATGCACACATAAGAATGCATAGAGGAAGAAAACCCTCAATCCATTGCTGAAATTCCCTAGACTGATAATTTGTGAGTGGAAAAGTATTTGCATATTTGATGTAATTGTGTAAATACAACTTCAAAATACAATGTTCTTCAAGTTTTTGTAATGAGGTTTGATTTTATTTTCCTCTATCAGTTTTGAGCTGGAATGGCAAATATCAAAGTTTGAGCAGAGGAGCAGAGTTATAAAATGGTTGAGAACTGCAGCTGTGCAAAGATAAAATCTCTTCTAGCAGTGGCTGTACCTCTGTGCCAGATAAATTCTGTGTAGCTTAAATCTTCTGTCTTTTGCACTGGATAAAAGAAAACAAAACAAAACAAAGAAACAACCCTACATATTCAGAGGCCTCAACTGACTCCAATGCCAGAGCTGTTGACAGCAAAGCCAGCACCATTAACTGTGGGAAGCCACATCTTAAAGTGGTTTGGTGCTCACTACCTGCAGTGCATCATCCCCCAATTTGCATAGGAAACCTGCATCCAGTAGCTGCCTCCCTTACTCTCTGCAATGCTGCTAGTTGTCACTGAGGTAGCATATCCCAGTTTAGCATTGGCAAGGGTCACTGATGGCTCATGCTCTCCTTCACAGGCAGCTGAAGGTCTCACATCTTTGATGTTTTGGCGTTTTGCCCCTCTGGCCTTAGCAAGCCAGGCCTGAGGCTTCTACACATTAAAAATGAGGGTCCCAAAGTCTTACACATAGGCATTTCACAGTGCCCAGGAGATGAATAATCACAATCTTTATGGCGATGTTGACTCCCTTCAAGAGACAAACTCTTTTCCAAGAAAGAAAAAGCTTTCCTCTCAAATAACTAGGGATAGGACTAGAGGGAATGGCCTCAAGTTGCACTGGGGAGGTGCAGGTTGGAAATGAGGAGACATTTCTTCTCAGAAAGAGCAGTCAGGCACTGGGAGGGGTTGCCCAGGGAGGTGGTGGAGTCACCGTCCCTGGGGGTGTTCAAGGAGAGGTTGGACGTGGTGCTTAGGGACATGGTTTAGTGGGTGACATTGGTGGTAGGGGGATGGTTGGACCAGATGATCTTGGAGGGCTCTTCCAACCCTAATGGTTCTGTGATTCTGTAGCACACATCCTCACGCCTATGTAAGCACACTCCCTGCCCTCTACAAGCACTTTTCCCACAAGCCACCACTGAATACTGACATCTCTCAAAGACCACAGAGAATTATTGCTTTTATCCTTCACTCCAGAGAGAGATTTTCAACGCTGCAATCTGGTGACATGTTTATCTCAATTAAATATCTGACCTATACACAAAATCTCCCTCTCCTCCCCCCGTGATCCATGGCACTTGTGCTATTTATATCTAAGTCACTTGAGAAGAAAGAATAAAGGTGACACAGGCTCATCGGGGAATCTCTTTCTCACTTTCCATATTCTTTACACTACTGTTTCCAGATGCTGGGACACAGGGCGTTCATCTTGTTTCTTCAGCCATTTCAAGGTTTATTGACTGTTTAGGAGATGAAAGTTGCACAGCAGGCTCTTGGAGTTGAAAGTTATTTGTTTACCCTTTGATCAAAACCAAATACTTTTCTGCCAGATAAAATGTACAGTCAGGCAAAGTCTTTGAGTAGGTTTCCCTGCAGCAGCGCACATACCCAGCTTAGTTTGTGCTCTGTGGCCCTGTGTAACACGGAGGCCAGGCGAGGTATTTTTGCAGCTAAGGAAAAGACCACTGTCCTTCAGTCCCGGCTCAAACCTAATGAAGGCCTAAAATGGGATTTGTCTGCCCTATTTTTTTTTTCTTCATCTAGAAGAGAAGTATTAAAGCCAGAACTTGTCACAACCAGCTTCCTACTTTGAAGTAGTTTGCCACCCTTGTTTCCTTGCCATCTTTTGGGTCAACTCTCTCCAGTTATGTGCCATACAGAGGAGTATTTGGATAAAAGGCAGCTCTGGGGAGCAGCACCCTGGCAAGATTTTAGACATCATGAACCAAATTATCTGAGATTAGTGATTTGAGGGATTTGGATTTTCAGAACCTTTCTGACCCATTGAACAATTGTAATCAAATGTTTGGTTTCACGGACCTGATTAAAATGGTTATGTTTACTCTTTGTACGGCTAACATTTTCTACATTAATATTCAGTCAGTTTGTAGGTTGCCTAAATTCCTCCCAAAGATAGTATATTTATTCTTGTGTTTATGAAGTTAAAAATGCATGTGGTTAATCCCTTGTGTAATTGACACTTTCCTCGCAAAAGTAAACACATTATATGTAGTATCTGCCAGATATCCTGCAAAAGACAAAGATTTGTTTTTGGAATTGAGAAGTAGCTGTAACATCTTGCAGTAGTTCCTTGCCAGATGAGTAAGCTACAATATGTTTGATACTACCAAAATTCCATTTCAGCATGTGTTTAAGGCAGACCATTGCAGCTGAAGAAGCGATTCATCTCCAATTAATCCTGCTATCTCATGCCATCTTTTATTTTGGAAATGAGGCATATTGGGGGTGTTTGAATCTATACCGGCTGGTGGCATCTGAAGGAACTGTTGAGATGAATACCCCGCACCTTGAAGCAAGACGTGGCATGCTAACAGGGTAGTTTGTTTGTCTGTTTGCCAGGTACGACCGATCAGCCGCTAATCAAGTCAGGCTCTAGGGCCTAGCTGGCTTGGGTGCCCTCAGCAGCGGTGGGCTATTGGCTAGCAGCAGGCATGGCTATATACCCATCAACAGGGCAGCCAGCCTGCACATGCATGCAGGAGAAGGTGTGTCCCACACCGCATGCCCTCATCTCCCACCGAGCCTCCTAACCTCGTGTTTTCACCTACCTCTCCGCCTCCTTCCCACATCTCGCAGTGGGGCTCTCCCTCGCACCCTTGCCTCGCCTCCTAGTACAGACCCAACCTCACCAGAATTGTGCTTACCCTGCCCTCACCCACTCCTGCTTTCTGGGGTAGAAGCACACATTTTGGGACCGGCTGGGGTCCTGCAGCCAGGCAGGGTGAGCTGAGCAGCCAGGCTGCACACACACGGGTCAGGGGAGTACCTCCATACGGGCTGTCACCGCTCACCAGGAGCTCTGCAGGGTGGTATTTATCCCTGGCTAAGGGGAGCTCCTCTGCTTTAGGAAAAGTAGTAGCTGTTAATAACCAATCCTCCTCCTTTGAAGTGGCTTGCAGGGTACCAACCACACATGGTTCAGCAGCATCTGAATTAGGTAATTGCTATTTGTATACATAAATAAATGCTCGGGGAGCTTTTTATCAACCACTGCTTTCAAATCCAGCAGGCAAAGTACTCCAATTCTTTTTCATGGTAAGGACTTTTAAAAGAACAGAACATGGAGGGGACTTTGTTTTTACATGCATCAGGTTTCTCTGGGGGACTGGCTGTTTTCGTCTTTTTTTATTATTATTTATTTTTCTCCTGGTCTGCTCCAGATTCTGAGCGAGCATCCAAGTCATTTGCTCATTCAGAGGGAGCCTCAGTTTTGCTTTTCACTTTCTCACTTTCTTTACGCTTTAAAGGAGAATGCAGTCTTCTTGGGGGGATTACGTCTGCTTTAGAGTGCTACTGCAGGGCTGTCCCCGCTCCCCACAGCCTGAGAGTGGCTATTGCACACACGAATGTGTACTGCCAACATGTTGCACACACTTGCATATATTTTTTTTTCAACCAGCAAACTACAGGCATTCCCCTTTTGTCAATGAAATATACAGTTATACCTCTTATCATTGCTGGCTATCACACTCCAACATTAACAGCTGTATCACTTTGAAACCAAAGGATGTAAAAAGGTGTGATGTACTTTTACAAGGATCTATAAAGCGTCCCATGTTTTCTTCATAGCTGAACTGAATAAAAAATTATAGAGATTTGTGTTGTCTTGCACCTACTTGGTTAAATAAAGATAACTACTGCATGGGACATCTTAACAGATGAAAACTGGAGTATAACAGAACAATAGCAGGTCCTAAAATCGAAGCTTCTGATCTCTCCCCAAATGTTCAGCATTTGCTTCCTTTGTTGGCAAGG
Source organism: Anser anser (assembly GCF_964211835.1). NCBI lineage: Eukaryota > Metazoa > Chordata > Aves > Anseriformes > Anatidae > Anser > Anser anser. The sequence goes on from NC_139720.1 coordinate 146,602,509, forward strand.
CTATTTGGAAGCAGAAATTGTTCTACTGGAGACTGACATTGTTTGAACATCATAATCATCGCTAAAAAACTTCATATTGAGTTTCCAGATGATCTGAGTCAAAACCAGATGAAATGCACAGAAATTGTCGAGCACTTACATTCTTTGGTGTTAGGAGGCGCCAACAAGCACGAGTAGCAAACCATCCCGTATATGTTTCGAGGTCTGTTTTCCAGCATGTAGTAACTGAAACGAAGGGCAAGATGAGGCAAAACAGTGTAAATTAATATACTGCAACTGAGCATGGTTCAGCAGCAACCAATTACACTGAGATAAAATCATGTAAAAAAAATACACCAACTTTTATAAGCAATTTGATGCAAAGATTATTCTTTTTTTTTTTTTTTTTTAACTGCCTGAATGGAGACAGTGTTTCTCTTCTTCCTTTTACCCCTAAAAGACAATTAATCAACCATCAAGCCTACATGACAAGGAGTAGTATCATTGCCTAAAACAACATGATTCTCCCTGTTGAGTTCAAGCTGCAGTTTACGGCATGCCCTGAAATAAGACCTTTCAAAATAAAAGAGCATTATTTTCTGAAACAGCAGTCTTTCAGGCAAGACCACCAGCTGGATATGGTTGGCTAATTCTCTTCACAAGCACTGTAAGAATAATCTTAGTAACAACAGAGCCAAATATGAATAACAAATGCAGGAAAACACCACCCTTACAGGGGAAGCCAGATTAGGCTTCACAGTTTTTTTTCTCTAAGTTCATTGCTGTATCGTTTATAAGAAAGCCCTTGATCATAGAGTTACAGCATGAAGGAAAACTTTCCATAATTTGAACTTCTGGGCTGCCAATAAAGTTAGTCTTGAAATAAGGTAATTGGTTATGCAAGAATAGGATCCACAGACAATATAATGAGTAAATTACATCCAAATCATACACAGTTGATGTTACGGATATGCCTTTACAAATCACTTGCTAAATTTTAATGAAGAAATGAACAGTCCTAATCTATTCTATGTAGATGAGTACTCAACATAATAAACATTTTAAGCAACAATTAATCCATTCTCTGCTCTTACATACCTGTCTATGTATGTGCAGAATGTTTTTTTCTGGAAAATGTATACATTAGAAAATCACTGCTGAAACTGTCCATCAAAATCAGTTGCTCTCTAATGAATGGCCCAGCCTTCAAACAAACTATAAATGTCCAGGAAATGGACACTGAGATGCAAGGTGGAAGGTGGTGCTTGGAGGTACCTCAGAGAGCATGCAAACTGAACATAGTTCCCCTTTTTTTTCTTACTGGTATTAAAAGATTCACCCTCACTCTTCCCTTTGGCTTCTGTGCCCCATGCCCCTTCTGACACTCTGCCCTTCTCTCAAGAGCAAAACTTCATCTTTTGTCTCTTGTGGGGGCCTGCAGAATACTAGGTTGCAAAGCAGTTAATAAAAAAGCAGTAAATGACTGCCAAACCACAATAAAAAAAAAAGAAAAAAAAAAGAGAGAGAGAGAGAAAGAGAGAGTGGCAGGCCAAAGATACACATAAAACTATAAAGAAAAATACTGGACAGCTAGGATTCACAATGTAATAGCCGCAGTGGTTTAGGGAAGATAAACAGCCCTTCCAACAGACTGTTGGAATTACCAACATGTAATTAATTCACACTGGTGGAATATTTCTTGGTTTTCACCACAATGGAGAATGCTGGAGGATGGGTAAATAAGACTGAAGATGATGTTCATTGGCAAGCAACTGTTCACCCAGGTGAGTAGGAAGTTCTGCAGTTTCAGACATTGATGGTTCACCCCTATGAAGTACTGGCAACAGACTGATGTTTCTGGCTATTTTGCAATGCACCAAGTATTAAAAGCAATGTTGGAAGTATCTGATCTCTTTATATCACTAACTATAGAGAAGAAGTGGCCATTAAAAAAATCATGAATTTTCATGGTTCTACTCTTCCACTTATTATTTCTGTTTCCTTAGCACTCCCAGGCTTTGGATTTTGAAGGAAAAACACAAGAGCGGAGCCTAGACTGAAACGTGGATGTGCTTCCCAAAAGGTTGGACCTGGTGCTTAGGGACCTGGTTTAGTGGGCGACATTGGTGGTAGGGTGATAGTTGGACCAGATGACCTTGGAGGGCTTTTCCAACCTTAATGATTCTATGATTCCTTCTTAACACCATGATGGTTTATCCTGGGCTAATCTTGGTGGTACCATGTCACATTCAGGGACTTGGTCCCAGAAGCAGAATCTGGAGCCCCGGGTTTAGGTCTGCCTCCTGCAGGGACCAGGACACCTGGGAACAGGGGGGTCTGTGTTTTCAGCAGGTGACAGTCTGCAGAGAGGTAACAGGGAGGTTGTGAGCACAGAAGTGAAAGCATCTGCTGCCTTACCCAGAACTGCAGGGGGAGACTTTATCTTGTAAGAAACACACTGCTAAACCTTGTCATTCTGAAAACGGAGAAAAAAGCTTGTTTTAAAACACCTCCGAGAGGAGAATTGGACCTGGTGTAACCATGGACAAACACATTAAAAGGGGAAGAGTTGGTAGCTGAGGCATTTCTGACTACATTTTACAGAAATATTATCCCTTTGCATTCTGTCTTGTGAGAAGGCCAGTGCTTCGAGCTGAAAGTAGCTGCTGGGACAGCATTAGGGGAAGATATCATATATGTCTGCCCTGTTCTTACTCATCTGTAGGTATCCACTCATGGCTGCTGCTGGCCTAAAAAGACCTTTGCTTTGACCCGCTGTGGCTGCTCCTCGTGGGTTATGATCTCCAACATACTCCAAGAACACCTAACGGGTCATCCCATTGAGGGAGGGGACTCTGAGTTGTACCTAATTTCCCCATTATTGACCTATCCTATTCACCATGATGGAAGTGCTTCTGCATAGGAGCAGAGGGTAAAGCCTGCAGTGCCCCAGGCTATTAGGTCTAGGTACCTCCAGAGATCACTGGCGGACTAACTTTGATTTTGAAAACCACAGCTTTGGAGATAAGCCTTTAAATTCTTCCCAGGTCACAGTCTTGCAACATTCTTGTAAGCCTGACCAATAGTGTTATTCCTATTTTACATGAAAGGGAACCTGAACACAGAGAAACAATGGATGCTCTTGTACCAAAGGTCTCCTTCCTTAAAAGAGAACATCAGTAATACTGTAAAAAATATGAAGGAAAAATACCTAATTATCTGCTGTCAACTTTAAAGCAAATGATAGAAGAAGACATTTGCAGCCACTGGTAAAGGTAGCTAGTTCAGTGGTGCTTTGTCTAAAAACTTTTGGTCAGAACGTGCCATTCTCATCTTTTCTTCAGGCTGCTTTGCTGAGCTGGTGGGAAATACCAAAAAGACGAGATGCCCCCAGACAGAGACTGCAACATGCGGGCTGTTACCTGGGGAAGGTCTGCAACATGTTACTGAAGCACAGTCCTCTGAAAATGTAGACCTTAATTTTCCACTTCCACTCTCAGAGGTTCCTTGAGTTCCCTGGGCAAGGGAGTGCTGTCAGATGCCACTCATACAGGCACCTGGATGTCCCTGTGCCACTGGGGCAATAGCAAAGGGTCAGCATTGCCCACCAGCTCTCTTGCTCTGATGTAGGGCTTCTGTGTTCCCCCCCCACACACAGAGAAGAAACCTCTGGGCTCTCCAAGTTGCATCAAGACGGCTTCAGAGCTTGTTTCAGCCCAGATGTAATTTATCCCGAGACTTTAATCTCTTCAAGCTCAGAGTAAGTGCATGTTTCTCCTTAGCTGCTGGCCTTGCCAAAGCGACCCAGGAGCTGCACACAGCCAGCCTACGGCAGGCCAATTTCTGCTGCAGGTTACACCTGTGCAAACAGGATGTTTTCAGATTACTCCCCAAGCACCAGCTGTGCAAGCTGATTATTTTCAGCCAGCACCCCACTCCCACCTGGGTGACCTCATTAGTCCTGACAAAATTGCAAAACGGCGACTGTGGCCACTATTTAACTTTCTTGCTCTTTATGATGTATGAGGGGAAGTCAAGAGGGAGTTCTTTTCAAATCACATCATCAGTTTGCTTGGCTGGCAGTTAGACAAGTCCTCCTTTATATTTGTAAACTGTGAAAATTTCACACAGACTCGCTGATATAATAAACCTGGAGCCTTGCAGAGTCTCTTTAGCAGTTATAAGCAGAGTTTCCTGCGTTATAAGCTGTGTGGGCTATGCTGCGTCTGCAAATTGCACAAAAGCCAAATGTTGGGAGGAGGTGAATATCTAAACCAACAAGCCACAGTGGCAGAAATTGAAAATGTAGGTAAAGTGAGGTTGTGTTATAGAGTATTTGCTTACGCTACACACACACACAAATAAAAATTAAAATTAAAAAAAATGAAAGCACATGCATGCTTGGATTTTCAGGCTTCCAAAGGTAACTTAGTGAAGAATATATTACTAATATATTCAGTGTAGCAACTGCTTTCTCATCATTACTATCAGAATTACACTGAGCTTAACAGGCATTAAAAAGATGGACAATAAAACAGCTTATATTTTAGCCCCTTCAACAAGCTCTGGAACTTGTTTTTACTCTGAATGAGAGCACACGCACTACATTAGCAGCCCCTTACACCCGTTTCTCTCTGTTGACTAAACACGAACCATCTCCTAACAGCTCTGTTAGCTAACACTGTCAGCTACTGACAAATTTGCCAGCTGGTCACATTTGGAGAAGAGAGATTATGTGTTCGTGGACACAGACTTCCAGTGCCAGCATGGACCTACAGGGAATCCAGGACATCTTCACGAAGCTTATTCATAGGATGCAGGACCTATGAATAAGCTATGAATGAGGACAATGGGGACTTCCAATGTTGTAGCTAGAGGCCAAGATGTACTTCTTAGAGCATCTACAACATCACTGCACACCTATACTACATGAACTACTTCCTTTCTGTTTCTATGAACAGGAGAAATTTCAGTTTTTCTAGTTTGTTCCCAACAGTTGTTTCTTCAGTCACTGAGATTTCAGTACTATTGATGAGGTCTTCTGATTTACTAAATTCACCAATACTTTTGAAATATTTACACTTACTGTTTTAGCAGGGACTAAAAGGTGTAAGTCACCAATATTGTACTACAACCAGCTAGGACATGAAGAGAAACTGTCAGAGATTTTGACATTAAAAAAAGTATTCTGCTGTGCCTTGGGTAAAGCAAAGGTCTGTAGTTGAATACTTACCCTGGGAGACAAGGTCCACACTCTGCATCGTTCTCCTGATCGCCTGGTGTCAGGACTGTGGCTCGAAAAAATCCCTCACAGTCTTTGTGCCGTCTGCATATCTGGTAACCTCCTCTGGAAAACTTCTCTGACGGGCAGGGGATGCAGCCATAGTCCTCGTCTTTGGTGCCATATCCGCAGGTCTGCAACAACACAAAATCGTTGGAAAGCAGGCCTGTGTTGCACACTGGCTTCTAGGAAAAGGGAATGCAATACCTGGCACAGTATAGTACCAAGTCCCTTAACATCTGTCCTAAAAAGGCCAGGGAAGGACATAAGAAAAAACACACTCTGCCCTGGAGAGGAAAATGGGAGCTGGGATGTCATACTCCTTGACAGTGACCCCTCAGGGCTATTTAAATCATGTTGCAGCCTTAGAAGTGAATTTCAGCTGCTGCTCAGATAAAAAATGAACTGAAAATTGGAGAATTGAGAATAAAATTGCAGTGGAAACAGAGTTCCAGCAGGGATATCGGTGATCTTGTTTTCATGACAGGAGAGGCCACAAGGACCGTTAGAAAAAGCAAGGTTTGCATGAGGTTTGGTAACCCCTGAACTCACGTGTCCCAGATGAATGTTACGTTTAGATTAAATAAAACTAATACGAAGTGGTTATTATTCAAACATCCTTGTTCAGGACTACCAACTGTGTGAAATTCTTGCAATGGGATGTTTATCCCATTAAAACCAAACAGGATTTCAGTAATTTATTTTTTAATATGCAACAATTATCTGCTGTAAATCAAATGGTTACTTAGGAACTGTAATTTAAAATGTGGCAGAAGCTTCCAAGTTCCTCTAGTGCCAAAATATCTTAGCGGGAGAGAGAAATTAAATTCTCTGTGTGGGGGGCCAGCGAGCATGCCAGACTAACCTATTTATCACACAATGCTGGAATGGCACTGTCAGGTATTAAATAGCCGTTGAGATGAGAACGTACCGGCAGAGAATGGGTGTGAAGCTTTTACCTTACAACTTTTGACATACTACTTTTAACAGGCTGCTCCTGGCACGCAGCATATGGGTGTGTGGGTGCATGGTGCCTGCCCCCACAGCACACTCGTGCATGCGTGCGCTCCCATCCGAGGGATGCGTGGCCTAAAATTGCTCACGCATCCCTTTCTTTCCCTATTTTTTCTCATACCAATGCATTACCACCTTGTAACAAAGCATTTGTTTTTAGGCAGGGCATTTTCCATCCTAGAATTGCCTGCCGGCTCGCTAGGCATGGGAGAGACTCATGTTGTAGATTGAGTGCGGCCCCCTTGGCCACCTCTCACGTTGTGTTGGCAGCTCAAGACACGTGTCCCCCAGCCAGAGGAGGATGCTGAAGTTACCATGTACGGCTCTTCACCCGGCTCGCACTTGGGGCAGTCGTGGCACATGCCGGTGGTTTGGTTGTAGTATTCGTTCTCGCCGCAGTTGGAGTATTCAGCGCTGGCGGAGTACACCAGGGAAACCTGCACCACAGACACCAGAGCATCACTGCCACCGCCTCCCTCCAACACACCTTGTCCCCTCCCCTTGCCCAGCCATTACAGTGGGTCTGACCTTGTGCCATGAGGCATCCCCAAAGCTAACATTCAGGTGCTGAAGTAGTGCCGCTGCATGGGATGGAGGCGGTCATGGATTTCAGCAATTTGGTCCTGTTAAGAGTTTCTCAGAGCACCGACCTTTGTGCCTGTTGTCATGGCTGCTCCTCAAAATATTGAAGGCCGTGGTTCCTGACCTGTTATTTCTCCTTCTCTCTGGTGCAGTAAATGCCCGAGTTTACTCTCTCCCCGCTCCCAACTCTAATGAGCCTTCACAAATGTGACTGTAAGGGACAACTATAACAACCTGAGATAACGAGTTGCCTCGGGCCTCAACAGTGATATGGCTGAGTTTCATGTGACATCCAGGCTAATCAGCTCCTCCAGAGCCTGGTGGGCTGGAGCAGATGTCTTTTCCGCTTCTGCTCCATTTTGGGTCCTTCTCCTCCCTCCTCCTCCCTATTAACTTCTCCCACACACTGGGAAATACAGATTTAAACAGATGTTCCAGTCTAAGTGGCACTGAAGGAGATGCTTAAGTGTTTTATTGAATGGAAACTGATCCCTGCACCAGTGTCCGGTGCTCAGCTGTCTGTAGGTGTGTCTTAGCAATTCATAGATGTTTGCAAAGACTCGAGCAGAACCCAGTGATCTTTGCGCGCTGGAAATGCCTGCATGCATGTGGATACCTACCACCAGAAAAGGGAACACATGAGTCCATTTACATTCACCCAGGTGAGCCATGTTCTCTTGATATTTTACCTGAAACGATAGAATTGGTGATTGTTTATGAACATCAGTAAATATTTGTGTGTGTTGCCAAAACAAGAACAGAAGGGCTCATCATCAGAACAAAGGTAAACGGGAGTGATGCCTGGAGCTATACGGAGGTCTAAACAAAGAGAGGGGAGATGTGCACGTGCACTCACACACACACACACTGCTGCACATCTGCCTCTCTGAGAAGGCTCACTGCATGAGGCAGCCTGGCCTTGCAATCTGCATACAAATTTGTCAGAGATGAGGCTACGAACCCTGGCATTTGCTGGCTTATGGAGAAGTCCTCCTATGGAGGTACCGAGAGCTACATCATGATCACTAAATAAAAGAGGGCTGGGGGTCAGTAGCCCAGCCCGGCTTGTGTCCTCACCCCACCACATCAGATTTGTCAAGAAAAGATCTAGATGAAGCATCTAAAAGCTGAGCCAGGGAGTGACCTGATAGCGAGTGGCACAGGCAGCCACCTTCCTCGCTGGCTCCCACAGACCTGCTGGGAAAGCCCAGAGCTGCCTTTGCTAACAAGCCTTGGCTTCTTTTCGTAGGCAAAGCTGTAGATTTAAGAGCTTTAACTCAAGGAGGAAGCTGAACTTTGTATTTTAAGTGCTATTACAATGGCTGGGGGGAAATAAAGGCTGTGATCTCTATTGTAAACACACGTGCTAATTTATTTCATTTTTTTTCAAATTCAGTTCTATGAATAACTTTGAATAAGAGCTAATGTTGCATATTCATGTACTGGATTTCTTTCTAAGGGATAAAAAGAGACAGGAAAAAGCAACACAAATTGTTTCTCTAGCATGATACAATATATTTAATGGTATTGTTACAGCACATAGTATGCCCTAGGGATCTTACAGCTTCAAATTGCAAATGTTTGAGATACATTTGCAACACTTTGGTCCTAGTAGATGTAAACTGCTTTTTAAATTTTCCACATCTCAAATACTGCAAGGTTTTTTGGCTCCCAGAAGAGTACAATTGCTGCTTTGTGCCACTTTCAAGCATACAATCTCCACTAGAGCAGCACTGTAGAATTTGAGATAGCCACTAACATTTACATTTTTAAACACTAAATGGATTAAGCAAAGATTATATCACGCCGGCATCAAGCTAGGAACTTGCTTTATATGTTCCTTCTAGCAACTGGGCTAGCTGAGACAGGTAACCGGGTGGGTGGGTGGGTGGACAAGCTGAATTATAAGTATATTCTTTTCTGCAGGAAATTGCACTTTGAAACCTAGAAACAAAAGAGAATCAGAGATAAATTGTCCTAAAGCTGGAGGTGAGAGATGGAAAATAGTCATGCAATTGCATAAACTGTCAAACATTTAAGTTGGACAAAGGCTTTGGCTATGACAGTATAGTTACTTGGAAAAGTTCCAGGAATATAATCTTCACACACATGTCTGTTAAATTGAATCCTAATTATAAGAGAGCTTGTTAGACTTCATAAATGAATATTATCAAGGCTGTTTCCACACTGGTATTGCAAAGTCATCACATTTATTATAAATTGGGTCTGGACACAGAATTTCAGTGGTGAAGTTTGAATCTGTAACTTTACAGTAAAAGCATGTCTTACAGTAAAAACATGCTTCAGTTGCTTTCAAGCCACCCAGATGTTTACTGTTTGAGGTACTTACATGCAATCATGGCCAGATTTGAAAAATGGAAACGAAGTATAAGCCTATTAATGTATAATACAATCTTCTCTATCCATTTGGTATTTATTTACATAAAATGTTGAAAGTGTCAAGTTATACATACATACATAAAATATTTTTCTATCTCAATATAAATATACATGTAGGGGTATGTTTTGTGTGTAAACATACATTTTTTCCCCCTGCATTCTGTCATTACACATGGCAATATGTCAAGCATATGGCAAATATTAACTGGAAAAAGCCAGTTCAAAGTGCTGAATGTGACCGGATTAGAACACTAGGGGAGATTTTTTTTCCCAGACTGGAAAACCAAAACGTTAAAATTAATTATTCTCCCTTCCTCCCTCCCTCCCCCCCGCTGCACCCATTCAAGTATGTTGCTATAGACTGACAATGTTATTTTCTGTTTGTGTGTTTCATCTGTTTCTTTTTTTTTTCCCTGTTTTTATTTTTGTTTTTGTTTCCTTTAGAGTTAAAAACCAAAATGTTTATTTTTGTAATGGAGGAGGGGGGAAAGTCTGATGCAGGAGGTTTCTGGCAGTAGGGCCATAGGTAGCCCCTCAGCTGGGATGATACCTGCTGGTATCTACCAAGACATGCTAGGCTGCTCTTGGGCTTGATGTCAATTTTCAAGCATTTTAATTTACACCCACACCATATCATCTACCACACATTAATCCCATGTGCACAACAAGGGATTTTCTAGTGCTAAGATCACTTTTGAGCCTAGCTGACATATGTAGAAACATGCAAAGCTTGGACAATCTGCCTGCATCTGCCAAGAAGCAGGAAAAACAACAACAACAACAACAAAAAAGCACAACCAACCAACCAAACAAAAAAACTCCAGTTATTATGGTCCCTAACCATTAAAAGTAATTAGCTCTGGGGAATTCTTGAACAAATTTACAGAAGGTGCCCCTTCCCTTCCTATTCCCAGGTACACAGTGCTGCTGGGGGCCTCCAGGAGTAAAATGAGGAGCCCTGGGCCCTGGGAACAGGTAGAGGGAAACACTGCTTTACACAAATTTGGCATCCATGCATCCACTCGGGACATGTCTGCTGTCTCACACCGACTGCCATGATGCTGGCATTGGATGCTGCCTCAGTAGTCCCAAAGGGCAGAAATCGAGCTCCAGATTTGAAGCAATCCAGGGGCTGTCCCCTGCGGACACAGGGCATACTAAGCAACTTCTTAATTCAGGAGATGAGGAGCAGATCATGCATCTGTGTAGAGCTTTGCTGCTCCAGTAAAACCCTTTATTTATGAATGTTTGGCAGGCAAAGCTGAAGTCTTGGTCTACTGCTGATCTTTTTGATTACTGGTACTAAAGCGTGTGTAGGAAATCCAGATTTAAATGTGTACCGGTGCACAGAAACAATTTAGTAAATCCTTCTTTGCGCCTCCACCATACAGGATTTTTGGGAAAGCCTCACTTTGTGCTGGTTTTGTCCTACAGATTCAGTCCTTCTTCATGTGCACGTAAATATCTGCTGCAGAATATGTCAGCTGATTGGCGTTGAGCTTATGGCACTGAATATTTGACCAGAGTGGAGTAATGTCAGTCTGCATGTTTCAACTAAAACAAATGACCCTGTCCCATAGGATGGTGGGCAGTGGTCAGCAGGAAGAAGCTGGAAGTATATTTTTGGAGGGACCACGTAATGGCCCCCATGCAGTATGGGATTTCCAGCTGCTCATCTGCAAAGCCCTCCGCACATCCTGACTCAATGCTTCAGCTGAGGACAAGTGGGTGTCAGGAGAGGAGGTGTAAAACAAAGCTTGGGTCTTTGTGGATCAGGTGTGCGACACACAGCAAGTCTCAGCATGACTAGAGGGGGTTGCTAATTACAGCCATATTTGCCTTTCAGGGCATATTCATTAATAACTTAGGAATACACACAGAAGTTGACAGGAAAAGGAAGACTATTTTCCCGGTGGCAACCACAGCAAGAAGTGCTAGAGACTCGCTGTCTCAGCTTCTCTCCAGGAGACTGCGAGGCACAGGTTTGGCCCGGGGCAATAGGAAAAGAGACGCCTGAGACCCTGTTACTCAAATATTTCTCTTCCCAGATGAAAGGTCCTTCTGTGCAGTCTTTGCGGCATGTTACCATGGCCTGGCAGGTACACACAAATAAATAAATAAATAAATATATACATCCCCAGGCAGAAAATGCTTCGTTCGTGCTGTCTGAAGGATAAAGAGCAGCATTTGCTGTAGTCAGCTTTTGAATTTAATTTACTTAGATAATTAAGTAGTGCTGCCACTAGGTTTACAGTATCCATGAGTAAATGGAGTAAATATACAGAATACACAAACACTGAGGTTACCGTAGTTGGTGGTCTAAGCTAAAACTCATAACTTCTGATAGACAGCCTTAACTGTTATTTTAGTTCTGAGTCTTCATTGTTAACACAGTGTAAAAGCTCATTTCCTATCATAGATATTTTTTGTCTTTTAAAAAAAGTCTGTAAAAAAATGAGAAGGAACACAAGGATCAAAGATATCTGTGCTTCTTAATGTTGCAGAGAGGATTTTTTTTAGTGTCTGCATTTCTTTAGTTTCATCACTGATGCAGGTACACTTCAAGGATGCAAATCTTGACTTCGTGAGAGGAAAGGCACAACAGCTGTCTCTGAGAGCTTTGCTATTTTGATATTTCTGTACACACACAGACATATCTGTCTGGGAAGCAGAACGCTAGACAAAAGGACTTGTATAAATAAATGTGGGTAGACCATACGAACTTCACAGGTGCCACCAACAAATCCAGTGCCTACCCTGAGTTCCCAACGTTTATGAGAGGAACCTCGTGAACTGCCTTTTCCACAGATTATCACAGTTTCTCACACGCACTTGGTAGATAATCTTTGTATGCTCCCGATGCTGCTAAATCCTTCTTAACTAAGATAAGCATATAATCCTCACTGCAGGGCCTCATAAGTTTCAGAGTTCAGCAGCAGAGTTTAGTTTGGCTCCAGCCTCGCAAAAAAAGATGCGGTTTGAATTTTCTTTTCAAGAGGAGAGAGGCATCTCTGAGCCCGTCATTGAATGACAATGATGGCAGCACAAGCCTGGCAGGAAAATAAACTTAGACAACTATAAGCAAATGAAAACATGGAGATTATGAAGAAAACTATTGTGTAGTCTTGGTTACAGTTTGTATTGTTGTGAGCACCAGAATATTGCACAGAACAATATAGCATTTGCAGGACAAGATGAACTACACAGTTTCTCATATCTGCTTTATATCACTTCGACCTTGCAAATACATGTTAAAAACAACCCCAGAGAAAGATGTAAAAAGCGTTACAATGCTACAACTCTATTCTTCCTTTTACCTGAAACATCAAAAGGAAGCTACAAGAGCTCAAGCTACACATACCTCTTTAATTGCCTCTGTGATCTGGCACCTCCACCAGAAAAATAATTCATTGCTCAGGTGTAGGAATGAGATTTTTTTTCCAGTGGTAGTTGCGTTGGCTAGAGGAGACATAGAAGACTGCTTGATTTGTTAATGGGGGCACCACATGCTGAAGACGCGGGGGCAATGAAGACTAATAAAGAGCTGTGTGTTTCCTCACAGACTGGCTTATCTGGAAACTACATCTGGAAGTCTGTATCGAAAGCTGTTTTCTCATCTTACACAAAGACACATGTTGGTTCTCGTGTAGACAGGCCATCAGCTTTCTGAAAAATGTTTTCAGGAAAAAAAAAAAGAAAGAAATGATGTGATGCAGGAAGAAAAGCAAAAGAGAGAGGGAAAGAAAGGCCCTTTTAAGCTTGCTTTGTGCATCCAGCTCACCTGCCTGCGGAAATGAGGGCAGAAATTAGGTGCGAGTACCCACAGTTCACTTTAGTGGTGTTCCTGCTTGGAAGGAGGGTATTTTGTGGGGACGTGATGGAGCAATAAGAAGGCCCTCATGACCTCTGGATGTTTGGGTTGCTGCCATGGCTTTCCTGTCAGTGTTATTTTATGCAAGCAAATGCTCATGAGGGCAAAAAATGTGAGCAGGGGCCTGTACCTTCCTCAAGTCAAAAGGCTGCTCTGACCCCTAGGCTAAGTAACGTGATCTCTTTTGTTTTCTATAATTAAAAAAAAAACAAACAATAATAATCTGGGATTTGTTCTAACACACAACTAAAAAAAATAAAATCAGAAACCTCACGTCTGTAATGAGGAAAAAAAAACTTGAGTTTTTTTGGCCAGCCCCCATGAGGATTTTCCTCAGTGGGAGAGGCTCACTTTCAACCCCTCTGAAAGCAAAATTTTTTGAAGATGATTTACATGAAGACATCCCTTTTATTTTGAGCCCCTCCTGCTGGGAAGTGCTATAACATATTCCTCCTGGCTTGCTCACTTCTTGTCAGAGGGCCTGGGCTGCTCTTGTAGGAAAGGCCAGCAGCGGGCAGGTGGGAGAGGCTGTGCCATGCACTCCTGGGGGGTTCTGGAGTTTTCCATGGAGAGGGATGCAGGCCAGATCTGACACCACCGGGACAGACTGTAGATGAGCACATATGCTTTGGGATTGAACAACTCCAGTGCAAGAAGTAATGAGGAACTGCGTTTGTACGCTATCTGCTGGGTAATCCCAGGGCCGCGTCAGCACTGTGCTTCTCACAGGGCCTGACGCCTCACCGCCTGCCCCTGCCTGAGGGACAGGACTCTCACTTTTGGCATCGTGCTTTCAGGGGTGAGCTGAAATTGCTGGGATGAAAACAACTCACTTTAGATTCAGAAGCTCTCCCTAATTCCTAAGACATGTATTACTTCCCCTTTGGAGCAAAAAATTAAAAGCCTATTAGGAAAATACAAACCACTGATGCAGTGATGACGTTTTCCTAACATCTTTTCCTTTTTACAGGGCTTTATGCTTTCTAGATGACAGATAGCATAATGAGAACAGCCTGAGCCTTGGCTTTCATTACAAAGATCGATAAGGATTTGAGCTCACACTTTGCTTCCGTTCCTCAGGGTCCCATCCTGTGAGCTGCTGAGCACCTCAGAACATGATGATATTTGGGAAGCAGGGGATTTTTAGCACCCTGCAGAGACTGACATCCTTTCTATACTATAATTGTTGATAGACAGGACAGAAGAGAAGACATTTAGAAATACTTTACTGGAAGAAATTGAGCTGAAGTCCTACGGTGACCATCAACAGAAGTTACAGAAATTGTAAATAGAATAGAAACCCTATGGTGGCCATCAATAAATAATGTCTGTTCTTAGCTCTGCAGCACATTTGCATTCTTAGCTAAAAAACAGAATATTTGTTAGAATGGTCAAAACAGAGTTCTGTTTTTATTTTCCATGGTTTACATGAAAACATACGAATTGCTGCATCTCAGGCGGACAATGAGTAGCAGTGGTGGGCTTTTCGTAGGGTGAGCCTCTCAGGAGCAGGTCACCACATGAAGAAGAATGTCACTGGGATGGTCCCAGCCATGAAATTCAAGTACAAGTGCATTAAGCAACACTGGAGCCAATTCACTGTGTTCGGCAAACATAACAAACTCAGTATTAGGTGGTGGTCTTTTATACTTTGGTACTTGATTTCTGAGTCCCAGAAAAGCCTCTTGTTTGTCAACAGGCCTCTGTCTTGCAGACAAAGGGATACATACTCTGCCAACAAACATTATTTTTTGTATTATTCTACTTTTTACATAACCATGTTTGAAGGGAATTTATTGCTTTTGCAAACCAAAGGCTGGCTGCATTTAAATTCAGAGCTATATCCCAAGCTGCCCAAGCCACCATTGTCACTGGGGAGAGCAGGGAGAGCGGTGGGGGAGCCCTCGGCCAGGAAAATTGGCCACACAGGCAGCTGGGGCCACAAGGTGCCCGAGGGCGAGGTGGCAGGGGGTTACTGCCCTGGGATGAGCTGGTGGAGCAACCCCCATGAACCTCCTCCACCCACACAGCTCATGGGTGTGGGTCCCACCTGTGGGGACAGCGAGGGGATGGGGCCTAAAGGCCAAAACGCAAGACGAGGCCCAGTGCAAGACGAGGAGGGGTAACATGCTGGAGCAGCCAAATCGTTGGCTGTGTTTGGGGGTAGTTATGAGCTACAACCTGCTGAGGCATACAGGAGGAGCAAGCACGGCCGTGTCTAACAGCAGCCCAAGTCACAGCCCCACTCTACACACATGGCTACATAAACTGCATGTTTACAGGCATGCACGTGTACGCAAATGCTTCTATTTATACCCACATGCCCCCGAAGGAGCTGGCTGCCCCTCAAATCTCTGCTTCAGGCTGGAACCCTCAAATCTCAGATGTCCTGGTGAAGGCAAATCCCTCTGCTTCACAGAAGCACAGTTAGTGAAGAATTGGCTTTCTCTTCTGCGATACTTTCTCTTTCGAGTTGATAATCATAAAATCTCTTCAGAATTTCTCTGAGGCCTTTTTTTTTTTTCTAATGAAGGTGTTTACATTCCTAATTAAGGAGCACATTAAGCCTAGTGGTACCTTATCTGATAAACCTGTTACTAGGCTATGTCAAGCTGAACCTTCCAAGGGAGCAAGCTGGTTTTATAAACCGGTTATCCTCTGGGCTGGAAATGCGCATCCAAGAGCTTGCAATTAACTTGGGTTAATTACAAAATACCAGAAATGTAATAACATATTTAAAAATATATCACAGGTGCTAATGACCTCTTTTTTTTTTTTTTCTCTGCACCCACCCCACCTCCCTGTTCTTCCCCACCTCTGCAGGAACTGACAGGCTGTCACTGCCCTCCCAGTTAGCAACCCCCCAACTCCACAGGTGCTAACCATCATTCTCTCTCATGTGGTGGAATTGATTAGCATAATAAGATTGATCTGAGAGTGATTGCTTCTAACTTGCAGCTATCGTGGCTTATACTGCTGGTTTTTGGACCTGCTGAAGGAGCTAGGCCTGAGAGCTGTTTACTTAGTCTAGATATATCAAGTGGTCTAACAAAAGGGATCACTTTCTTTGCAAACCTATTCCCCCCACCCCACTGCCCCCATCCCACGCAAATCCTGAGAACTTTGTGACAACACCAGCAGCAGTGCTATGCAAAATACAAGCTTATTTGAGTTTTGTCTGTTTCAGCAGGAAAATTGCCTTATGGCTTGGAATACTAGCAAATTTTTATTGCAGTTTGCAGCTTCTTATACCCTTATATATTTTGGAGAGTAGGCAGGATCCTTCGGTTCAGTAATTCCTCTCCTGACGTGACCCATCCATAGCTTTCTGCTTGCTTGTTTTTTACCTAGTGGACCTGCTCCATGTTCTTTATGTGTAACAGTGTCAAATGCTTTATTGAAGTCCAGACTGCCCATGGCACCTGCCTCCATATAGAAATTAAAGCCACCGTGTCAAGGACTACTTAGGAGACTGCTTTTACCTACTAGGTTATATTGTATTGCACATCTAAAGGATCTTTATTTTTTTTATGATTTTACAGAAGACATAGGTGTATTTCTGAAAAGAAGAGAAAAGAAAAGAAAAGAAAAGAAAAGAAAAGAAAAGAAAAGAAAAGAAAAGAAAAGAAAAGAAAAGAAAAGAAAAGAAAAGAAAAGAAAAGAAAAGAAAAGAAAAGAATACTAACCACTAATAAAACAACTGGAGCTATTGACCCCCAGCACAGATGGGGAGAGAATACCTTCAAAATTAGGGTCCCACCATCCAAAACTTTTATAAAAACAACCTCTCTCTGCAAGCCCCACGGCAGACTGCTGAAACCATGCTAGGCAATGAGCAAGGCAGAGCACGGGAGGATGAATGACCGTGTGTCCCACCAGCCCACATCTGCACTGGCTGGAAGAGATGTCCAGCTGGAGAAGAAGAACTGAAAAGGGAAAATGTGTGCTGGTAGAGACTGAGTTGGAAGATTTGTGGTGCTACAACTCCACTATGCTGAGAGCAGAAAAAGAGTTTTTTATCATCCATATGCACATTTATTTCCTCATCTCATTCCAGTGATATGAGCACAAGAAAACATGAAGATGTGGTTTTAAAAGCATTGCATTGTCCTGATGTAGAGGCAGTGTGATGGAAACATGGCAAAGCATTATGTAGAAAATGAAGAGGGTAATACCCAAAGAAAATTGAAGCAATGGTGAACATCATGGTCTTGTGGTCTTGAGTTCTACAACGTCAACTTTTAGTTGTGCCCATTGTTAAAATTTATATTCATCTGAAGCTACTCTTTGATAAAAGAGTCTTTAGGCAAGTTAAGATTGTGAATGTAACTTTGAACCAATTGTAGATTTTACAATATGTAGGAAAAATGAAATGAGGACAAGAAGGGGACCTCTGGGAAGCAATGACTGTCCTAAAATGTCTGGAAGAAAAAGAGCCAGTGAGAGAAGGAAAAAAAAAAAAGAAAGAAAGAAAAAAGTGGTTTAAAGTTATTCCCAGAAATATTGAATATGCTCAAATAAACATAATCATTTCTGGTACAAACCAGAAGGTGCCACATTTTCCTACCAGATGATGAGGGATGTTGTAGTGAATAAATACAGCTCCTTCCAGCTGCCTTAATAGTTACATGTAACATCTGGTCGGTTTTGAAACATTTTGGATTTGGCTATTCTTTAAAAATGAGAACTTCCTATAGTTACCCTCAGAAGCTCTGAAATGTGAAGTGTCATCCACAAGCAGCTGACGACCTTCTGCTCCCTCTGACTGCAGTACTTGCAGAGAAAGGAGGTGCTCTGGGACAGCACTGTTTTGCACTGCACAATTAAAGCCAGATGCAAACTATCCTCTCCACAAAACACTCTTGAACAGATTTAACACTGTCCCTCCAGTGGTTAATTTAATGTTGTGACTTCATATTTGCCATATGAGTGTTTTCTTTAAACATGCTGCAAGTGAAGGTTTGCAGAACTCAACCTCCTAAACCAGATCCCGACTCCACTGGAGGGCAGCACATTAGCACTTATATTAACGCCGCGCTCACTGCTTGCTTCCGAGAAGGCAGATTTTTGTAAAGAAATATTCAGCTATCATGTGAGGTTCTGCTTAACGGAACAAATACACACCGACAGATATATACAGTGAATATCTCTTCTTAGAGGCTCTGTTAGATCACTGAATTGTTAGCTAAATGATCAACGCTAACCTGAGAATGAAACCAAGCCTGAAAGTATAGAGGTAGTTTAAAGATAAACTATTTATTGGCACCAAGATCAACAGATTCTAAATTAGCTACAAAGCTGCAGGGAATAATGACATGTGAAGTCAGATTTTTCTTTTATTTTTTTTCTTTTCTTCTTCATTTTTTTTTTAAATTCTTAGCCCCTCAGGAGATTTGGGATGGTTTGATGTTCCTCTGGAGACTTGTCAAAATTCTGTAGAAACTTAATAGCCTGCCAACATGGGTGGTTGCTGCTGGAAGGCATTTCAACATGGCAAGGGTCCTGTCTGTGCACTGCAGACCTGCAGCACTCACAGGCTGCTTGGAATGACATGAAAACAGGAGCTGTGCAGTGTCAGGACCCCGCACGCAGCTTCGCGGGGGTAACGTGCGTGTATCCCCGCTCTCCTGGGGCAGCCAAGGTGTGGGAGGAATCCATTTGGCCTCGAATCATTCTGAGCACCGCCTCAGTGTTAAATCCCACATGGTGCTACCACACCCATATACCTGGGCTTGGGTGGGACAGGGCTCTTACCTCCTGAATAGAGCAGAAATGAAGGCCGGAGGGTGAGATGAAGCTGTGTGGAAGCAGGAATCAGGGCAAAAGTTGAGGCCCAAGGCTGGAGGAGGCATGGAGGGCAGGCATCCAGGCTGGGAGGCTTAGGCCAGAGCAGGACACCAAGGCCGGGGACAGGAGAGGAGAAAATGGAAGGCTGCAGAGCCAAGCACAGGCTGTGGTTGCCCGTTGGTAGAGTCCCACCTGCTGGCCACCCCACAGCCTGCTGTGGAGATCGCTGCCTGGTAGAACTTGGTTTATGTGACCCCACAGAATGGCACAGGGCCTGTGGGGTTGGAGGCAACCTCAGCCTCCTGTGAGCGAACCACGCAGGTCGCCAAGGCTTCAGGAAGCAGAACTGGAGCCATCCTGTGCAGAGAAGCAGGATGGAGAAAAGGATGAGTCTTAAACCATCCTTGTGATGATGTTCAAGTTCCTACTTGAAGGCACGGGAGAAGATTGCTTCATGCAGTGATGTCTGCCCTGTGGCAGCACACAAAGAGCTGCTCACGCTTCCCCCGGCAAAGCTCTGCAGCACTGTGCCAACCTCCTTGGGACGGTGACAAGAATTAAAGCGAAGAATTTACTTGAATTTACCTGGTTGCATGCCATCTCGAAGGGAGAAATACAGATACTCTGTCCTGAAGCGAGAAGCTGTGTAGCTGAGGGATACCAGCACACAGAGCAGGCACCGTAGGTGAAACACAGAAATTGCAGCAGAGCAGAGGAGGGCCTTGGGCACGTTTCATGGCAGTGTGCCTTTCTGAGCAAAGCCCTGAGCTGTACTCAGGGAGAACTGTTTGGCTGAGAGGGGCCTGCTCTGGCATATTGACTGGGGCTGCCCATGGACCTCGCTGCGGCCTTCAGAGCATCTTTGCAGTGGCATGGTTGTACCTTCTGAGAGGAGACGGGTGCTTTTGGTTACTTGTTTCAGGCTGTAGAGAAATGTAAAGTACATATCAGACACCTTTGCTGGGACTGTAGCCCTGCCTGATGGCCTGAGCTACTTCTTGTCCCTGCCTGGGTACACTCAAACAGGTTTTGGAAAAGAGCTGAGCAGGAATAGCAGAGCTATTTAGGAACCCACTAAGCTCGGAAGAGGCAGAACTTGCTGGAAGGTTGTGCTGACTCATCAGTCCTTGGATTGTGGAGCTTGTAGAAGAGGAGGTTCTCATTGTGCTTTGTGGGTTTTTGTTTTGTTTTGGTTTGTTTTTTTCATGGCTGGACATGCAATGGATGGCTTTCTCTGAGAGCCTTGCGGCCAAGAACAGAGATTTACCTCACCACGGGTTGGACGAGCATGTCTGGGCTTTATAAGGAAGAGACTTCCGAAGCAAGAGGAGGAAGCTGAGATGACCCTCAAAGAAATGGCCTAAATAGGTGCCACATAACAGATAAACTCTGTGGCCATGGCAGGCTCTGGGCAGAGGGTACAGGCTGCTGGGAAGCAGTGCAGCAGGTCACAGAGAGGAGAAACAGTGCCTGGTTGGAGGTACGTCACTCCACTCCCCTTGCAGGCAGAAGAGAAGTGCAAGGCAGAAAACAGAGCTGGCTAAAACTAAGATAACTCTAAGAAGATTAAAAATATTTTCTTGTAATTAATGGATAATTCATGGCTATCGGGATTATAAGAAAGAAGAAGAATAGCTTACAGCTGTAAATTCAAGTATTTACTATTTTGGCATTTAAGAACTTACCATAATTGCAGCAATGAGAGGCTGAATGCTCTCCTTGGATTAAACTTGCCTGGATTCAGATGATACTGCAAACACTCCTTCAGTTCATATGGACCTTTATTGGAAAACTTGGATCATAGACGCTTACTGTTTTGGATGTTGCATCCACATCTTATGCCTTCATACATTTTATTACTAAACATGGAAAAAGCATAATTCTCACTATATTT